>NW_022900916.1:14766668-14816209 GCF_012274545.1 Fukomys damarensis
TTATAAAGGCATTTTAAAAGAACATATCATTAAAATGAGTAATATCAACTTGAAATTGACAAACTGGCAAGGAACACAGGATAAAATGTTGGAAAGACCACTGTGCAGATAAGCTACATAGGTAATAGTAGAATTATTGTATTCTATATGGCAAAGACACAAATGTAAGCTGTCAAGGCACTGTTATACCATCACAGGCTCTGGACAAACGAACTACAGATGAAGTCTGTAACAGCTCCATCGAAAGAGATTAGGACAAAACACTCCAGAAGATTCTGATCTCTGAGAAATAGGACTTTCTCTTAAAGCACTGGCATCTCTGCCAAACTGCTATAGTCACAGATTTTATTTTTTACAATCTTTTTCATAGCTTGAGATAATTAGATGATGATGTCTCATAATTTAGACTCTAGATAAAACCTAAGCCCATTTATCAAATACAGAATTTTACTGATAAAATCATTTTAAAGCATGATTTTGAAAAACATATTTCTAATAATTTTTGTGAAACTAGGGATTGAATCCAGGGCATTGTGTATGCTAGACAAGTACTCTACCACTGAGCTATACCTGCGACCCTAAACACACCTTTCTAAAACAACTTTTTATACAAATAAAAATTTAAGTATGAATGATAATCAAAATTAGAACTAATGCAAAAGAGAAAATGATTCAATATCTAATTTAGCAACATTAGGATTGCATGAGATTGGAGGATACTCACTTAAAATTTATTATACTATAATTAAAATACTATATTTGATTAGAATTAACAAGTATTATACATTACAAAATGTAGTAGAAACTAACTACATAAGCTCCTTATTTTATACACCAGGAGTCTTATCTGTACAGAAGAAAATATTGCCAAAGTCTAACCTGCACACTGCAGGGATGTAAGACACTTGGAGACATTGACATGTAAAAACCCATAGTATTCAGCCTATATCCAGAATAGTGTCCAGCAGCTAATAAAATCAGTAACAAATTAGGCAGAGGGCTTCACTCCTCAAAGCTATTTTAATGACAGAAAGAATGATAAGATTATCATTTCTATCCACTTTTATACAATAATCCAAATAAAATCCAGATTTATTGTATTTCATTGCATATAAAAAGTTCCTCTCTCTCATCCAATCAGGCACACCACAGACAAAATATGGTCAGAAATGTTAACTGGTATGCTCTTTTGTATAATTTTCTCATTGCTCCCATGGAAGACTGCAAATATTTTCTAAGGAAGGGAAGCATCATTTGATTTAATCAAGTTTGATTAAATGATTCAAAAAGTAGTATAGCATACTAGTTAAAACCTTAAAATTTGCAATGTTTAATTCATGGCTGTTCTGCATACCACTTTGTGATTAGTTTTTATAAATTCTTGTGTTAGTTTATTCACCTGTAAAATATGAGAAATGGGCATGGTGGCATACACCTCTATTCCCAGCATTCTGGGAAATTGAGACGGGGGATTGCAAGTTCAAGCATAGCCTGAATTACTTAGGAAGACCCAGTCAAAAAATAAAAAGAGGCTGGGAATGTAGCTCACTGCTAAGACCCTTGGTTTAAACCCCAATAATACCCCCCAAAAGATGGTAAACACAGCACATTATGGTTATGAGATAAAAGGAACTAGTATTTGTAAGGTCTACAGGACATGCCCATCATATTGTGAAAGTATTTGTGAATAAAGTGCCTCACTGTACACGCTGTCAGTGGCATATTAGGATAGCCATTGTTAACATTTATTTCCATGGAAGACTGGCAATAGTTGCTTATGACAAGTTGTGGAAGCCTGACTACACTTGCTCAAAAGGGAGAAAATGCTGCCTTTGTAAGAAGCAAGTTGAAGCAACCTAAATCATTGAATTATTTGCCAAACTTGGCTTCTTATGCCATTTTGTTAAACACTGCTTGTAAACTCCTTGGTAAACTTTCCAAAGATGTTAACAATATGAAATCTGTGTCTGCACAGTAGAAGAGGAACACTCACTGTTGAATGTGTGGGACTTCTGCATATTGCTGCAAGCACTCAGGACAACCACAGGGATTTGGAGACCTATGCATACATCAATTTTTCTCATGTTTGGTAATCAGTGAGCTATAATTTGTGTGCTCATCCTCAGAGAGCAACATCCAGTGTGTTTCAGGAGTAACCGTGTAACTTCCAATCCTTAGTGACACAGCAGATAAAAGCTGCTTCCTGGTACGTTCAGCTTTTTATCAGAACAAGCTAGGAGTAAAATGCAATCCATCTAGTAAATGGGGAATAAAATTATTTGAAGATTAATCAGTTACAGGAAATACTTAGAAAAAGTAGATAAAATATGATCAAAGCTTGTAAGATTGATCCCACATTTGAGAACCAAAAGCAATAATCTATTATTTTCTGTTCAGTCATTCCATGATTTTCTTGCCTCCAAAAAAGGAAAACAAATCTAAAGTTTCAAACTATTGTTCTAAAAATATCTACAGTACAATGAAGTTAAATATATTAATTTATCAATGCTTAAATAGCATTTGGTCATCTCTCAAAATGGATTATAAACATTAGCCTTCCTCATAAACAAGACAAGCAGGGTGGGGAAGAGGGAAGGAGGAGATGAAAAAGGGTTAAGATGCACTATGTACATGTACCAGCTTCCACAAGGAGTGTAAAACTATGTGCCATAAATGTACTAAAAAACTAAAATTTACAAATACATTTTTAAAAAAGAGACCCTCCCATGAGCATCCTTTTCGGGGGTGGGTACTGGGGATCAAACTCAGGACCTTGAACTTACAAGGCAGGCAGCAGAACCACTGGGCTAAATCCCTGGCCCTATAGCATCCATCTGCACAATTAGCATCGTTCAATTTTAACTACCTGTTTACATCATAAAGAAAAATGATATACCAATATGCACACACTCATGTGGGTTTTTTTGTCCTTACCCCTCATTCTCAGTTTCATTAGAAAAATACAGCAATCAACAATGTACTAAGTAGAGACATACAGACTAATATTTCACAACTCAAATTTTCATTCATTTCATATAATCACCCCTCATACTTAAAAATAAGAAAGACTAGGCAGTTATTACAAATCAGAAAGCTGAGGCAGACAAATATCTAATAACTTCTTGTAGCTGGTAAGGGCAAAACCCAGGCACATCTACATACACATGGGCATATTTCACACCTACTCCTTAGAACCAAAATCTATGTCTTCACAGTACGTTTTATTTTTGTAGCAACTGTCTCACCCGATATAAAACACACTGTTGAATTTCAAAATTCAGAGTACTTACAGGAAATATACAGCCTAAACCTTTTGGTCCTTGTTTGCTTATTTTGAAATTTCACAATTACATTCTCCCTGCTTCAAAAAATTCTATTATCACATGAAAAATATTAACCAGCCTCCTATCAACTCTAGTAAAACAATTATTGAAAAAAGAACATAGCCTCATAAAACATGTGTATGGAAACAAATATAATCCTTTCTTGGAACAGATGCACAAACTCAAACTGCCAGGAGAGAATGTGGAAGATATTTTGAAATCAATACTTAAATAGTAAATGGTCACAGAGAAATATGAAAGGCAGGGGAGGTATACATATATAAATCTTGGTGTTAACAAGAATTCCTTTAAGTGAGCTGGGCATTCCAATAAAGAATAAAAAGCCCACAGATCAAAGATGAGTCCCTGGCAGAACATAAGGCATACAATAGGCACTTAATAATTTCTTATTGCAATAAAAACGCAATTACATTACATGAAAGCAAATACCAAACTCTATTTCTAAACATTTCTGAAATTAAGTATAAAATCAAAAGAAACTATTGCCTTCAATTCTTGTAACACTATGTATTCCAGCTGTATGCAGGAGAATTAGTATTAATTACACAGAACACTTGTCACTATTTTGCTTCCATGTCTGATTTATTCAGCATATGGGTTAAAGGAAGGTCAAGGAAAAGGTTAATTATAGCAGACAACACTTCCTGCACACTGACTTAGCTACATTCAAGAAAAAACCTTGAAGTGCCTACAAACCCTCTCCCAACAATACACTTTCCTCACCCATTCCAAGAGAAAAGCAGAATATCTTAGATAAGAGCAGTATGTCAGTTCAGGGGTAATTGTGTTAATATTGGTGGGATTGATTTCTAGCGCAGTAACTTTTAAATCACCATCATATTTGAAATATGGAACATTTTATATTAATAAGCAACAAGAATAGCTTTCCTAATTTTGAATATTGAAAATTAAATTCAAAAATTCAATTTTTATCTACATAAGACACAATGAGCAAAGTTCAGCTTTAGTGTAAAAGACCTACCTTTTTCTAACAATAAGGGTGAGACTTTAAATTTTTCCTATTTTGTTGTTTCTCCTTTTCTAAAATGAAGAAAGTAAGGCATTATATATTAAAGGAGCTGATACGAAGATTAAAGGAGAAAATAGATAATGATTTTTAAAACTTTTTTATTAACAAATAAATCACAAAGTAAAATTTACCCTCAAGAAGCAGAAAAGACTCAAAATACAAGAATTAGAAATAGATGAGGAGGCATTACTAGTAACTCTACAGAAATAAAGGAGATTATAAAGAAAAGGTATGAACAACTGTATGACAATACATTAGAGAGAATTCAATGATGGTGAACCTGCCTAAACAGCAACCCAAAACCCATTTATTTCTTGCAAAGTGCCAACACTACAATTAAATCTGAATACTGAGGATTCAGTTTATGAAAAAAATCAACTCATACATTAACACCTATTTTCTTAAGACAAAAATACACATATCATAGTTCAAACCACTGGCTTAGATGAAGTGGAAAAATTCCTAGAAAGACACAAAATATTTAACTCTCTCAAAAAGAAATAGACATCTAATAAAGAAGATGTGGTTTTTCTATAAAATGGAGTGCTACTCAGCAGCAAAGAATGAGAAATTAGATTCACTCATAGGAAAATGGATACATTTTGAGGATATACCCCTAAGTGAAATAAATAAGTCACATGTGTAAATACCGAATGGTTTCTTTGGTGTGAAAAACTATAATAGTACAAAAGATCCTAATGGGATAATTAACAATGTGAAATAGGAAGAAAGGGGTTAAAGGTGTAGGGAAAGTCGGAAGGGTGGGGGAAAGGGAATAAGGGAAAAGAAAAAAATATGAGAAAATAAAAAAATGGAAATAAAGTGTTTGTAAATGGGGAGAGAAGGAGGGGGTGAAGGGAGGGCAGGGACAAGGGAAAAAATGAGAACTAAGACCTCTCACGTACAAGATCCCAATAATGAATGTAACTGTACTGTATACCTAAAATGTACCAATAAACCCAATTAAAAAAAAAAGGAATAGACATCTAAAAAGACCTGTAACAAAGGAAGCAACTAAACTAGTAATTTAAAAAAACACTAACAAAGATGAGCATTGGTAGGTAGACCATATATTTGTTCACTAAATTGTAACCAAATATATAAAAAGTTAATTCCAAATCTTCACAAAGTCTTCTAAAATAGAAGACATGAAGCACAACTTATTCCATAAGGTTAGCATATCATCACAAGAAAAATACAGCCTGATATCTGCTGTGAACACTGCAATGATTTCAATGTGCTTCCCAAAGTTCCGGTGTCACATTAACCCACAATAATACAGTTCTGGGAAGCAATGCCTAATCAAATGTGAGTAGGTCGTGAGGGTATGTTCTCCTGAATGGGTCAGTGTTATGATCATGATTGTGGGCTTGAAATAAAAGCAAGTTTGGCACTGTTTTGCTCACTTGCAGTCTCCTGAACTCTTCTGCTCTCTCTCCATCACCTATTAGATGACATAGCAAGAAAGTCCAAGAAGATGCCAAGCAGATGCCAGCCACATGTACTTGGACTTTCTAGCCTCTAAAACTGTAAGCTGAATGAACTTCTTTTCCTAATAAAGTACCAAGTCTGTGGTATTATAACAACACAAAGCAGAAAGACAAATACTAGCAAACGGAATGGAGCAGAATATAAAAAGAACTATATACTATGACCAAATGGGATTTATGCCAGGGACACAATATTGATTCAACATATGAAAAATCAGCTAATGTAATACATCATTTCAAAAGAGAAAAACAAAAATGACACAATCATCTCATGAGTAGCAGAAAAAGTCTTTGACAAAACCCTAAATGCCTTTCACGATTAAACAACAAACTGAGAGAGAAGGGAATTTTGTCAACTTGATAAAAGATATCTATGAAAAATTCACAGCTAACTTCATACTTAGCACTAAATAACAGGAGTATATTCCATAGAATCAAGAATAACACAAGAATATTCATCTGCACTTCTGCTTCTCACCGACATTTTATTTGAGATAATGGCCACAGCAATTGGACAAGAAAATTGGGTAGAGGGCATTTTTGGGGAAAAGAAAAAAAGTAAAGTAGCTCTACTTACAGGTGATATGATCTGGTATATTAAAAGTCTACTAAAAAACTATTAGGAGGGCCAGGATATAGCTCAGTGGTGCCATGCCTGCCTGGCAGGTGCAAGGTCCTGAGTTCCATTACAGATAACGGGAAAAATTAAATAATAGGATAAAATTTTAAAAGTCAGTAAGGTCTAGGATACAAGATCAAAACCCAATAATAATTATATGTTCTATGTAGTTGCAAAGAATTCTATAAATAGAAATTCAACATAAAAGGAATATAATATTTAGCTTTACATTCAATAAAAGAAACAAAAAGCTTGCACCTTGAAAACTACAAAACACTACCAAAAGAAACGAAAGAGCATGTACATAAATGAGTATCTATCATTCCATTGTTTCCAAACTGATCTACAAATTCAATGGAATTCTCATGGGAAATCAATATGGCTTTATGAAGAAGCAATAAAATTATTCTAAAATGTATATGGAATATCAAGTGACCCAGAATATCAAAACAATATTGAAAATAAAAACACAAAGTAAAGTCTCACACTTTCTGATTTCAAACATATAACAAAGTAACAATCAACACAATGTGGTGCTGTCTACAAAGACATAGATCATGAAAAAGAAGTAAGATTTCAGAAATAAATCCACACATCTACACTTAGCTAGTTTTCAACAGGGTTCCAAAGCCATCCAATGGAGAAATAAGTCTTTCAAAAAAAGTGAGTAGACACTGCAAAACAATGAAGTTGGTGAAGAATACATAAATAACTCTTACAACTCTTTCCCCCCTGTATGTAAAAAATGTGTACAAATTAATAATAAAACTATAACCCCAATTTTAAAATGTGTTAACTAATAAGCATTTCCAATAAGTCAAAAAGCCAATAAGCACACGAAAAAATTCTCAACACTACTAGTCATGAGGAAAATGAAAATCCAAACCAAATGAAATGCTACTATACACATACTCCAATTAGTATACTTAAGAAAACAAACAATGCTTTTCACTTCCAGCAGCAGTGGTGAAGTTTGAGTTGTGCAGTTTTAGTAAGAACAATATCTGCCCCAGATGTGGGAGGTGCTAAACCAGGACCAATAAGAAGGTTTTCCAATTTTGCAATTATAATGCAAAATGAGTTAGTGGTCCTTTCTAAGAGGAATTATCAGCAATTAAATCAAACTGTCCTCCAAAGAAGAATACACAAAAAGGGACAGTTGGAAGAAATTCAAAAGAAAAATAAACCATCGTGCAAATCCCCAAGCACCATTGCTGGCATGTCCCTTTCTAAAACAATGGCCAAGAGGAATAAGAAACCTGAAATTACAAAGGTGCCATGAGAGTAAGGTATCCTGGTGCCAAAGAAGTAAAACAGAGTAAGCAGGCATCTGAAAGACAGTCTGCTGTGGCTGCAGCTCCTGCAAAGGCTGAACCTAAACAAACGAATGTGAAGCCTGTGAAGGTTTCTGCCCACGAAGTTAGAGGAAATGTTAATTTGAGAAAATAGATTTTAAAATATTTAACTTAAAAATTAAGTGTTTGTAAATGGGAAAGGGAGGAGGGGGTGAAGGGAGGGCAGGGACAAGGGGAAAAAATGAGACCCAAGACCTGTCAGGTAAAGGTACAAGATCCCAGTAATGAATATAACTGTACTGTATACCTATAATGTACCAATAAACCCAATAAAAAGAAAAAAAAATGACACTTCATCACAAGCAATGACTAAGACATTGAGGATATTTGGCCTGTTGAGCTTCCATAACAAAATGGCATAGATTGTGTGGCTTACTAACTTGTAAGGTATTTTACTTATTATGGTGTACTGTGCACCAACTTCATTCTTTTGTGAGTAGCTATTCATTCGCTCTGGAACCATTTTCTGGAAGACTTATTTCTCCATTGGATGGTTTTGGTAATCTGCCGAAGACCACACTTATAGAACATAGAAAGTTCAAGATCAAGATCTAGCCAGTTTGACTTCTTATGAGATGCTCTGCCCAACTCTCATGCAGCCTCTTTCTCATTGTGTGCTAGGATGAGAAGCAAACTCAGGGGAATAAGCTACCTGAGCTTCTTCGTACAGGTGTGCTGATCTCATCATGAGTCTCATCCTTATCAGTTGTTGTCACTCTGATCATTTTCTGAGGGCCCTATTTCCAAATACTACTTCACTGAGAAGTTAAGTCTTCAAAATATGAATTTAAGGGAGAGAACAAACATTCAGTTCACAATAGGAGAAATTAAACGACTCTTACACCGCTGGTGGGAATATAACAGTGATGCCATTTTGGAAAATAGCAATTGCACTCCTAGATATATACCCATGAAAACTGAAAACATACATTCAACCAAAACCTATATATCAATGTTCATAGCAATATTACTCATAATTTTCACAAGCTGGAAAAAGAAGCTGGGGGTATAGCTCAGTAGTACAGTACCTGTGGAGCATTATAAGGCCCTGGGTTTGATTTCCGGCAAGCCCACATGCATATGGAGATAAGCCAAATGGCAAATAAATAAATAGTAGAATATCCATGTAATATAATATTATTTACCATATAAAGTACTAATACTTACCACAGTATGAGTAAAGCTTAAACACATTATACCTAAATGCAAGAAGGCAGTCACAAAATACCACATTTTACACGATTCCATTCATGCAAAGTGTTGAGAAGAGGATACTCTATACAAAACAGAAAGACCAGCAGTTACATAAGGCTGGATTTCTCTTTTAAGGTAATAAAAATGTTTTACAATGGACTATAATAATGGTTGCACAGCCAGGCACAGTAGCACACACCTATAATGCCAGCACTTGGGAGGCTGCAGCAGGAGGATCACTGGGAGTTTGAGGCCAGCCTGGGCTGCACAGTGAGTTCAAGCCTGAACTACATAGTGAGACCCTATCTCAAAACAACAACAACAATAACAACAAAAATAATGGCTGCACATATCTTTGAATATCTATAAATATACTAAACACCATTAATATATACAATTTAATAAGTGAATTATATCTATGTACTAGATCTCAACAAATCTGTTTGGATTTTTTGTCGTGAATTTGGTTGTCCTGGGAATTGATACTGGGAACTTTGCATTGAGCTGCATCTCTAACCATTTTTTAAAAAAATTTAGTCTATTTAGAGACAGGGTGCTACTAACTTGCCCAGATTGGCCTTGAATTTGTAATCTAGTTGCCTCATTCTCCCAGAGTGCAAGAAATCTATTTTTTTAACCATTAGCAACAGAAATGGAACCACTACAAGCTTTCTTGAAGTCAGAGAAATAAAACTATGCAAAGCAAAATTTATATGAGAAACAAACAGAAAGAGCTGATTAATATAAAGGGAAGACAAATGGCAAAATATAGCATTTTTCAGTAACTTTTCCATCACAGAAAGATCATGACTGCATTATTCTCTGAATGCATGCAAATCAGTTTTAATTTTTGAGGTACTGAAATACTTTGTAACAACTTATATTTAATTAAAAATCCTTCCACATGGATTGCATATATTTCAAGCACATGGAAAATAAACCAGACTACCTACTATTCTTTTATTTTAATTCGTGTTATATAACATTACGGATTTAATGCTAATACAACATGGAAGGGAGGAGAGATATACATGTAGACAATTCTGGGTTGGTTGTCAGGTGGGTCTATAGCCTGTGCAAAAATAAATATTCATTTATAAATTAGTTCACAACATAAGAAATGATTTGAAGAAAGAAAATATGTGTCTGAGACACAGAATTCTAAAACTTAAAGTACACAGAATAACTTAATGAACGGGAAGTTTTTTTAAGATTAGAAACAATTTTTTATGAAAAGCATGGTATTTGCTTTTCTATCAGGAAATACATTTATAAACAAGTCAGTAGGAGAAATCTATTTGCCTCATTACAATAAGAAAATACATTTCATTTTTTAGATATCATGTATGTGTTAGATTTGAAACAATTTAGTTTTCACATAACTGATATTATTTGTAAAATCTACATCTTATATATTTTATCACAGATGCAATTCAATGAAAAGGCATCAAACTTCTCCCTTTTGCTAACTTAGGAAGACTAAAATATGCCACTTAAAAATAAAGTAAAATCACTTCAACACATTCAAACCAGGAACAAAAACAGGTGGTTCATAGTGTTCGCTCTCTTACTACCTTGGCTTTTTGATGATTTTCTCTCTGTTACATTATACTGTGTATTTAATTTGCTAGTTTATTTGCTACACATAGTGTAAAATAGAAAAGAGAATCTGTGCCCTTTAATATCTTTTCCTTTACTCATACAGAAATTCTTTTGTTTCTGAATATGTACTCTATTGGACAACTACTGATCCTCAAGTTTACTGCTGAATGTGGATGAAAAGATGAAGAGAAGAAATGTGGAATTCTGTAAAGTACCACATGAAAAAATCATATGACGATGGTTAGGGAAAGTTTATCATCTACACATCAAAAACTTAACCTAATTACTGAGTTTCACACTGGCCTACATTTTGAAAGTTTGTTGGCTTTTCATTGCCCATTTATCTGCTATTTGTAATAGGCTGTCTTTTATACATCTCCAAATTTAAATGGTATAGGTGTCATGTAGAATAATATAATATAAAACCAAAGGTCATTTTTGCCATATAATATTTGTAGATTGTTTAGTCCATAAAGTAACCAAAAGAAATAATAATGACAGTTTTTACACCATTAGGCAAGTCTAATTTACCTAAATTAATCTTTGCCCTAAAATGCTCCTTAGGAATTGGATCTATGTGAAATTTCTTTTATCCACATGTAGGTACATAAAATAGAACAGGAAGATGGAGGGGCAATGGCCTACACTGTGCCTGTAGTCAGAGGGCAAACAAGTTAAATCCTAGCTTCTTCATTCCTGTGCTGTTTCCATAGGCTTTCAGTTTCTTTTAAATAGGGTCACACTGGCAATCAGGTCACACAAGAAAATTCCTCATACCTCATGCTTTCATGTGCAAATTCTTTTCTCTATTACTACTCCAAACTAGCTAGAGCATATCTACATATTCTTCAGAACTTTAAGTGTCTTTCCCATGACTCATATAGCCAAATGAGAAAATTGCACTAAAGTGAATATATTGTCTAATCATTTTCATTTCATTTATGTGCACAAATCAGCATAGCCTTTTTTTCCTATTTTGGCTCTAGGTAGGATATGTGCTTCATTTTACAAATGAAGAAAAAGTTTGATGTACTATACATTAGATTTCAATGATGCTTGCAAGATAGTGAAATGTTATTATTTGAGGTAGAACCAACATATAAAATAGCATATTATGGTTCTTAGTTGATGCTACTTGGAAAAAAATACATAAATATTTAGTTTTTATAACCACCAAATATTATACCATTAATTCTGTACTATCATAGTATTGTACCATCATTATTTTCTTACTTATTATTGCTATATATAGACCTATTTAAATATAATTAGGGATACAGAATTCACTTGAGAATTCTGTATTACAAATTACAAATACAATTGGTAGTACACATTACCTGATGTCCTATTACCACACTATTTTTATTGCCAATAGACAATGTGGCATGTACATTTAAGAATTATAAAATAAGAATGTCTTGAGATCAGAGTCCAATTTCCCCTGCTGTGGTTGGCTGGAGAATAAATAAAGCAATACCTTCAAGTGGTTTTCCAAACTAGAAATGAATATGTCCCCTTATCACATATTATAAAACATGTTTCCAACAAGTAGCCCTATAATTCTGTCGCATGTTTCACTATGCCAGAGCTTCCTTATTTACATATGGTTGTGCAGTGAAATGAGAGCTCTTCAGAGATCTTGTCTGTCTTAGTCATTGTTACATTCTCAATGTTCTACATAGCATCTGACATATTATAACTGCTCAATAAGTGGATTGAACACATCATTTAAATCCTACATAAAAACATCTTGAAATGGTGAAGGTGTGACTGGTGTGAAAAGATGTTTAGCAGCTAAACCTCCATTGTTATGGGTTTCCTGGCTTGATGCATAAGCTCTGGCTCCCTCCACAGATACAGTTAGCTGTGAGGAGGAAGCAGAGCAGTTGAGTCCAAAATCAGATGATCAATACGTTTAGTGGGAGGCTCTGTTGCCCTAAAGCGTACAAGATTGAACTTTCTAATGTTGAAAGTAGATATTGCACTGAAACAAATGCAAAGGTTTTACATAATCTGAAATAAATAACCAGTATTATTTAATCTAGTTGTATGCCAAAACAATTACAAAAATTGCTGATAACTCTTTTCAATAGCATGATAAAAGCTAATACAAGAATAAAATACTCTAAGGGCTTCTTATCATTGCTTCCACATTTCTGATTACCTCTTACAGCTAAAACCAATAGCTATAAATTTTGTAGCTAGCTAATCTGTCACTTTAGTTATACTGAAAACTTGCTTGCATATAGAACACGTATTGAATATAATTCTTTGGCTTCAAAAGCTTTATGAATAAGCGTTTCAATGAACAACAGCCATTTCTTACTTCAGTAAAAGCGATCAGCATAAATATGAATAAAAATCACAAAAAAAGAGATTTTCAAAACTACTCTCCCCTAAGTGTCAGACAAAGGGAATGTGTGAAATTGATAAAATAAAGAAACCCATTTCCTCCTTCCTAGTTGAATCCTCAGTATAGTCAATTCTGCCGTTCATTTTCAGAACTCCACTTCTCGGTATACTCAACAAAACTCTGGGACAGCACTGCAATCTTCCAGAAAAACAGCACTGATGATACTAAATCCACTGTTTTCTAGTTTCTACCTCTACCCAGTATTTATCACTACTTTTTTGATCCTAGTAGAACTAAGAAGTCAGATGCTACCTACCCCAGCATCTCAAGTGAATTCCGTATTTCAGAGGAGCCCAGCTGCCTCCAAGCCCAGTTTTCCCCAACTTCAGTGATGTGTTCCATTCAAGGGAACCTTCAAATTCATCTGAAAGCAGTCAGTTTAGAGACTAGAGAATATGTTCATTCATCAACTGAAATATGAAAAAGAAAGAGTAATTTTGAAAATGGGGAAAATAGAACACAAGGTACCCCTAGAGATGAAAAAGTGGAGATAAGAAATAAAGGAAATGAAACACGTTCCTCCAGCAATGGAGGATGAAGGTAAGGGTGTGGCGTGTACCTAAGGCAGTCATCATTTCAAGAATGGATTTAGGTGTAAACAAGAAAAACAAAAGCTGACTGTACAGATGTATCCAACGTATTTAGGAGCAGAGACATGCAAAAGGAGCAAACTGAGGCCAGTTTCTAAATAGTTTGGTTCTCTCAAGTGCTTATATAAATGGAAATCTGGAAGTCAGCAATCCATTTATTAAATCAACCTTAATTTGTACTATGTTGAGAATGCTAAATCTCAGAAGCGCAAATTGGCACTGTTCACATAAATTGGTATCTTACTACACTGAATAAACTTTTACACTAACAACTATTTTATACAATAAATTTAAAGTGGCATTGATATAAATGCTTAAGACATATTAAGTATCTATAAATGCATCTTAAATGTTTATTTTGTGACCGCATAGGAACCAAAAAATAAAGAAAAACCATTATGTTCTGCTTAACCCCATCCTGAATGCAGACAGAAAATATGCTATTCAAATAAGTAATAAAGCATAAACACAAAGTTCCTATGAAAGGCCTGTTAAAATTACCTCAATAAAATATCTCCATCCTGGAAAGGAAGTAGACCATTTTGATGTATGCTAATGTAAGCCTGTAGAACAGATATGAGTCATATACTCAAATTCCTCTCTGATTACAAAACAAAAATATGCTGGAAATTCCATAAAGATCAAACTAATTAAGGTACTTAATTGCCTCTGACTAATTATGGAAATTGGCAAGCTTAGCAAGGAAACAGGCTTTTTAAAAAGTTCATTTTTTAGATGGTAGCTTCCTCAATTTCAGTTTATGGGGAGCCCCTTGTATCATTTTAGATCTGACACTGCAAGCTCTGTCCACAGAGAATATAATGGGAAATGGACGCATGTGCATTCAGATCTCAGATGGGACAAGCCCAAGCTGTATCCTCACACTTACGGACACAAGTTGGGTTGTCACTTTCCTAGACAGCTATGTTGTGTACTGTTTCTCATCAGCATGAATTTCTCATAACATGTTTTGTTGTTAAAAGAGCAATTCCCTCCACAGGGCCTATTTACAATTTGTCCTGGCCCTTTTAACTTAAAGGACAAAAAAGGCTGCCAGCAAAAAGAGAAAATTTCAGGCATAAAGAAGAGAACGAGGATGCTGAAGTTCAGCTGATAGTAGTTTTGTTTTGGTTTGGTTTTTTTTAAACACAGTTCTGCCATTTAAGAAGTAAGTCTGCAATAACTTGGGAAGTTACACATTTTTTCTTGATCTTGTTTTTTTCTTTCTCAAAGAAAGTAATAGCATAACACTGTACATTATCACGTTAATGGGGAAAAGGCAAGGTGTCTAGCTCATTTATGGATATAGAAAGCACCTATGAGTGAAAGCTATTATACCTTTTCATATATACACAGTATTACAGTTCACTAGTTGTTACAGGCATATGAACCAACGTAAATTAAAACTTTCTCTGGGGTCTCCCTGAAACAAATTGTAATTGTGCCTTAGGAATAACAGAAATAGAGGGAAAATGAATCAATAATTAAATGATCTTCTATGCTATTTAATCTTTACCTAAGTATATTTCTGGTCAGTTTCCATGTAAAATAAAATGTTTAAAGGTACTATTATTTACAATAATTGAACTACACCAAAGAAAATATATATAGTATTCCAAAATATCTATTTTGATATTTGAGTCAATAACATAATTACAAATATTCAATTTCTCTACATTCTATTAAGGAAGGATGGATACATTTGCTCTCTCAAGCATTCAAAAGAAATTCCCTAGCCTTTCCCTTCTCTCAGGCTCTCAGTCTCACTATCGCTTTTCAGACATCAGGAGCAGGGGTAGCAAGGAGTGCTGCAAAGGCAGTTCTCCTCATGCTGCCTGGGTGGGCATAAAAATACCAGAGAGGAAGGTTGCAGTGGTAATGGCAGAATTGCAACTGCAGGCTGAATTCTGCTGTTACCTCCAGCAGACTCCACACGCTGCCACTTAAACGCTTTCCAGCCTTTCAGAACCACGCAACATAAATGATGTGTCATTCGTGCGTGCGTGTGTGTGTGTGTGTGTGTGTGTGTCCGTGTGCTAGGAAGATATAAAACCTGAATTTGGGAGGATTTTGTCAATACATATTCCCCACTCCACCCCAAATTATCCCATAATAGTATTTGGATTAATTTTGTATAAGGCAATAGTAGAAAAATGTTTTGAGTCCAATAAAGACATTGATAATAAAAGTGCCCTATCAGTAAATACATATTAAAGCAAAAAGTCTCTTTGGAGATGGTTGCAGTGTAGTTTTGCTTTTTAGGTAGCTTTACTGCTGATTGGTATATGAATCTCCTCACTGAATGGAAGCAGTCCAAGAGACTCATCACTCCCACTAGAAGGAGAAGCTTCAATAAATCTCAAAAGCTGTGGCGGTGGTCCAGTCCCTGTGCCATATGGCACTCCACCTGTCCCAAGAAGTTTTGTTAACGTCCCTTAAAGCTCCAAACAAAAAATACAGAGATGTAAAAAATCAAGCTTGCTTTTTCAGTGGTGTTTTTTGAGCTCTGTGTGGTAGCTGCAAAAATTTCCCATGCTGTGAGTGTTAATGAGACCCTCCATGGGCACCATTAATACATAAAAGCAATTACCCATAACTCACAGGCCTTTTCCTCTGACTATGTCTAACTGTGTTCACTGCATTTAGCAACTAGAAATAAAATAACCAGGAAAAATAAGTCTGGATGTCAGCAGACATAAGGACTGAAAATCTAAATCTAATAGCCAGATAAGAGAAGCTATAGGTTCTAGGCATATGATCTTCAAGGGTTTACTATTACTGAAAGAGCCAAGGAATTAACACAAAAATATATTAAAATCAACATATACAGGTAAAAAGCCATCACCTAAATTGAAAAATCATTTTAAGTGTATTCTTGTGGAACAAAACAGTAACAGAAAATTTAAATTTCCCTAATCTACTGAAAAGAATAGTACAGATATTGGAACAAAACACTGTACTCTTTCACATTATTATCCAACCACTGTGTTCATTCAAATCCTTAATACAATGGATCTAAGCATTTCAAGTTAAGTAACATGAGAAGCATAAACAGAAATGACTGATTAACTTGTTAAACTTTTTCTTACATAGAAAGAAATACTTTATTCTAAATCATATGATAGGCCACAAATAGAAGCCTAACTTATTTTCATATTGCATTCTCATTGTTTCCTATATCTTCAAATAATTTTTACTTTCAATGCTATTTTGAAGTTATCACTGTTTTTAGATCCATTTGAAGTACATATATAATACATCACAAATTTAAAATATTTTGCTAAGTGTGTATGCATGTAACTGGTTTCCTTTCTATTCTCATCTATTTTTATTTCACACAAATAAAAATGTATTCTGAGAATAAATCTATAGGCTATCACAGATTCCTGCCAAAGCAGTCCCTGATGCAAAGAAATAATCCAATTGCTTTTTCTAAAGAAAACATCACAGGCAGACAAGACAGTTATGCCAGTGTCCATGCCTGTGATATATAATTAGCATAACAGTAGTTACAGCCATAGGACAACCCATACCTCCTGCCCACTTTGCTCTTCCATATTCCTTTGCTTGATCCAGTATATACTTCTCACTCCTCTAAATGTCTCTGGGGTTTTTTATTTGTTTGTTTGTTTGTTTGTTTTGTTTTGGGTACCAGGGAATGAACTCAGGACCTTGAGCTTGCAAAGCAAGCAGCAGCACCCCTGAGCTAAATCCCCAGCCTCTATTCTAAATGTTTTAAGCTTCTAAAACTATATCCCCTTACTCTGAAGGTTTCTGAGGAAGTCAATTTCAATAAGCAACCTAAGATTGGTTCTTATTGCCAAGTTTGTCAAGATTGTGGAATTCACATCGAGAACTAGTTGAAACAAAGCAACACTGACAAGAAGACATATTTTTAAAAATTCTTCCCCTACAATTTCTGTAACTCACCCCCTTTTTCTTTTTGTATACATTTTAATATACTTAGTACAGTATAAATTGGTACACTCAGTTCTGTGAGTCGAATAAGCGCTAAGCTCTCTTTCTCCCTCCCAAAACAAATATACATTTATACATAGAAAAAAAAACTCTAAAACCAAATTTACATTAAGGCTGTCCAAGACCCTGCACACTTGTGGTGTGGCCCAGAGTGGTATAACAGAAGAGAGTGGATAGTGATGTTCTAACAGCCCAAGGGCCAGAAGGAATTTGAAAAAGAATCTGAGCTTCCATCAGTGATGTCAGAAAGCAGAGCAACTGCAGGGACAAGGGTTCTCCTGCCGAAGGGCAGGGTCACCAGCCTCTCCTCATTAGCACTAGCTAATGCAAACCTGCCACGTAACAAAAGAATCCACACATTTAGGGCAAAATCAATACCAAGGCAAGTTACACAGCTAATTTCCACAATGCATACCTAAAAATAATTCACATTCTTATATTTCAAAATAGTATTGCAGCAGGAATTGATATATGGTAAGATTTATACTGGATATGCTATCTTGTTAAGCTCTTGCCTACTCAGGACAGAGAGCCTCCTGGGAATGAGAATGAATAAGTATGCCCTCACTATATATTTGTTAAATGAATAAACGAATGTGAAAGTCAGGATTATATTTTAAGTCTTCATCATGGCAAACATTTAAAAACAGCACATTGCGTGGCAGGTATTACATTAATTGCTTTACAAATACTAATTCAACTAATTCTCTCCACAAGACCCACATGGGCTATTTATACAAGCTACTAAAGCACAGAGATCTTAAATCACCAGCCCTAAATCACTTAGGCACTGACTGTAAATCTGAAAATCAAATCCAGGAAATCTGGCTCTAGAGGCTGAGGCCTTCACCACCTCACCAAATTGCCAGGTCAAAACTGGTCCACATCTCTGTTCATGATATTGCTTCTAAAAGGATAGTATTTTTAAAGTGGGTTGGAGATGAAGGTGGTCAGGATGATTTGGGACATGTCTGAGAATAAGCTTAATGGGAGGGTAGGATCTCCCCAGCAGGGTCCCCTGAGGAACAGAAGTAGGACTCAGGGTTCATACTTAAGTCCCAGCTTCTACTCTTCTCCATGCTCCCGGGGGCCTCACAGTAGTGTGGCTTAAATTCTCTTTTAAATTCAGTTTTAACGAAAACCTAAAGATTGTATCACACACATTTTAGTTCAATTCATGATATTCCTGTCTTACTTCAGGCTATTTAAAAATCACCATAGACTGAATGGTTGATAACAGGAATTTATTTTTCTTAGTCCTAAAGGCAGGGTGTCTGAGTTAAGAGGGCCAGGGTTGCAGACTGCATCCTGATTGGGCAGAAAGACTGCAGGTGGCCTCTCCCCTTTTATAAGGGGATCCACTCCATCAATAATTACACTAAGCCCATTCTCTGACTACTTAACCTTCCAAGACCCCCTCCTGATATCAACCTGTTGAGGTTAAGATATCAACTTATGAAGCTGGGGAGTACACAAATGTTCTGTCCACAGAAGCTCACTAGAATCCTCTGCCCATATGGGTTCAATTCAAGGAAAAAAATGCTTTGTCCTGGAAGGAGCTAGGGATCCACCTCTGGGTGGAACTGATTTTCTGACATCTGCAGACAATGGAAAAGGTTGGAGAGGCTGACAATTTGACAAACTTGGCGATGGTGACATCCCTCAAAAAGACTTACGTCACTATCTACATTGGTTTGTTATTTGGCTAATGATCCTATAGACTAAACTTTCATTGTTCAGTAGGGAGGTTTTCTATTTAATAAGAGACATTTAAGCAGAAGTATCTATTTCAACTACTCATCTATATAGAAAACCAGACCAGACCTAAAATAGCCTGACTTATACAAAGGTTGCTAGTGTTCAGGCACCACTTCAATAGCCTGACCCAGTCCTATGAATCACACTGATCAGGAGACCTGTTGACAGAGAACTGCCCTTGGGTAGAAAAGCACAGCACATGCACCAAGAGCTAACACGTTACCAAAAGAAATGAGAAAATTCACGTAGTCCTTTCACTGTGGACTTTCACAAGCCACTTCCATTGGCGAAATGGAAAGTTCATTTAAAATAACAAAAACAGGATAAAAGGAGCAGAGGAGCAGGAACTTTACCCCTGTGGTCCCAGAGGCCTCAAAGCCTCTGCCAATTATAACTATTGTAAGACATCAATGCTTGCACGTCATCCCCCTTTTTAATGAAAAAAAAAAAAGAAATATTACAGGGGCTTGCCAGAAAGGAAATGAGCTTGACATTAATGATCAGAAAAACTGCACTAATAATTAATAAACATGGAAAATAAACTTTTTTAACATTTTTACAATCTACTCATGGGTTCTATTTTAACTTTCTCCCTTATTCATAACCCAAGTAGAGCAAGCAATCAAAAGAAAAAAACAGACATTTCAGTCTGCATTCTCCTAATCGCCACAAACACTCAGGAAATTACGGTATCTTTCTGTAAAGAACTACGGCAACATAAAGGCCAGAGAAGAGGATGACATCTTTAATACAGAACAGTTTCAGGGAATTGCCATCCTTCATAGCTTTTATGATCTTGAAATGACTTAATGTAAAGTGATTTTTGTATCTTTCATCCATCCCAGGGGTAAAGAATACAGGGCTTAGAGGCAGAGGAAGAGACTTAGTATATCTTTTAAGAAGAAAAGATGCCTCTCCTGGTATAAATGCTTGATAATAAACCATTTCATAGAGTAACCTTAATATCAAATTTCTGTGAGTACTAAAACTAAGGTTTTGTTTATATGACAACTATAAATATGTTTAGAGGGGATGATTCTAATATATATGTTGATGAGTTTAATTCAGATATTTCACTAGTGGAAATTAATGTGGCCAGTTGCCATTATATCAAAATGATGATTTAAAAAAAGAAACTGTCTGTAGATACACATTTCAAAACTGTCTCACACCATTTTGTACACTAAATTAAATGTCTAGCCAATAGCTAAAATCACTGATCACCGAGCTGGTAGGTGTATGTTTTATCATTTCCTTTTATTTCCAGGGCAGCATGACAGTTATTATTTTTTATTCCTGTAAGCTTTCTAACTACTTGCTATATTTTTCATGCTCAAGGTAAACAATGACACCTAAACAAAAATAAGATTATCTTTGATTCTACTATTGCTTCAGGCTTTAGTTTTAAATTAAATATAGCATTACCAAAACACCAAATTTGGATTATATAGCTTCATCTATCATCAAGTATACTTTTAGGGTTGCCAAAAGTGAAAATTATTTTATTCTGAGAGAAAACATATGTGTGTATGTGTATGTGTGAAATGAGGAAAATATCTTTTTTCTTATTCCTCTATATATCAGTAGAACAAAAGAGAAAACCAGGGTGAAGAATAGTGGTTGAAAGTGCTTTAAAAAAGAGAAATTTAGATCCATCACACATAAGTCCAAATTGTGTGTGTGTGTGTGTGTGTGTTTTCTTAGCAGGAAACAATCTCTAGAACTGTGTTCATCATTTTTCACGGCCCTGGGATAAAGTACCTAACACTCACAAGTTAAGGGAGGAGAGGTTTACTTTGCCTCATGGTTTAGGGGTTTCAGTATGTGATCAGCTAGCTCTAAGGCAGAAACATCATGGCGGACGGCCTTGGTGGAGTAAAGCTGGTCACCTCATGGTAACCAGGAAGCAGAGCACAGGAGAAAGTGCCAGTGAGAGTCACGTCCTCCAAAGGCACCACCACAGTGACCCACCTCCTCCTCCTGGCTCCCATCTCCTATCAGCACATTCAGCCACGGAGATCAGGGGACAATCCACCGCAGAGTACCGCGCCCCTGTAATCTAACCCTTCTGTAGGAGTCTCGCAGTCCATTCCATTAACATAAAGTGACACAAGAATCTTGGTTTCCTCAAGTAACCTGGCTTCAGAAATCACACTCTTAACAGAGCGCCACGCTGCATCTCTGCATTACACAGGATTATTGATATTTATGTGTAAAGGTTGGTAGGTAAATAGGTATTTCTATGTATCCTCACATAATATAAATAAATTCTATAGCCATTCTGAGAAGCAGTTGAATAAAGTGGAGTTTAGAGGTGGGGAAGGGGATCCAACGTCAGAACTTTGACAGTCATTTAAATGAGAGCATGGGTAAAACATCTAATGAAAGCCTGGCACATAGTGAACGTCACTAATGGTACTTATTTTCCTTCAAGCAAACTTCAAACAGGAGAAATGTAGTGACCCTTTCGTATCTGAAGTGACAGATAAGGAAGCCACACAGGCAGCAAGAGCAGGAAACAGCAACAGCAAAATGTCTTGCTTACAACTTCTCTAAGGGCTAAACAGCCTTATAAGTCCTTAATCTAAAGCAACTATATGATTTAATACAACTTACAGCACATTATTTGCATTTCGAATGATTTTTTAAAAATAACTTTTGCAATATTCCACCCTCAGACTATAGGAAAGAAAGCAATAGTAGATTAGCTATTTTCCTTAGCCTCACAGAGCTATTTAAATTCTATAAAGGCATGTAAAATGCATTCGTTACATCACAGTCACATCACCGACAGAATACTTTCTAAAATATAGTTAAAACCTGCAGGAAGATAAAATGCTGTTCAAATACACACACACACACACACACACACACACACACACACACACACACACACGCCCCAAGCCAACAGGGCTGAGACTGACTTTAGTGTATCCTTAAGGCAAAACCCCCAACAGCAAAAAGCAGTATATTTTTTCCTCATAACTTAGAAATACTTGAGAGGCCAGTAGCCTAATCCATGTTCTAAAGTAAGACTATTCTATCATTTCTTAATCTTAAACATGTCTTGGGACCAGTTTGTGCCTATAGAAAACTTTGTCAGGCCAAACAAAACCTGGTCTTTTCTAAGTAAGAAAATGTTTTAAATGGGCAATTCGCATTCTTTCTCTACACATCATTTTGCTCTATTATCCTACCCTAATGCCGCATTACTACAGAAGAAGACTATTTGATTCTATTCCTATAGCCAACAAGAAACTACACAGCACAGAAATACAAGGGGAATAACTAATAAAAGGAAAGAAAAAGAGACTACATTAAAGTCATGGTTGGCCCCCTTACTCATCAGGTATCATCTACAGTTTTGTTGATTAATTATGTATCCAAGAAAAAGTAATTTTTCTCTCAGATTTACTCAGAAGTCAACAAAAGTGAGATACACCAATGAATTTTTATAAGTCTCATCAACTACAATCAGATTGCACTATTCTGAGAGATTATAAAATCCCATATCCCTTTCCGTTATTTAATATTAAGACCAAATGATTTTAAATAAAAAAATCACACATATATATAGAGAGAGAACTGCAAAAATTTATTTATTTCCTATGATTTTTGAAAAAGTATAATATGTAAATTGCCTTCAAAAATACTTTATTTCCTATATACTAGTGCCCTACACTTATACTTAGTTTGTAAAACTGAGCAATCCAGTACTGCTCTTGTGAGAACTAAATTCATCAATGGATTCTCCCATTGATGAGTTCAGAGCTGAATGTGCTGTTAGCAGGTGGGCCTGGTTGGAGCAGAGTCTCTTGAAAAGTGACCTGGAAGGATGTATTCTTGTCCCCATCTCCTCCCTTCTCTTTGCTTCACGGCTGCCATGAGTTGAACACCTTTCCTCCATCATGCCCCTGTGTTATCCAGTTTCTGCCCTGAAGCTACTGACCATGGAGTGACACCATAAGCCAAAATAAAGTTTGCCTCTAAATTGTGCCTGTCAGGTATTTTTTTCCCAGAGAAAAGAAAGTGACTAAAATAATCAGTGAATATGCAAGCTCTTGCAGGAAGCAGAGAATGACAGAGGAGGACAGCTGAAGCTTTGAGCTTGGAATTGAGTTTGGATGCTTCCTTCTACTCTGACAACGAATGAAATATCAATATGGATGAATGAGTAAACGAAGGCATAGACAAAATTAAGAGAGTCTGTGACGCAGCTCAGTGGTAGAGGATTTGCCTGGCATGCACGAGGCCCTGGGTTTGATCCTCAACACCACAAGCATGTGGCAGGGGGGACAGACTTCAAAATAGAATAAAATATTGAACACCTATCCCCCAAAGATTTCAGTGAAAACATAGGTATCATTTCACACACATTTTATATCTCCAAGGGTGATTATTTGGGGTTATTATTATTTAGGGAGGGAAATAATCCCCAATATAATCCTCAAAAGGCAGAAATCCTGACTAGACAGTGTTGGGCCAAACTAAAACAAGCTTACTCCTTTTAGTTAGCTAAAACTTAATGATCAAAACACTATCTTCTGGTAACTGTTCTGACTGGTATAATTAAGAGATTCTAGTTGATTTAGACAATAGTATTTTTAGACTGCATAATTTTGATCATTGATATTGCTTGCTTATACATATTGTCTACATTGCTTATTTTGGTTACACATAGTTCAATGTTCCATTATTTAATTTGTATTCTGCCCATTAATGGACTGTATGTCTCAAAACTATGCCAGCTATATGTTTTTAAAATATTGATTTCTTAAAATATCTCCTTTCTTCCATGCCAGGCCATTTTAAACTCAGTATTCTACAGGCCAAATTACTTACAATGATACCAGAGCCTGGCAGATGCCACAAAGTCCCAGTAGCAGTTTGACCAACTTCGGCCTTGGGACACAGCACGCCATGCACATACCAGTGTCTCCCACAGGACTGTTGACCTCTATAAACAAGGACCAGAACTTGTAAACTTTGTGGCTCCTCAGTAGCAAGTATAGGGACATATCCACTGCAGCTCTTCAGTAAACGCTTGATGAAGTGAGTTTTGCTCTCCTTCTGCATTCAGTATTCTTTTAATATTAGAGTAAACACTTACCTAGTGTTTGGTCTACTTATCATAACCACTGCCATCTGGCCACAGTTACACTGTTACAGTGCAGCCTCTAGGAAGCCCTATAGAGATCCCCAACAGAATCAATCCTTCCTTTGTATTGCCACATCTGTTTTGAAAATTTACTATTATGCACCATAACCACTTGCTTTCACTGCTTTCTCCATTTCAAGAACTATAATCTCTGTCTATGCAAGGACCTCCTCGTATGTACCAGTACAGCCACTACCTGACAAAATGCAACTACACAGCAAGTACTCAGCAAATGTTAGCAAATGGATAATATTTAATCTTTTCATAAAACACAAAATTCAGAGCCAGAGATTTAGCTCCATGGCATCAGGTCTGCCTCACAAGTGCAAGATCTTGAGTTTGATCCCCAGCACCAAAAACAAACAAACAAACAAATAAATGCATATATAACTGAAAAATACTAATGGTGTTTGTTTCTAAATAAAAGAGTAATGCTTAAAATACTGCCTTTTCTTTATGATATTTCTTTTATAAATTATTCTTTCCACTTGGTGGGGGAAGCAGATTTACCATTATTTGCAACCTTATGTTACAGTTCAAAAGTCTCAAAGAACACAGCTACCTACCTCAAGCCAGAATCAATTTCTATAATATTTTGCATACAGACACTAAAGTTCCAGATTTTTCCATACCTAAAATAAGCTTTAAAAACTTTTAGTAAAACAACTTTTTCTTATAATTTTCTGATTATTTCCCATAAGTAGAAATGCTGTCTAAATTTTTGTAGGTAAAACAAAATTCAAAAAATGCATTTCAATGAACTGATAGAAAAAGCTAAGTTATTTTAAAATAACAAAAAATGGCATGTTTGGTATATAATTAATATAATAGTTCTTAAAGAGGTAATATAAATTACATAAAACTTACATTGTAAAGTGTATGATAGAGGCACAAGTAATAGATCCTTTACTTCCATTTATACTTACCTAGAATTAGGAAGATTTTAAATACACTGGATTAATGCCATTAATCTTAAAGTTATTTAAATTTAAAGTAATAAGGACAGTGGAAAACTAAATCCCATTAACATCTTTGGAAGATAGATGAAAGAATAGAAATAATTTTTCCCCAAATTCATCACTTCTGTTTCAACTAATGCCAGTTTCTATGATCTCAGTACAAACTGAACTGACATTATCAGTTGCTTCTGAAGACTAATTTCATAAAAGCATAAAGTTGTAAGGAATAAAAATGACACAGGCTGGGGAATATAAAATGTAACGCTAGCTGGAAAAATATATTCAAAGGAAAGACTCAAAATTTCAGTATAAAATTTCAATCATATCACTTACTAATTGTCACATTAATTTTTACCATGTAGAAACTTTATCCAAAGACATTTTTATTTTCAAAAAGCAACACATACATTTTATAGAAAAACCACACAAATGTTTTCAATGAATGCTAAATTCAATGGGCTAAATTCTTTACACACTTTACATAGATACCTCATTGATATTTATCTGAGTGCCCATGAGTTCCTTTTCACAGGTATGGGTGTTTCCCAAATTCGTATTATTTCCAGAACACTCTGATTTAACTTTTCAGAAAATTGTCAAACTCGTTCAAACCAACACATATGATGTTTATCTGAGGTTTCCATAAAATGCTACATTTACTTGGTAATACAAATGAAGTGAGGAACATGTAAACAAATTTAATGTTAAACAAAGTTTATTTCTGGCCTTGCAAGAACTAAATAATCGAGATAATTAATCTTTTGGATGTAATAAAATACTATGTTGTTGTTCCCAAAAAGGAATAAAATATTGTGTGGTGCTAATCTTTTACATTGTACAAGCAAGCAGAAATACAGTTCTGCTCTTCATTTTCAGAATCAAACTATAAAATAGTTCAAAGAAGAGACTCATCCAGCATGACAAGTTTTAAACTAAAGCAACATGCTATTATCCCTAAAACCTTATTACAAATCACTGTAAAAAAGACTATGAATTTTCATTCAAAAAAATGTTATAGAAGATGACGCCCAGTCTTGTATTGTTTTCTAAGTAAATGGAAACTTATTTTTAATTTTTTAGTTATAAAATAATATATGGTTATTGTAAAAGAGAAAGATACAAAAGAAAAATTAAGCAAATATGACATGAAAACATAAATCCTCCTTGTTTTTCTTAGTTTCTTTCACCAAAAGAAATCATTTTAATGCTTTCTTGAAAATCATTTTAAATTTTTCGTTGCAACACATTAGTTTATATATCTATATAGCACAATCTTTACATAAATGTTGTCACACTGTTTTGAGTTTTACATTTTACAGTTTGACAGTGTATTACAGACACCTCTCTTACTACACACAAAACTCATTCACTGGTTTGCATAGCTCTGCAGTACTTCACAATTTATTTTACTCTTTCTGAGGCTTATAAGGAACAAGAATAGTCTAAAGTTTCAGTATGAAGAAATCAGTAGAAATAAGAAAGAAATGCTAATTATCCAGATCTGACAATTATACCTCGTTTACATATACCACTCTCACTGTGTTCCCTAAATATAATACAATTTTGTGTTAATTAAAAACAATAATTATCTGTGGGCGGCATTGATAGCCCCAGACCCAGCGCCGGGAGGATGAGTTTTGGGAAAGCGGCTGGCTTGAGCATCAGATCTCCCTCCCCGTCTGGCCAGATCTATGGGCCTGCATAGCCATGCCTTTCCCTGTGGGCACCATTGATTGCTCCGGACCCAGCTCCAGGAGGGTAGTCGCACAGGCGCTACTGAGCACACTCCCCCCACCCCCTGCTCTCAGATCCCCTGATTGTGCCAGTACTTGGACACACTCCACAGAGGCATGACTGGCTGTAAAGAATGGTGATTGATTCTACTGTGTTCCTCATTGTATCATTGGGATAAATGATAGGGAATGATTTGATGAATTGTTTTCTCAATTATGAAAATGAGAATGTCTATAAGTCATTAGAGAATCAAAGGCTGGGACATAACGATATCAGTGAGATTTAATGACCCAGAGATTGAATCAAGGGAAACCAAAGAGCAAAAATAAAGATGAGAAAACACTTAAGCAAGCCACAAAGACAGACGTCCAGTTCACCAATGGCAAAAAGTAGGGCAAAAGAGGATGAAAAGTCTGATAGTGAACCACCAGCACACTCAGAACTCACAGCATAGGAAGTACCAAAACTGTTCAATCAAGCTCTAGAAAAATTCAAAACAGAAATAATTTCTCAGATAACCATAGAGATGGTGAGCAAAATGAAAGACATGATTCGAGACTCCAGAACAGAAACTGACAAAAAAATAGATGAGCTCAGGAACATAACAGAAAACATGAAGGCCCAGAATAAGAAAGAAATGGAAACAATGAACACCAACATAGGAAAGAAATGGAATCCATTAAACAGATTCAAACGGATATCCAGGAGATTAAAAACTCTATTGAAAGTATACACAACAGAAAAAAAGACTGCAAAGATAGAATCTCAGACATAGAAGACAGGATCACAGACAGTGACCATGAAAAGACAGGTCTCTTAAAAACAGTAAAGGATCATGAGAAATCTATCCAACAACTCCAAGGTGATGCAAAGAAGAATAACATAAGACTGATATGAATCCATGAAGTAGCAGGAGAAAATGCAAATGACTTAAAAAAGCTGTTCACGGAATTAATGACAGAAAACTTCCCAAACAGAGGGGAAGAATCTGACATACAGATAAGTGAAGAATATAGTACTCCAACGAGCCACAATAAAAAAAAAAAAAAAAATCTACACCTAGACATATAATAATCAAGATCCCAGAAACCCAACAAAAGAACAAAATACTACAAGCAGTAAGAGAAAAGAAACAAATCACATGCAAAGGAAAGCCCATCAGAATTACAGCAGACTTTTCAACACAAACCTTCAGGTCAAGGAGAGCCTGGAATGAGGTATTTCAAGTCCTAAAAGAAAACAACCAAGACTGATGTATCCTGCAAAACTCTCTTTTAAAATGGATGGGGAAATAAGATACTTCCATGACAAAGAACACTTCAGAAACTTCATGAATACTAAACCAGCACTACAAGGAATTTTAAACAATATCCTAGAAAAAGACAGTGAAGATCACAATACCATGAGGCCCAACACAGCAAATCAAACAGCCAAGGCAAGAAACTAAAAGGAGAGGGAAAAAACTAAAAAGAGTCAACAAAAGGACAATAACATGACAATAATAAATCAGTACATATCAGGTGTAACTATAAATGTCAATGGCCTCAATTCACCAATCAAGAGAAATAGATTGGCAGAATGAATTAAGAAGCAAAATCCAACAATATGTTGTATACAAGAAATACACCTAGTGCAAAAAGAAGCCCAGAGACTGAAAGTGAAAGGGTGGAAAACAATACTCCAAGCAACAGGAGACCAGAAAAAAGCAGGGGTAGCAATCTTATTCGCAGACAAAGTAAATTTCAAACCAAAACTGATTAAGAAAGACAAAGAAGGCCACTACATCCTTCTAAAGGGAACAATTCAAGAGGAAGAAATGACAATCATAAACATATATGAACCATAATATAAATGCCCACAGCTATATAAAACAAATATTAAATAACATGAAAAACTAAATAAACACTAATACAATTGTAGTGGGGATCTAAATATCCCACTATCACAAATAGACAGATCATCTAGGCAAAAAATCAACAATGAAATACTAGAATTGAACCAAGCTTTTGAACGCATGGCCTTATTAGACATCTGTAGAGGGTTCCACCCCTCAAAAACATAATATACATTCTTTTTGGCTGCACATGGGTCATTCTCCAGGATAGATCACATACTAACTAAGAGAACAGGTCTGAATAAATGCAAAAGAATTGAACTTATGCCCTGTATATTATCAGATCACAGCGCAATAAAGTTGGATATCAATAGCATAAGAAACCACAGGAACTTCACAAACAAATGGAAATTGAACGACACTCTCTTGAACAATCAACAGATCACAGAGAAAATTAAAAAAAGAAATCAGAAAGTTTTTACAGATAAATGAAAATAAATACCAATAAAACATACAGGAATCTATGGGACACAATGAAAGCAGTTCTATGTGGAAAATTCATAGCACTGAATGCCCACATTAGGAAAACAGAGCAAGCTCAAATAAACAACTAATGATGACTCTTAGACTCCTAGAAAAACAAGAGCAAGAAAAACCCAAAGCTCGAACAAGAGAGGAAATTATAAAGATTAGAGCAGAAATCAATGCAAAGGAAACTAAGAAAATGATACAAAAAATAAATGAATCGAAGAGTTGGTTTTTTGAAAGAATAAATAAATTGATAAATGCTTAGCAAACCTTATCAAAAAAAGGAAAGAAAAGGCTCAGATCCATGCACTCAAGAATGAAAAAGGTGAAGTCACAACAGATTCAACATAAATCCAGAGGATCATGAATACATGCTATGAGAACCTGTACTCTAATAAAATGGAAAACACAGAAGAAATGGACAGATTCTACATACTTATGAATTACCAAAGTTCAACAAGGAAGATAAAAACATTTTAAACACCAGTATCACAATCAGTGAAATAAAAAATGTAATTAAAAACTTTTCAACAAAGAAAAGCCCAGGTCCTGATAGATTCACTGCTGAATTTCACAAGACATTTAGAGAAGAACTACTGCTATTACTCTTCAGACTTTTCAATGAAATTGAAAGGGAAGCAATATTTCCAAATTCATTCCTGGAAGCAAGTATCACTTTGATTCCCAAACCAGGGAAAGATGCAAATAAAAAAGATAACTACAGGCCAATCTCCTTAATGAATATAGATGCAAAAATCCTCAATAAGATACTAGCAAACAGAATACAGAGGATCATAGAGAAGATCATACATCCTGACCAAGTCGGATTTATTTCCGGGATGCAAGGATGGTTTAACATATGTAAATCAATAAATATATTAAAAAAGTCAAGGACAAAAACCATACGATCCTCTAGATAGATGCAGAAAAAGCATCTCACAAAATTCAACACCCATTCATGATAAACACCCTGCAAAAAATTGGAATAGATGGTCTATATCTCAACTTAATTAAGGTTATCTATGAAAAACCAACCTCCAACATCATATTAAATGGCCAAAAACTGAAAACCTTCACATTAAAATCAGGAACAAGACAAGGATGCCCAGTATCACCACTGCTCTTTGATACAGTTCTGGAAACATTAGCCATAGCAATTAAACAAGAGAAAGAAATTCAAGCAATAACGATAGGAAAGGAAGAAGTTAAACTGGCATTATTTACTGATGATATGATACTCTACAGTGAAGACACAAAAACTCCAGCAAAAGACTTCTTGACTTAATAGACACTTTTAGCAGAGTAGCTGGATACAAGGTCAACACCCAAAAATCAATTGCCTTCTTGTACACAAATAACAGACTCACTGAAAGAAAAATTATGGAAATAATTCCTTTTACAATAGCACCCAAAAATTGAAGTATCTGGGAATCAATCTAACAAAAGAAGCAAAAGAACTTTACACTGAAAACTACAGCACTCTGAAAAAAGAGATCAAGGAGGATATAAGAAAATGGAAAGATCTCCCCTGCTCCTGGGTAGGAAGAATCAACATAGTGAAAATGGCCATACTACCAAAAAAAAATATACAGATTCAATGCAACACCAACTGAAATTCCAACACTATACTACAAAGAACTAGAAAGAAGAATCCAAAAATTCATTTGGAACCAGAAGAGACCTAGAATAGCAAAAGCCATCCTAGGCAACAGAGACACGGCAGCGGGTATAACAATTCCCAATTTGAAACTATACTACAAAGCCACTGTGATAAAAAATAGCATGGTACTGGCAAAGAAACGGACCTGAGGATCACTGGAAAAAACTGGAAGACCCAAAAGCAACTCCAGATGTACTCAGCTACCTCATCTTTGACAAAGGAGCTGACCATCCTCAGTGGAGGAAAGATAGCCTCTTTAATTAATGGTATTGGAAAAACTGGATCTCAACCTGCCAAAGATTAAAACTAGACCCTTATCTTTCACCCTGCACTAAATTAAAATCCAAGTAGATTAAAGATCTAAATATTAAAACAGAAACACTAAACTTGCTGGAAGATAAATTAGGCAGAACTCTTGAAGACATTGGCATAAGAAAAGACTTTATGTACAAGTCCTCAGTGGCATGGGAACTAGCAGAAAGAATCAACAATTGGGATCTCTGCTTATTGAAAAGCTTCTGCACCGCAAAAGAAACCATCAACAGAACTAAGAGACAACCTACAATGTCGGAAAAAATTTTTACCAGCTGCTCCTCATTCAAAGGACTATTATCTAGAATATATAAAGAACTCAAAACAACCAGCCCCCTCAAATATAAAGACCCAATTCAAAAATGGGCATCTGAAATGAGCAGACATTTCTCTGACAAAGAAGTAAGAGCAGCAAGTAAATATATGAAAAAATGTTCCACATCACTGGTCATCTGAGAGATGCAGATGAAAACAACACTGAGATTCAACCTCACCTCACAAAGAATGGCTGCTATCAAGAAATCACACAATAACAAATGTTGGCAGGGTTGTGGGGAGAAAGGAACCCTTCTCCATTGTTGGTGGAAATACAGACTGGTGCAACCACTATGGAAATCAATATGGAGATACCTCAAAGAGCTAGTTCTAGAGGTTCCATTTGACGCAGCCATCCCTCTGCTGGGTATCTTTCCAAAAGATTTAAAAGAATCACACCACAGTGATATATGTGCACCAATGTTTATAGCGGCACAGTTTGTAATAGCTAAAATTTGGAAAGAGCCCATGTGCCCATCTGTTGGAAACTGGATAAAAAAAGATGTGGTTTTCTATAAAATGGAATACTACTCAGCCATAAAGAATGAGAAATTAGCTGGGTGTGGTGGCGCACGCCTGTAATCCCAGCATTTGGGAGGCAGAGGCAGGAGGATCGCTGTTAGTTCAAGACCAGCCTGGGCTACATAGTGAATTCCAGATGAGTCTCAACTACATAGTGCGACCCTGTCTCAAAAAAACAAAACAAAACAAAACAAAAAGAATGAGAAATTAGAGTCATTCATAGGAAAATGGACACACATTGAGGATATACTCAAGTGAAATAAATAAGTCACATGTGTGTAAATACCAAATAGTTTCTCTGGTGTGAAAAACTATAATAGCACACAAGATCCTAATGGGATACTTAAGAGTGTGAAATAGGAAGAAAGGGGCTAAAGGTGTAGGGAAAGTGGAAAGGGTAGAGGAAAGGAAATAAGGGAAATGAAAAAATATGAGAAAATGAAAAAATGGAAAGAAAGAATTTGTTAATGTGGAGGGGAGGAGGGGGTGAAGGGAGGGCAGGGACAATGGGAAAAAATGAGAACCAAGACCTGTCATGTGAAGGTACAGGATCCCAGTAACGAATGTAACAGCATTGTAGATCTAGACTGTACCAATAAACTCAAAGAAAAAAAACAACAAGTGGATAAAGAAGATGTGGTTTTTCTATAAAATGGAATATTACTCAGCCATAAAGAACAAGAAAATAGATTCATTCATAGGAAAATGGATACATATTGAAGATATACTCCTAAGTGAAATAAATAAGTCACACATGTGTAAATACCGAATAGTTTCCCTGGTGTAAACAATCTGCAACAATGCATAAGATTCTAATAAAATTACTGACATTTAGAAATGGGAAGAAAGGAGCTAAAGGTGTAGGGAAGGTGGGATGGGTAGGGGAAGAGTAAAAAGGGAAAAGAAAAAAATGTGAGAGAATGAAAAGATGAAAATAAAGTGTTTGTAGATGGGGAGGGGAGGAGGGGGTGAAGGGAGGGCAGAGGTAAAGGGAAAAAATGAGAATCAAGACTTGTCATGTAGAGGTACAAGATCCCAACAATGAATGTAACTGTACTGTATCCCTAAAATGTACCAATAAACTCAATTAAAGCTGAAAAAAATAATAAACATAGAGAAACATATTTTATGTCAAAAAAAAAACTTTTATAAAGCTGCTATAAATTTCCATGAGTTCTCCCAAATTCATGAAGGCATCCTGAAATAATGATATATAGTAGTACTTTACATGACCTATGGCCCAGGATATACTGAAAATGTTGATAATATAAGGCAACTCTCATAAGGAATATTGAGAATAGAAGGTAACACTTACAAAGATCAAGTAAGTCAACCTATTTCCTTGAAAATAAACCAAGTGTCCAGAGGAAAACAATTCATAGAGTAATATAGCTAATGATCCAATGAAGTCTCCAGAGATTTAAAAAAGGGAAAGATAAAATATTCATAGAACTAGGCTTCAACAAACAAAATTTAAGCCTGTCATCAGATGGAAAATGAAAACAATTCTTAATTATGAAGACTAATTCTTATAAACCATAGGGGTAAAATCAGTTGGAAGAATAGGAAAAATAATAATATTTTAAAATCCAGCAGAATTCACATACCACACAACAGCCTTCTTTGAATTTACTCAGTACTATTAATGTTCAATCAAATGATAAACTGGTCTAATACCAAATACTGAACTTGCAGTTTCAAATGTTTAAAATAATTTTGGTCCTCTGAAAATTTCTCTTGATATCACGACATTGCTTTCCAATTAAAATGTATCTCAGACTTTGGAATTTTCAGACATTAATAGAGGCAAAACAGGACTTACAGTAACTAGAAAGAAGAGTAAAGCATTGGATGAATTTAATTTAGAAGCCAGTAGACAGGTGACATCGTACGGAAGAATGAAGATTCATACATGTGCTAAATCCAGGGCGATGTAGCTTTTAATTATCATTTCCATCTAAGGATTCCAAGGGTGACATTTTGAAGCCAAGTACCCATTTCCTGTTCTCCAGGACAGAAGAATGCAATTGCTAATGGAAATCTAAGAAGGTCTTTCTTTACTCATTTTGAAGGAAGAAAATCTTATTATCTCCAGTATGGATAAACTAGCTGAAAGACTGGCAGGACATGAGTATTCCTCTAAATATGATTTCTAATCTAACCTTAGAATTAGACAACGGAGTGAATAAGAACGCTGTCAGGGATGCCTAGATTTGTATCCCTGGTTCAACTCATCCGCTGAGTGATTTTAAGCAAATTCACTCTGAATCTTGTTTTTCTAACCTGTACAACAGTTATTATTACCTTGTAGGGCTGATGTGCGGATTCAATGAGATAATGAAAGCAAAGCGCCTAATAGCATGACAGTGCCAGGTCACTCTGGGTAACTGCAGCTCATCAAGAAGCAGCTACTGAAACTGAAATCCATGATTCCCTACACATGCCGTAAAGATTTCTGCCTTGATTCATTCTAGTCCCTTTACAATCAATGTTTTCTTCTTCTGTCATTACCTTCTGAAATCTTTCCTTCTTTCAACACTTTCGCAAATGCTAGTACCATTATGAAGTCTTTTTCTCAATCCTCAGCTGTTATAAGAAGCCATGCACTGTGGGTGGGGCTTTGTATTTCTATCATTCATAAATTGTAGATTAGGAGTCATTAGTCCTTCGCGTATCTTTCTTTTCAGGTTGTCAACTCCAGAGAGGAATGCTCTTCCTTGCCTCTAACCTTTTCAATATTTACATTTTCCATAAAACGACCTATTGACTGTTTGAGCAGAGAGGTAACTCATTTTTAGAGGTACCTACAATCAAGTAATATCTGGGAAAGTATGGTGAAGCTCAGGGTTCTCCCTCATTTTTCCCTAAATACATCAGATGTATTAGTCACTGTGCTCGGGGATTACAAGTGCTTCCCAGTTTTGCTGTAGTTATAATTTGTGCCCACTTTCTTTCATTATTTCTCATTTCATCTGTGCAGTAGGTTTTAAGAGAAGAAATAGAATAAATACACTTTTTACTCTGCTGTCATTTACCAGAAACTGCCTATTTTCTGAATAAATCAATACAGGCAATATATAATGTATATTAACTCAAATACTTCACTTCCTTCATTTACACATCAAGTGCCTCTATTTAAACTTGATTTTAAAATTAGTGTGACAAGATAACTTTTGGCATCTCCATAATTTCCTTTTGTTCCTTCAAATGCTATCGCTAACACAACCATAAGCATTAAAATAATATGGAAATATGTATAAGCACATGCAAAATAGTAACAAATATGTAACAGGTAGAAGCTCATAAACACTGAAAAGCAGCCAAAACTAAAAGAAGATGCATTTGTTTAACACATTAAAAATATTCCTGAATCTGAAAGAAAAAAAGGCTAATGGGAATCACTAGAAAGTTTTTTTCATGTAACAATATTAATCTATATAATATGACTTGATTAAGAAGTTAACAGAAGAAAGGTAGGACGTTACTCATCAACTGGTGTCAACATATGCTTTATCTTTTACTATTATTCTCTTTTTTGAAGATGTTTAGAGTAGTAAATAATTTAGTACAGTCATTAACCTGAGCTGTTATTATCAAAAGTTGCAAACTCTGCTACAGTAAAGACTCTGATCTCATATGAATGGATATCTATTAGGGATTGTGTGCAAATCACCAGTCTCATTTCAGCAGATATCATATCTCACATAAACCATGTTGCTAGACATTAAGTGCCACTGGTTTACCTCTAAAGGATGCAGCCCCTTCAGGAAACTGAGGTTAGTTTTAATAAAAAAGGGACTCATAAGTTTTTATTACATTTATAATGAATGCTTTTCAGTTTTATAGGCTCTTTGAAGGAGCAATTTAGTTTCTCTATTAAAACATGACTTTATATCCTTCACAACTCTCAGGCTTCAATTTTATGTTGCTGCCACTCTAAATATAAATGGAGATATTGAAGTTTTAATAAAGATATAGAGTTATTTTCACTGACATGTATGAGCTGTGAGTTTACAAAATTACAGGGGAAAGGACTGAAGATTAAAATCTGTTTTTATTCTGATTCTTCCTATATTTTTCCATCATACAAAACTAATGAATGGTTTTATCAAGATACATAACATATTTGGGTATTAATAAAGCTAGACTCATGACATTACCTTTTCTTAGAATAAAATCTTTTTTAAATATCTTATTGGCACAGTAGAGAATATATTTAATATATATTTAATTTAACTTGGTGATTATATATCTGGTAAAATAATATAAAATTTCCAGACATACTCTCTCGATTTATACCACCCAAAACCTAATTCAAGCAAAACATCAGGAATTATTATTACAAAGGAAATAAAAGCAACTGTGATACATTTTGTTTCTTTATTTTCTGAATTATACAATCTACTATATATAAAAGCAAAATCACCTTCTATTTGTTCACTCATAATTCCATATTGACTGTTAAGGGTATTTTAAAATAATTCCTATCTATTGTTCTAAGACATACATAAGAAAAATCTAGTATCACACATTTGTGCTTGGACAAATAATAAAAGATTTATTAAAAGGATATGAAAAGCACACCTTCATATGAAAATCAATGTGTTTTCCACATCTAATATTTATCATATCCAACCCATGGGCAAATGCTTCAATTTCTGCAAACTTTGTTACTTTTAGAGAATTAGAAAATACCTTTGGTCTGAATCTCACCCTCCACCCCAATTCCTATGTGGAAAGCTAGTTTTCAATGAAAAAGTATGAGGAAGTGGTGCCTTTAGGAGGTGACTGGGTCCTGAGGGCTTCAGTCTCATGAATGAGATCTGTGCCCTTCAATAAGTGGTTCGGGGAATTTGCCCCTTTCACCATGTAAAGATATAACAATAAGACACTATCTATTCAAAGAACCAGGACCACATACCAAGCCTGCCAGTGCATTGATCTTGCTGACAATGAGAAATAAATTACCCTTGTTTATAAGCTAAGCAGTATGAGGCAGGTTGTTATAACAGCCCAAATTAAAACTCTACTAAGACCACATGAAAACTAAACATAATCTCGAAGCACATCTTTTGAGAAGTAGCTTCTTTATTTGACTAAACATGATTCCACTGTTGTACTTAATAACATCATTTCTAGGATAAAACAGAATCGTCACTGAGAAATAATCAAAAGCCAGGTGAAAGCTTTGTATTTTCTTTAGTATTTAATTTCCATGATCCTCATTCTTGGCAGGAAAAAAGTCAATACAATTAAAATCTACTGATAGAATTTAAATTTGTCTGGAAAAGGGAACTGTTAACTGGAGGGTTGATCCCTAAGTCCACCTTGCTAACTATTCCCTGATGACAAGTTTCAAGAATCAAAAATAACTACACTTGTCACACACTCCTACGTTCTCATCTTGTAAAATTCATTGTTATAGAAGTGTCTTCATTTCTCCCATGGAGGCCTGTCATTTAAGCTGATCTACTCCAAATAAACCCAACAGGGCAAAGATGAGTGTCCTCACAGTTAGTGTAACTCGTGAAACCATCCAGCAATTCAAGTGCCTCTACTTTGTTCTAGGTGGCTGCACTCTAATGATCAACAGTAAAGAGGATATGTAGAATTGACTCCTCATAGCGACAGGCTGAACTAGTGCTAAAATATAAAATCAAAGGAAAATGTTATCTGAGCAAGAAAGGAGACTGAAGAAAGGGACTACCCTTTAGAAACAGAAAAAAGAGATAATAAGTGATTTTACTCTATGAACTCTAGTTGACCCAACCTCTGGTTGACTCGTAGAGTAGAAACAGAGGTAAGTGTGCATAGAATGTTGTGAACCTTTAGAAAACCAGCCTCCTAAATCTATTTTGCAAAAATGGTAGATAAAAGCAAACAAAGAAATCCACAAGTGTCTCCCATATTGGGAGAACAAGGCTAGCACAGACATCTTCAGCATTAGTCCCCTGTCCAAAACTATTAACATGAATGCTTGTAGGGAAGTAATTCTAGCCCTCAGCAAAGAAGGCATTTGATTTTTGAGAACATCAGAAGTAAAAATTAAAATTTCTTCAACTAGGATAATCTCTTCCAATGTAGAGACCAGAAAAATGAAAAGGGCTATTTTCCCATGTATTTCGTTTGAGATAAACTGATTCTTGAAACAAATAATTCCATAAAAAGGACCAATCAGCTTAATAGGAAACTTATTTTATTTTGTTTTTGTTGTTGTTGTTGCTGTTTTCGCTGTTTTGTTTTAACACATTCATTCAATAAATACTTATAGAAGGCAGCCTATGTCCCAAATACATGTTGTTGGCGCTCAGAAACAGCAATAAACAAAACAGATAAAGACAATGCTCTTACAGAGCAGGAAATCAACAACAAATAAGAAAAATACAAGTATGTAAGATGGTGCTTGGTACTTTAAGGAAAATAAAGAAGGTATAAAAGATACACAGTACTGGGTAAGTTATTTAAAATAAGCTGATCAAGGACTGCAAAACACATGTTTTAAAGGCAAAGTAAAGAAATGTTTGAGGAAGAGAATATCAGAATTATACTATAGTAAAATACTGTAAATTAAAACTGGAATAAAGAAATCCAAGCAATTAGATTCAGCACGCTACTTATTCTGCCTCTACCAAAATCAAATATTAGGTAAAATACTTTACTATTGGCTTTCCATTTCTGGTAGGGAGGACAAAGTTTGATACCAAGAACTATAAAAAACAAAAAGATTCGTAGGATATTATACAATATAATCAGTAGCAGACCAATATCATTTGAAAAAGATAGCTCTAAAATATTTGGGGAGAAAACACAGAAATATAAACCTACTCTTGAAAATGGTTTCCGTGTCTTGGGACCATTCCCATTGGTTACCCTTACAGAACTTTGTTAGGTACAAGTTCAAAATGGTTACTGTGACAATGTGAAAAATCTCATATTGTAGAACTGCTGAGCAGACTAAACTCATAGATCAGCTCTGCTCTCAAAGTCTAACCATCCCGATATACACTCAGAAAAGAAATAAATCTCACTTTAGAAAAATCATTTATCACATTTTTTAGGATGTGCATTTTAAAATCTTATTCTAAAATATCATTTCTCTAGTGAGTGAAAAATTATCACGTCCTGTCCAAGAATTTTTCAATGACTTAGACAAATCCTGCTGTGAGTAGCTTTGAAAATACCTTCAAAGCCTACAGTGCTCACTGATGCAAATATCTCTTGAGAAGAATCTACCTTTAAAATGCAATTTACAATTCCCTTCTGTTGAAAATAAATTAAAATACTGCGAGGCATAAAACAAAAATCTCATTTTAGTTTATAATAAACCCCAGAGTATATAGTCACCTCTGCATTACAACACACATGAAAAAAATGTCTCTGATTAAAATATAATATTCTATACAATTTTTCATGCATACTAAGTATACAATAATGTTGACTTGCTGATACACAGTATCATATAGGTTAGCATATAAGGTATCTATATAATAATATTATGGTGATGGAAATTCTATTCTATATTTCTCTATTATTTCTATATATGAAAGCTCCATATAATTCTTATTATTTGGATTATAAGTAACAAAAACAATTCTTGGCAACCACCTACCTGCAGGAGTTGAAGTACTTTCACATTTAAATATGATGAGGAGTACTTTGAGATAAATCATTTAGTCTTCATGAAAACCTGTGAGTATATTTGTTAACCCATTTTAGATGAAATAACATGTAATCTATACCAGATCACAGGATAAAAGCTCACATAAAATGATAGTATTTCAAGATTCAACTGCTATAACCACTTCAGAAGAAAAATTGTTAGATTATATGTAATTATAATTTTACCTGATTATAATTTTTATTATAATTTCTTCATATTAAAATTATAATATGGGATTATAATCCTTACTAAAGACCTGAAGCCAACAGTATCTGAAGAAATAAAGATCATGCACGTTTACTTGTCCCATAAACTATAATAAAGTTCTGAGACATCTATAAATTATATGTACAAAAATAACCTAAGAAACAATAATAATCTCTATGTTTCATGGCTTTGCTATAATAAAATTAAAAGAAGCAAAAAAGATAAAACAAATAATATCTAACTCAATTTTATTTAGTTTTACGAAGTAACTGCCTACCTACCACTGCCATCCGAAAGGAAACCAAATTTACAGAAAGAAATAGTAGAAAACAGAATGAACAAACAAAACACCTCAAAGTCAAAGAATTTCAAAGGGTTCTTCACAGAGATTTTGAGAGTCATATATTTACTAAACAGAAGCAATCTGAGGAGCTTTATGTAGCAGGAACAATGCAAGGCAGGAAGGGTAAAAAAGGTTAAAGCAAGGTTCTTATTTTAAAGATGTCCAATATAGCATAGAAAAAAAGGAAATAACAAATAAACATCATATAAAGTTTTAAGTTATACCTATCAAATACAAATATGTAGGGACAGGACACTTTAGAACAGACTCCGAGTAAGATCCCTGCTGGCTTATTGTGAAAAAAACCAAAAGGTTGGAATTTTAAGAAGGAAATTTCCTTTGCCAAACATGGCCCAGTGTCAGAGCTGCCATGCTGGTAGCATTGCCACTTGCACTGTGCACTTGGCCATGCATCAGTGGCACCAAATTTCTCTTGCATTGATCTCTCTCATTGCTTCTTTATATTGATAAAAAAATGTTTAAATAAAGGTAAATTCTAACTATTATCTAGAATATATAAAGAACTCAAAACAATCATCCCCCATAAATATAAAGACCCAATTCAAAAATGGGTATCTGAAATGAACAGGCATTTCTCAGACAAAGAAGTAAAAGCAGCAAGTAAATATATGAAAAAATGTTCCACATCACTGGTCATTCGAGAGATGCAGATGAAAACAACACTGAGATTCCACCTCACCCCACAAAGAATGGCTGCTATCAAGAAATCAACCAATAACAAATGTTGGTGGGGTTGTGGGGAAAAAGGAATGCTTCTCCATTGTTGGTGGGAGTGCAGACTGGTGCAACCACTGTGGAAATCAATATGGAGATACCTCAAAGAGCTGGGACTGGAGGTTCCATTTGACCCAGCCATCCCTTTTCTGGGTATCTTTCCAAAAGAACTAAAAGAATCATATCACAGAGATATATGCACACCCATGTTTATAGCAGCACAGTTTGTAATAGCTAAAACTTGGTAACAGCCCATTTGCCCATCAGTTGGAGACTAGATAAAGATGTAGTTTTTCTATAAAATGGAATACTACTAAGCCATAAAGAATGAGAAATTATAGAGTCATTCATAGGAAAATAAATACATTTTGAGGATATACTCCTAGGTGAAATAAATAACTCCCAAATGTGTAAATACCGAATAGTTTCTCTGGTGTGAAAAACTATAATAGTACACAAGATCCTAATGGGATAATTAAGAGTGTGAAATAGGAAGAAAAGGGCTAAAGGTGTAGGGAAAGTGGGAAGGGTAGGGGAAAGGTAATAAGGGAAAAGAAAAAAATGTGAGAAAATGAAAAAATGGAATTAAAGTGTTTGTAAATGAGGAAGGGAGGAGGGGGTGAAGGGAGGGTAGGGATAAGGGGAAAAAATGAGAACCAAGATCTGTCATGTAAAGGTACAAGATCCCAGTAATGAATGTAACTGTACTGTATACCTAGAATACAGTAAACTCAATAAAAAAGGTAAATTCCAAAGCCACATACTCAATATGGTTATTTTTTACTCAGACCCAAATCACTTTGACGATATAGTCATTAACACTGTTGGAGGGTAGACTGTGATATAAGATGTGACTATATAGCAATAAGACTGGATTTTTTTTTCATAAGTATGTCAGATTTCATACATTATCTTAGGCTGTTCCTGCCTCTATAGCAAAATACAGAGACTGGGTAATTTATAAAAGCATCAATTTATTTCTCATGGTTTTAAAAGTTAAGAAGTCTGAGATGAAGGAACTAGCATTCGGGGTCTGCTAAGGATCTTTTCACCAGGTACTTACATGGCAGAAGGGGCAAAAGGAGCAAAAGGATCACCGTCACCCCACACAGCAGAAGGTGCCTGGAGAAGTCTCCACCATCCTGTGGTACAAGGGCACTGTCAGTAACCCTCTACATGTGGACTCCAGCCTCATGGAGTCCACCTCTTAATACTATCACTTGGTAATGAGGTTTCAGTATAAAAATTGGGGGAAACATTCAGGCCACAGCACACGTCACATGAGCACAGCCGTTTGAAATGTTTTCACTTGGTTGGTTCTATACTTACTGCAAGGGCATGGTCCTTGCCATAACTGCTTTAGAACGTCTCTGTATAGATTACTACAGAGCCAATTTACCAGCTTCTATGGGAAAATCAGACCCATTGAATGTTACAGGATCTTACAGAACAAAGATTTCTCTGGTAGCCAAATACATGCTTTTGTCCTTTCTTCCATCTTTACCTCTTTGATATGATTTACAATAAAATTTACAAACTAGTCAATTCAGGATAAAAACAATAAATAATTAATAATAATAAAATGGAATTTTACACACATTTTACAAAATAAATAGCTGGGAGTGGTAGTGCATGTCTGTAATTCCAGCACTATGAGAGGCTGAGGCAACAGTTAGGAGCCCAGCCTGAACAACCTAGCAACCGAGTGAGACTAGCCTCAAAATTTAAAAACTTAAAAAGGGCTTGGGATGTAGCTTAGTGCAAAGGCCTGGGTTCAATCCCAGAGAGAGAGAGACAGACAGACAGAGACAGAAAGACACAGATAGAGACACTGACAAGTACAAGATGGGCAGAGAGACAAAGATAGACAGAGAAAGAGGGAGGCAAGTGAGAAGGATGGAGTGGAGGGTGGGACAAAAGACCTAAGGAACTGCAGGCCATAGGCCGCATACTTTTCTCCAACTCTGGTGTCTACTTGCTCTCTGTGTCCACAGCTGCTCTGGAGCTGAGTCTAGTCCCATACCCAGTTCCACACAGCAGCCCGTGGAAACAAGGCGAGGCTGTTGATGAAGGAGGTCTTATTTGATTCACATCAGGAATCAGACTACCTGGGTTGAGCCCAGTTGTGCCTGTTCGCCTTAGGCGTCATTGCATAATAACACAGGTGAAGAGGCTGGAACCCTTTCTGACTCAAGGAGAAGTCTGGCTGTCTGTACAGCTCCAAACCCAAGCACTGCTACAATACACACTTAAACCTCTAGTGACACCAAATCTGTTCTCCCAAAGACACACCAGACTGTTTAAAGGCTACTTCAAATGCCATCTCTTTCTTACACAATTCAGACATTAAAAAATCTATAAACTCCTTCAGATCTCACAATTAGTAAAGATGGAAGGTTTTTCATTACATATCAGAACCCTTGCTCCTGCGTGCTTTAACCCATTTCCTCTCTATCCAGAGGAAACAAAAACATACTTCTTTTAAGTATCTTTTTTTGGCAAGTCCCTCTTAGCTTTCCATCTCTGAGTACAGACTACTTTCTAGCCTTGCTATTAGTTTCCCAAATCAGTATTTCAAATTGCAATTTGCTTCCTCTTGGTGTACAGTGTGACCCAACAAGTGGTCCTGATCTTGAGATTTTTTTGAAAAAGTGAGAATGCCGCCTTAACAGCTCATTTCCATCTCCTCAGCAAGAGAATAAAACAGAATAGAATAAGACAAATGGCAAACAATAAGGCTCATTGACAGAGATTATTTTCCTTAGGTGTTACTCATAGGCTCCAGAGGAGCACAATGAGTAAACATTTCAAATAAGAACAGTACATAAAAGAAGACCAGCAAGTACCACTCAACACTCTTCATCTATTTCTGGATAAAAATAATCTTTACAAAAATTACTTTTAAGATTTTTTAAGGAAATCTACTCTCCAATTTAACTGCTAGGATAACTTTCCCAGAGTCCCCACCCCTCCCTTAGCAATAGCCACATAGAAATCATAATTACGATGCAACACTGGGCACAAATATACTAAAGGATCATTACCAATAATATATACCGTACAAGGGAATCTGCACGCTACCCAAGGACTTAGGCTGTGGAATTGGCCTGCCCGAGTAAACACCTCTACTCAGCCCCTAAGGAAGTCGTCGCTATGACTCATTTTCCTCATGGAGGCCAACCTATTTTGCCAGGTTGCAAGAAGAAGTAAGATGAAAAACATAAAGCACTTCCTTCAGTTTCTGGAACAAAATGAGAGCTCCAATTAATGTTGGACATTGTTATACTGACTTCTCAGTCATTGCTTACATGTAGCATTCCCAGACTTCAAAGATGCCTTAAAAGATATAAAAGCAACCATTTATCTTCCCCTTGCTGCACTCAGCTCAAAAGACCCCCTTACCAAACAGTGATGGCCTCCATACTCAATTCTTGCTGTTTTGTCTTTAATCAGGAAAAAAATGGCCTTGGATTGCATTATAAAGTTTTATACATTGCGTGTATCCCTCAGGTTTGTTTTTAAAGGCTCACAGCAAAACATCTATTTTAACCATATCTAATTTGTTTAAAATTTTAACAAGATTCTCTCAGGTCATTAATCACTTGGAAAAAGAATAATAGAGTGAAATTTTCAATGATCTCACTTTGATTTTCTAAAAAGAGACAAGTAATGGGAATGATGAAAGAAAGATTTTGTCTATAATATATCCAGCTCATTATTTATTAGAATTCCAAAATCAAAGCAAACCCTTAATTAATAGCCCCTTTAACTTATCTTATTCTGTAGCTGAATCACCACGCTGAAACTTACTCATTTGATGATGGTCTGGCCCGGAGAACTGACATTTTACTGGCAGATTATGAAATGTTTGTTAAAGCTATGAAATCTAATTACAAAGGACTTCTTCCAGAGGCTCACAAAGGGTGGAGAAGAGCTAGAGAACTGTTTCGGTCATGCCAAAGGAAAAGGTATCAAACAAATGAAAACAAGCAGAGTAAAAGCAGATGCATGATGCATGTGTAGGTAGTTTACGGTCCACAAGAAAGGGAAAAGGGCTTAGAATACTGAGGAGAAAGAATACAGAGGAAAAGTGGGTCTGGTGCCATTATTTGGGCCATTCTAGAAAATATCATTATCTTTTTCTTCAATGGGGTTGGATATAACTGTTGTCTCATGGTTACTAATATGTTATCTATCATTATTCTAATAATTAGACTTGGGAGCAATAGATTTTTAAAATTAGCTATCTCAAAGCAAGCACCATTATAATCATCTAATTATCCTTTGAGGCAGCCTATGTGCAGATGCTTTAAATGTTCACTACCTTACCTCCATGGTTGCCGGCTCCATGTTTATAGTTTAGAACATTTATTAGAACACAGTGATGAGAACTTCAGCAGCAGAAATTTTTTTCTTTAGGAATTTGAAAGTAACTTTCAAAAAACTGCATTAATTATATTTAGGTTCAAAATGAATACATGATAAAACTCATACTCATATTCAATTTATTAGAATACCAATAAAGCCTAAAGTAATCCTTAGCCTAAATGCCAAACATTTAGCTGTATTCAATCAACAAGATTGCTCAGCCAGATAAATAATTACCACCTTTATCAGGATAAGATGCCCTCCTATAATAGTATGGTTCAGTCAGACTGTAAGAGCAAATGACTTTTTAAAAGACATAATTGTGTTAAATGAGTTTCTAAAGAGCATATCCACCTGATTACTCTAGCAACAATACAGAACAGTTTTCGAACTATAAAGAACTTTTCTTCATTACTTTTCATTGTATGTACAAGTACAAAAGCCTGCCTGGATACAGGTGGCTAGGAAACTTACAGGTGGCTCTGAAGATTTGGCTCAAGGAGCAGAAAAGGTCTCAGGCATACTTGATCTCTAGACATCTGCCTTCCTGCCTGCAGGCCCACACTGCCTGCCTATGACCCCAGTTCCAACCTTGGGAAGAAGTCTAGTGTTATCCCTGTTTGCTCAGTTCACAAAAAAATTGCTCTTCCCCAAGAGTAAGCTATGATCTCTTCTACTTTCCCCTCTCCTTTTCATTAAGTCTTTGTTTCAAGTAACTCCTTGAATTACCTTTGGTTTAAGAATTTGCTTTTTATGTTCTGGTCTCCCCGCATGAATTTAAGGAAAATTGCTCCAGCCACAGAATTTCCTTAAGAGACCCATGATGTGAAGATTAAAAGTTAGTTGGTATATTTGTCTTAAGTATTAGAAAGTTCTTTTCTAAGATGGAGCATACTTCCAACATAATTACGTGGCTATCTCTATCAGTTTGAAGTTAAGGAACTGGGTTTGTTTCACATGTAAATTGAACACTTGAAAAATTTGGAATATCCATCTAATCTAATCAACTTTGATGTTTCTAGGTAGGAACCTTTACAACCACATTCTCAGATGTGTCAATTCTTACAAAATTCTAGGGACTATCTGCACACTTTTTCATAACTCCATTAAGGTGTCTTCTCATTACCACGGGGAGGAAACAGAACAGGTTTCCTTTTTCTATGCATGACATATTTTTCAGTATTACACGTTGAAATGCATTTTCTTCTCTACTCTCACCAACTCATTAAAATACAGGAAATACTGCAACCACTTGCACATTCAATCATAAAATTGCCCTTTAAGAGAAGGCGTTAAAAAGCCTGCTCTTAGACCATGATAACAGTGTATTGAATTAAGAAAGTTCCAAACATACGAAGAGCAATCTTTTTTCCAGAGTAAAATATAGAACCCTAATCAAAATGAAAATTAGTGCTAAACCTTGAGAATCTGTGTCACATCCATCATCAAAGAGTGCAGATACACATAGGGCCACTGGCCTTACACAGACCTAAACCAGAGGTGGCAAACCTATGGCACCTGTGCCACACTGAGCTGTTTGTATCATTGAAAGGATCACCATCATGGATAGACCAATCTCGGATGAAAAAGAAATGAAAGAAGAATAAGAAATTTAAGCTAATCAGAAATTATGTACTTCTTTCTAAACAAAGAATACATTTAGGTTCAGTTATCTATCAATTCATTCCACAATATTTATTAGGATTATTTACAAGGCTCTGTGTAATCCAACAAAGTACATGAATAAAAGAAAATTTTAAGTACCTCAAGGAAATGCCAGAGAGATCACTACTAGAGTTCAGAGGGGAAAACCACATGTGATTGGTCTACCTAAATATGAAAACATCACAGGTGGTCCCGAAAGTAGGGACACAGTTTTAATCAAAGGAAACAAGATAGCATCCCAGAGTATGGCTCAATGTCAAGCTACAGTATCAAGGATATGGGAAGAGGAAAGCAAACATTTGCTTGGAAAAGGGAGAAAAACTGAAGAAAGAAAGGAAAGAGAGAAGGAGTACATTCTGCACTTGGCGCATGGAGCAATTCAGGGACTGAAGTAGGAATCAGGGCTGGATGCACAAGCTAAGCCAGATCAACAAGGTGTTGAACATTAGTCTCAGTCTATTAATTCTATAATTAATAAGGAGCATAAGAAGGTTTTTGACCAAGGGCCAGGGATTTAGCTCAGTGGTTCGGTGGCCTGCATTGCAAGCGCAAGGACCTGAGTTCAATCCCAGGTACCAAAAAAAAAAGGAGGTTTTTGACCAAGGTTGTATGATCAGCAGTGTGGCACAACATGTATAGGTTTAATATATAATATAGTCAAAGAGAAATACTTGGGGTGGGGGGAGATTGAAACAAACCCAAAACTAATGTTATAGAAATTAAAATAGAAAAAAAATCGTCTGAACCTTGAACAATCTGTGTGTTCCAAAGCGGGTTTCGAGAATATAATTTTGTTTTATTCCTCATATATGCATAAGCAGAAACACAATTTTTATTATTTTTATATCATTTTGTATGTTTAACATAATATATATAATAACATTCAAATTTGAATTTATTTGTTATACACTTCAGAATTGACATAACTGGGAAAACATAAGAATATAAAAGAAAGAGAAAAAAGAATGATGAATTCAAAATATCGCTTCTATGTTTAGGAGCTCATATCACATAAAATGAAATCAAATACAGTGGACCCTTGACTTAAAAATTTGATTGGTTCCCGAGGGCTGGATGTAACTCAAGTTGGTTGTAAATCAATACAGCTGAGATCTGGATGTTTACCTGGGTAGGTGCTATAGATAACAAGAGGCAGATGAAACTTCCATTAACCTAATTAACCCAAGTTATTCATATGTCAGACTGGTCAAAACATGAGGATTTACTGTAGAAGAGGTTTGGTGAGGCACTTTAAGAAGAGGATTACTAGTCAGGTGAGTTTTAAAACAGGACAGGGAAATCCTGGCACATGTGCCTACAGGTGGCCTTATAAAAAGAAAGCAGTGAGTAAGCCCTTTTCACATGGCAAAAGGCAAAAATGTAAATGTTATTCCTATCTTTCTACATCATAAATGAAGCTGGATTAATCATTAAATCATCCTTGCTATTCTTATCCCCAGTCTTTATCTCAGTATACTGAACCAGATCTCTTTCTCCTCCCTTTTCTTGGAAAATTATAATGATGAATCAGGTGTTAGAACACTGATCTAGAGGGTTATTCTATTTTATAAAACAATACTACACAGCATATCCTCGAAAAAGAAAGCAAATTTTGTTGAATTCTGTTACTTCTGCCATCACAGAAATATAAATGCTTCAACACACATGAGTGGATAAAAAGGTGTTTAAAAACTCAATTATAAAAAATAAAACTACTTTCTACAACCTCTGGATTCACTTCAAACCTGCTCTAATTCTTTCACTTATCTAATCCTCTTGTTCTAAGTCGAACCCCCCATCCTAAATGGTAAAGATGCCATACTGAAAAGAATATTCACTGCAAACATACTATGAGCTGCTTCTTGAAATTAATCTAATTCACATGAGTTAAAGGTGATACATTAATGACTACCATAAGTGGTCAGTTGGCAAGCTGTGCCTGATCCTATTGGGCTGCTGAATGTATCAATTGGGACAAAGAGTGGTGATTGATTTAAAGAGTTGTTTTCTCTGATATTATGAAAACGAGAATGTCTATGAGTCATTAGAAACTCAAAAGCTAAAACGCAACTATATTAGGAAGATTTAAGTAATACCCAGAAATTAAAGAAGGACAACCCAACAATAAAAATAAAAATGAGAAAACACTTAAGCAAGACACAAAAACA
>NW_022900916.1:14820155-14859741 GCF_012274545.1 Fukomys damarensis
AAATAAATAAATAAATAAATAAATAAAACTACTACTATACAAAGTGGGGGAAGGTTGAAGAAGGAGAGCAAAACTAAAGGCAAAGGGGAGTCCTTGCTGGATTTATGAACGTGACAGGACATTGGCTCTTTGTGTCTGGCCAGCATCCTTCACATCCTCTGCCCTCACACTGGGGGACTGCTCCTCTCACTTGGTGTGTTTTGGTAAGAATTTCAATCCCTACACTCTTTGCCAGGCATCACCGATTAAAGTGCCATGATCCGCTGTCTATCTGCACTGGCTGATCCAAAGGCTTCCCAGAAAATCAAAGTCAAGTGAAGTTATCCCCTAGTATTTTATACAAATGTTCACTGTCTTCATTCTTTAAGACACTGTATGTCTGAAGTATGTGCTACCATGTGCCCGCTGAATCTTGCTGCATGTAGGAAACAGAGAAAAAAAATACACAAAGAAGCCTTGCTGAGAAACAAAACAGGGCAAAGAGGGAGAAGCGTGAGATGTGGCACCGGCCATGGAGGCCCTGGAGTTCTGAGGCCGGCTGTATCCCTGGACTCCACCTTCAAGAACCAAGAAACTATCCCCCAATCTGCCAGTCCTTCCATTTGAGACAGAAAGACGGGGACCCCAGCACATTCCTTTACCCTCTGACGTCCAGAAGAAGCACACCGCCCCTCACTTACCCCTGCCCCCTGTGGGGTAGTCACAAGGTCTTCCCACCACCTCTGGCATTACTTCAGCCACTGCCCTCTAGGCTGTGCCGACAGGAACCTGGGCTCTGCTCACAGCCAGGTGTCCTCCCCTGCTCACGCAGCTGCAGATCCCGCAACTGCTTCAGTGAGGAACAAAGGAAAACTGCATGTGACAGGGCAAAAATCCAGGAGGGACTTAGACCCACAGCTGCTAAACCCAAAGTCCCCAAACCCAATGGACCATAATCACAATCCGCGACCCTTGAGACTCCTTGAGGGCAGCAGCAGCCAGGACTTCAACCCCACCAGTTTTACCCAAATGATGGAGTTGGCAACCAAACAGCAGCTCTTCCCAAAGTTCCCCAAAGCTGCTATCATAACAGCCATGTTGCTCAAAAGGCCACCTGGCTGCCCCAGGAGATATCTGTCATGGCTGCAGCAGGCTTAACACCCAGCTCTATCCCTGCAGTCATTCAGGAGGACTCCATCGTGTAACCTCCAGGGGCACTTTCCCCTCTGTCATTACTCTAAAAGACCTCAAACTGGTCTGTGAAATGCAGAAAATCAAGTATGCTGGGTCCATCCTACTGTACCTAAGCAGGACTCCCTCACATTCCTGGGATCAGTTTAGCAGACTAACCTCACCCCACCCTACCCCACCCCTGCTGTGCTGCAGCGCAAGTCCCAGTAAAGCTTCCCCTGATCCTACTGCTTATTCGTGATTCTGATCTCATCAGGTGAGCTGAGGGGTTTGCAGGGCAGCTATGACAGCACTAGAGGCTACTAGCACTAAAGAGTTCCAAAGACCAGCAGCACCTTGCAGAGATTAGCAAATGGTAGAGACCTGGGGAGACCCACAGAGGCTGAGGAAGCTGCTGGAGGAGCTGCAGACAGCCAACAGGGATACAAGCCTCAGCTGCTGAGGAGGTGCCTGGGGTAGCTAAGAGCCACAGGCACCAAGCTCAAAGCCACTGGCATTCAAATCCCAGAGCCACTAACTTCAAGTGCTATATCCCTGACACAATACTTTACAATGCTCATCCCAGAACAAAGTGTGCTATGCAGCCTGAAGTCATCCCAGGTACTGCCCAGCTCAGAGGCAGAAGAAGGAAGAGGAAAGAAAAACTGATGCCACTTCTACCAGAGAAGGAAAAAGAAGACAAGAGAACCAGGGTATCCACAGTCACTGTTCCAAACCCAGCAGAAAACTGGATATAATTAGAGATTTCTCCAATGACATCACCACAGGCATGGCTTTAACATTTAACTTACACAAAGTAAGAATGGCCACTGGTTCTGACTAGGCAAACTCATTCCACAAAACAAAGCACATTTCAAAAGGGTTAAAGGAAATCATGTTTTCAAAATGAATTCTTCATTTTGTTCTCATTTTAGCTTTTGAATTTATTCACTGGTGCAATTATTACAAAATAGCTTGTTATTCCTCAGAAATAGAATTAGGCAAACAGACTAAACTACCATCTGAAAGTCACTGTCTAGGGTGTGAGATGCAGGTGAATAAAAACGTGTGGCGTAGTGTGCACAAGGTCCTAAGTTCAGTCTCGAGAATCAATAATAAAAATAAATTTTAAAATGAAATGCATTACCATTAATAGAATTTTATGAAAGACCAAATTACAAAAGTTTGAAAGGGGAAAAATAAGCACAGATCTTGATTCTAAGGAGCCTGAAAATTCAGTATTAAGAAAAATATAGCTATTCTTATACTGAGATTTCTTTAATGAAACTCTTACAGCCTGAGAGAAAACTAATCACAATGAGCTGAAAATTGTGCTATGTTTATCGTCTTAATACCAACACCCTAAATGGAGAGAAGATTTCTTGATTTACCATTTCTCTGTCTTTGCTCAAGAATATAATTTATGTTGTTGATGGCGAGTTTCTCTTTGCTTTCTCTTTGTTATTATATATGCTGACTTATGGAAAAATCACTTCAATTACTACAACACTGTGATGATATATAACAAAAACAACATTTATTAAACACCTACTATGTGCCAGATACTGTCCTACATGTATTCCTACATTTAATCCAGTCAGCAACATTAAGTAGGCCTTACTTCCTTTTTGCAGATGAGAAAAGTTAAGACAAAGAGAAGTGATATAATCTCTGAGCACACTAAGAGGAAATGGATTGGAAATCAAGAAGTTTGAGTCCAGAACCAGGGTTCTTACTCCCTGTGCTTTAGAACAGTAGGGAAGTCATGCTCTATTTTTCTTTTCCATGTGAAGTTGTACATACGATGGAGGGGCAGCATATCATGGCAGAATGGAGTAAGTAGCACCATATAAATAACAGCTAGAAAAAAAATTAAGTACAAATGGGAAGTAAATCCTGAAGGCAGGAACGGAGTGAGCAGGGGTCTGAAAAGAAAGGGTAGAAGCAGCAGGAGCTTTGGTGTGGGGGCCTCATAGAACTGTTACAACTCAGTTGTGGTCCAGAGAGTTGAACAGGAGACTACAACGTCATTTGGGAACATCTTCAACGTTTGGCCTAATCTGCTAATGAAGTAGAAATTAAAATCTGAATTTTGGTTAGGGAGGACTACAGTTAGAAAATCATTCACAGGCTAATCCCATGGTCCGAGAGAGATACTCACAACCCAACACAGTTTCAGCTGAAATGGAAAATAATGAAAGAATGGACATAATAAATGCATTCAGTATGGTGGAGGGGAAGAGCAATTTGGAGATAGTGAAGTGCAGAGACTAAGAAGGGAGAGTAGTAATCCATTCCAGGAAAGTCTCTGTGGAGGAAGTCAGCAAAGAAATCTCTAGTGAGATCTGCTAAAGAGTAAGGACTGCTCTTAAAGGGGATGGAAGAGAGCAGAGGGACAATGATGAAACTGGAATTCGGTGAGAGACATTAGGTATGAAAGACCTAGTGGCAAAAGAACACCCTGTGATGGGAGAACCAGGAAAGTCTTGACGGGAGCAGTAGTGTGGCTGCCGGAGAGAGGGTGAGTGCCGGGACTGGTGTTTGTGGGTCTCTGGCGGTTAATGCTATTCAGCTATTCTCCACAAGACTGCTCCTTGGAGCAGTTATTTTATCAAGGCTTGTTCCAGAAACCTACCTGTGCTTTTCACTCTACATATTTTCATCCTGTTTCAAAATTTCTTCTTCCTCATCTTCTCATCATATGTTTGCTTTGCCACGCCCATCACGTCAGCTAATTCGTTTTCACTTCCACCACCCAGTAATTAACTGTTTCCCTGATTGAATTAACCAGCTCCTATTTTTGAATTATATCATGTCCAGAACCAGTGATCTATAACTTGAGTTTTTCTAGATTAGTTCCCAATAACGAGCCTAACAATTAAAAAGTAATTTTAATCAAGATTTGGATACTTCCTCTACTTCTAGAGTTTTCAATAAAACCAAAAAAGTGACCAAATGGCCACACTTAAATTATTATTAATGTAAAATTCCATAGCCAAAAATAGAAAAAAAATTGAAACTGCAAAAGATTTGAATCATAAAAATAATAAGTAAATATAAGTACCCATATTTCAAAAATACATCATCAGTAATTAACATTACTAATCATGAGAACAGAAATATTGTTTTAAAAATACACAAGAATTTAATGAAACGAGTAGGTAATTTTATTTTGAAGGCAATTTTTAAATAAAATATCATAATCTCATTGTTGCATATTCATAATCTCTTCCAAAGGTGCTTGATTTGTTTGTTTGCTTGTTTGCTTGGAGTCTTTTTTAACTTATTTAGAAAACTATGAAACACTGAAGACAAAAGCAAAGTTTATTATAATAACTCACTGAAATTAAGGAAACTGATGTTCTTTCTAGTCTTTCCTGTAGTTAATAACACGAATACTGTTAGAAATGTCAGTTTTAACTCAATGAATTATAATTTTTTGCAGATTTATATAAAGGTTAAATCTCAACTAAATAAAATATAGGATGCCAGTAATTCCCCAGCACATTATTTAATATTTAAATAAATCTAACACAATGTAAGAAAGTTGATAAGTAATACAATACGTATCTAATAAAAAAAGAATAAAGTACATATCCAAACTATAGTCACAAGCCAGATCTGGCTCAAAAAAGTATTTGTTTGACTCATGACAGTACAGCGAAGTTTTTATTTTTTTTAATCAATTTGCTTGTACATATAAATTTCATAAGAACATGAATTTCAGGGCTAGGGATCAAGCTCAGGGGTTCCACCACCTGCCTCGCAAGCACAAGGACCTTGAGTTCGTACCCTGGTATCCAAAACAAAACATGAATTTCAGTCTTTCCTTAAAACAAACAGAAACAAAAACAAATGGAAGATGTGGCCATACTAGGCATACACTGCCATGTGCAAACACCATCCTTAGTGACTACGAACCACACTCTTTCATCTGGGTATTCAGACCCATTTTACACTAGCTTTGTGTTAATCATTGTAGTTGTCTCCACAGAGAGAGACCTTATAAGTACAGCAGAAAAAAAAGCCTACAATTTTCTGCATTCTATTCCTTTCCAAATCTCCTGTGTATATTTTATAATCATATCCTTGTGTCAGAAGAAGTTAAATGTCATGCTCAAAATAAAAGAGCCACTAAATAACAGAACTAAGCTTGAATCTGAATCTTCAGACCCAAAATCTAGTGCTTGTCTAGCTTTAACAACTTGATATGGCTAGCAAATTAGTAACAGTAATTTCTCTCAAATAAAAATTTTAAGATTTTCTAGTATATTTGAATAGTCTTTTTAACCTCACAAGATCAAATTTACTACACACAGCAGGCAAAATATGGAAGGCACTCATTTCAGCTAACTTAAAAAATAACACATTCCCTTGAATTTCATCTTATTTCCTTCAACAACAAAAGAAAGGTTACGTACAAAAAACATCAGACCACTCACAAATAGATACCTAAAGAAAAATATGTCACTCTCACTCTTCAGAGAATCCTGAGAAGGAAACTGGCAAAACATTACTCTTTCTCAGAAACTTCTCTGCTCTATTTCTACATTCATTCAAACCTAATGTGGGCTCTCATACAAAATCACTTTTTTTTTTTTTTTTTTTTGGTACCGGGGATCAGACTCAAATCCTTGCGCTTGCAAGGCAGGCCACCGAACCGCTGAGCTAAATCCCCGACCCCCAAAATCACTCTTTTATTCTTCGTACATAAGTCATTCTTTTGTCATTCCTACATTTCTCATCTATAAATGTGCTCATCAACTTGTCAAACAGGCTGTTAGAATTCGTACTTAATCTTTACACTTCCTCTCAGATGAAATTTTCTCCCATCCCTTAATCATTTTCTATTTTGATTACTATACTTTCTCTTTTATTGTTCTCTTGAAATTCATACTTGACAAATCACTTATAGCTGGAATATGTAGCTAAAACAACATTTCCCTACCACTCTCTTTCTTTCACAAACACATCTTGACTCTGTCTTGGAAAATTCCACTTCACCTCCATAGGACTCTGAATACTTTGCTGCAATTATTTTTCGCTGTTACTACAGTATGAAGTCACACATCACCAGTTTTGTCACCTCACCTTTCTCCTATATGAGGTTCCATCCAAGCAACTATTGTTTGAGATAGTCTTTCTTTAAGAATATTCTTTCAAAATGTTGCCCATCAAGGTGAAATATCAGGAAAACTATGTGAAGGAATAACCTATAGCTGTGTTTTCTTGCTTCTCTAGGAAAAGAAGACACAGTTCAAAATGTACACCACATTTTAAACTTGCTTTGAATTTAAGCTTTAGAATAGAATTTATAATAAATGAGAATGTGTGAGAAATGGTTTCTCAAATTCTAACATCTTTTGGGACAAATAGAAGTTCAATTCTATCACATGATGTACTAAAAATGTAAATGTTAGAAAACTAACTGTATAATCAAAAGAATACCATTTTAGGCAATAAACCCTTCAACTTCAGAAGACTTGGTTTTATGACTAAAACATCAAGCCGACCACAATCATTTTGAAGTCTTTCATATAAAAATCAAGCCCTTTTTTGATGGAGAGAAGAAAAAAAGATATTTTATCAAACGTATGAGGATAATCCAATTCATATAACTATTTGAAATAAAGCCCCAAATTGCACAGTTTAAATTTCACTTTGTAAATTTTTGCGGAAAAAAATGCAAATGTACATTTTTATCTAAGACATTCTCTCAGAGAGAGAGAGAGAGAGGGAGGGAGGGAGGGAGGTAGAGAGGGAGGGTGGGAGGCAGAGAGGGAGAGTCAGAGAGAAAGAGAGAGAGAAGTCACTTAAAGCATCCTGATTGGGAATGGATTATTGGCAATCGACCATAAATCTGTATATAAAGCTAGCTCCCCTTTGGGTGCTTGGTCAGGAGCCCAGTAGACAGGAAAGAGAATCTTCTGGAAGTCCTTGCAGTGAGAAGAAAGCCAGACCTGTTCAAGAAGGCACTAGTCACACCACTACTAACCACAGTCAATTTAAGTGGGTCGCCTGACACTTTTCACATGAAACGCGATCAGGTGAGTGCTGTTTGCCTTAAACAAGACAAGACCACTCAGACTTTGGGTGGGCTCAGCTTTCCCTGAAGCATTTGGCCCATAGCAGAGCAGAGAGGCATGAGGAGGCAAGGCGTCCTGGGAGAAGAGGAGGAAGGGTACAGGAGTGCTGAGTACAACTCACATCCGTGGGTCAGGATGAGAGCCGTCACCAAATGATGTACCTCCTCTACTTTCTCCTTTTATAAACAACAAAAACATTGCTGCACATTAATTACTCATGACCAAAAATTGTAAAGCTGAAGAATAATCACTAGGAACGAAATTCTAATCAAGGAGGAAGAGCTATTAAAGATAAAGTAACTAGCAGCCTTCCTCATATAGTTTAGAAATTTTAATTAAAAAATTAATTTAACAGTTTTAGAAAGTTTAAATATCTACTACAAATTGAACATCATCATCATTACTCAAGGGAAGGACTTGAGGATGCTCCATAGCAACTGTGCTTTTCAGGTCCTCACTTCAAGATAATGAGTTAGAGAAAATGTATCACCTTTTGTTGCTCAACAAGCAAAAAAAAAAAAAAAAAAAAAAAAAAAAAAAAACCCAAAGGATACTGTAAATGTAGTAATTCAAATTTTCTCTTTATTCATCTTCTCCCTGTGTGTAACTTGTGTATTCTAGCATCTATGGGCTTAATAAATAATCACCATAATATAAACAAATATTGCAGGCTAAAAAAATAAGTCTTTACTACTATTCCAAAGTTTTCTTGCAAGATACATCAAGCAGATCAGGTAAACTAACGTTTTACAAGTCTTATCAATTTCTACGCATATCCTTAGAAGCTTTTCAATCATTCTCATATTTCTTATGAGATTAAATGTTTTCCTCTTGAAAGAACTGCAAATCAAGAATGATTGTACCTGTGTGCTACAACTGCTACATCAGTGAAACAAAGATGTAAACTTTCAACATAGTTTCAGAAGTTGCTTCAGTTATTTGTGTGATTTTGCTCCAGGGATCATTTTTTGTTTGTCTGTTTGTACCGGGGGATCACGAGGGGATCACGTATCAGTTACTTTCATTGCAATGTTAAGGTGAACTGAATCAATAAACTCCAGGCAACATAAATAAAATGTTGCCCATATAGTATTAAAAGAAATCATAGATAAGTCCAAGGCTAACCACTCAGGCTAGAGCAGAAATATTCCCATTTACCCAAGAAAAGCTATAAAAGTCTCTACTACTGAAAGATCTTCAATTAACCCAGTTTATAACCTGTAAGGACTTATTAAAATAATTTTTTGTTTCTGACTAATTATTGCAGGCTGACCAATTGAAAGCCAATGTTACATGTGTCAAAGTCACTCACTTGGTTAGCAACGACAATAGCGAAAATTACTTTCTTATGAACCATTCTGAAATCTGGGCCCCTGGCTAAAGTCAGTTATTGAAAAAGTGTAATAAATCTTGGCAATAAAGGATCTGTCATCTCTAATACAAAATAATGAATATTAAAGGAAAAATCCTAGTGTTCTACTTAAAAACTGAAATATATACTTCTACAACTTAGAATGTCTGTACAAATTAAAGACATTTATGTTGAGCTAATAAAACTACTGAAAGACAGAGAGAGGTCATGCAAATATGTAAAGAAATATGAGTGTTGGACTACAGAGGAAAAATTGCACTGTTGACTTAATAAATCAACTACTTATATATTCTATAATAATTGGGTTTAGCAATTTAGCTATTAATTGTCACAATTTTATATGAAAATGTCTAATTTACTGCACTTTTAAGTACTAAACTACTAAAAATCTTAAAAGCCTATTTATGAAACTTGAAATACTGCCCTAATCACATTAAAACTATTCTTTTTGGGGCCGGATTTTAGCTCAGTCGCATCTTGCCTGCCTGACAAGTGCAAGGTCCTGAATTCCATTTCAGGTACCAAAAAACAAAACAAAACAAGACAAAAATCCTCTTCTTTTTTTCTTGAGGTACTATTTCTGAAAGTGAATTCTTAAGACCACCTGCAGTGTGCAATATGCTGATTTCTATGCTTAACCTAGACCCAATGAGCTAGAATTTCTGGAAGTAAATTTTTAGTTTAGTAAATGGTGAAAGATGGGGGTCTAGTTTTAATCTTTGGCAGGCTGAAATCCAGTTTTTCCATCTTCATTTATTAAAGAGGCTATTTTTCCTCCAGTGATGATGTTTAGCTCCTTTGTCAAAGATGAGGTAGCTAAGTATGTCTGGAGTTGTTTCTGCATCTTCTAATCTAGTCCACTGATCCTCAGGTCTGTTTCTTTGCCAGCACCATGCTATTTTTATCACAGTGTCTTTGCAGTATGGTTTCATGTCGGGGATTGTGATACCCACTGCCATGACTCTGTTGCCTAGAATGGCTTTGCTAGTCTAGGTCTCTTCTAGCTCCAAATGAATTTTTGGGTTGTTTTCTCTAGTTCTGTGAAATATACTATTGGGATTTCAATTGGGATTACGTTGATTTTATATAGCAGTTTTAGAAGTATGGCCATTTTCATTATGTTGGTTCTTCCTACCCAAGAGCAAGGGGTGTGTTTCCTGTCTTTTTGTGTCTGTTTTTTGTCTTTTTGTACCAAGGATTGAATTCGGTCCCTTGCACATGTGAGTCAGGTGGCAGAACCACTGAGCCAAATCATCATCCCTCCATTTTCTTATATCCTCTTCTATCTCTTTTTTCAGAGCACTGTAGTTTTCAGTGTAGATGTCTTTTGCTTCCTTCATTAGATTGACTCCTAGATATTTCATTTTGGGGGATGCTATTGTGAAAGGAATTGTTTCCTTAATTTCTTTCTCAGTGAGTCTGTTTTTTTAGTATTGACCTGGTATTCAGCTACTCTATTGAATCTGTCAATTAAGTCTAAGAAGTCTTTTGGCAGAATTTTTTGGGTCTTCTATGTAGAGTATCATATTATCAGCAAACAATGACAGTTTAACTTCTTCCTGTCCTATCTTTATTGCTTTAACTTTTATTTCGTGTCTAATTGTTGTGGCTAATGTTTCTAGAACTATATTTAACAGGAGTGGTGTTACTGGACACCCTTGTCTCATTCCTGATTTTAGAATGGTGTTCAATTTTTGACCATGTATGATGTTGGCTGTTGGTTTTTCATAAATAGCCTTTATCAAGTTGAGATAAAGACCATCTTATTCCAATTTTCTGCAGGGTTTTTATCCCGAATAGATGTTGAATTTTGTTGCATGCTCTTTCAGCATCTATTGAAATGACTGTATGGTTTTTGTCCTTGACTCTGTTAATATAGTGCATTATATTTATTGATTTCTGTATGTTGAACCATCCTCCATCCCTGGGATGACTCCAACTTGGTCAGGGTGTATGATCTTCTTGATGACCTACTATGTTCTCTTTGCCAGTATCTTACTGAGAATTTCTGCATCTGTGTTCATTAGGGCAATTGGCCTGCAGTTTTCTTTTTTGGTTGGTCTTTCCCTGATTTTGGAATCAAAGTAACACTTGATTTCATGAATGAATTTGGAAGTATTGCTTCCCTTTTGATTTCATTGAAAAATTTAAAGAGCAATGGTGACAGTTCTTCTCTAAATTTCTTGTAGAATTCAGCATTGAATTCATCAGGACCTGAGCTTTTCTTTGTTAGTAAAGTTTTAATTACATTTTAAACCTTGCTGATTGAAATTGGGGTGTTTAGACTTTTTATAAGGCAGACAGTGGCACCACTGAGCTAAATCCCATGCCTGTTTAGGCTTTTGGTATCTTCTTCATTTAACTTTAGTAATTCATTCATTTTTTAATTAGTATATGTTTGCAAGTCACACAGTTTAGGATCATTTTTGGTTACATGTTTGTATTACAGCTTGTTTGTTTTCTTTAGTTTTGTTTTGTCTTTTCAATCTGCTTCTCCCGCTACTAGTTTCCCCGTGGTCTTTTACGCTCTTGTTGACCTTATGTGTCTTTGCTCATGTTATGGTATATAATGTTTACAATGATTAGAGTTATCAGGATCCTGTACATGGCACACCTTTATTCCTCTCATTTCCCTTTTCCTCTTCCTCCTCACCCCTTGTCCTTGTTACTTTAGACCACTTCCCTAACGGACAAGATCTGTCCCCTGTCCCTTTCTATCCATCCTATGTCATTTTCTTTGAACTTTGCCTCACCATACAGTATTTAAGTTTGTGTGCCTGATCTATTCCACTCACTATTATATTTTCCAGCTGCATTCATTTTCATACAAATGCCGTAAATTTGTTATTCTTTATAGCAGAGTAGTATTCCATTTTGTTTATCCAATCATCTGTTGATGGGTATACAGACTACTAGGATTTAGCTATTTCGAATTGTGATGCTATAAACATTGGTATGTAAGTACCACAGTAGTGTGATGATCTAACCTCTTTGGTTAGATAGTTAGCAGAGAGGAATACCTGGGTCTTTTAGCATTTCTAATTTTCAGTTCTTTGAGAAATCTCCATACTGATTTTCATAAAAGTTGTACTAGTTCATATTCCCACCAGCAATACAGGAGAGTTTCTTTGTCACCACAGCCACGTCAACATATTTTATTGCTTGATTTCTTAGTGATTGCCATTCTTTCTATAGTAAGATGGAATCTTGTTTAAATTTGCATTTCTCTAATGGCCAGAGATGCTGAACATCTTCTTTTATATATTTTCTAATCATTTGTATTTCTTCCTCAGTGAAGTGTCTGTTCATTTCTCTAGACCATTTTTTCACTGGGTCTTTAATTTTAGGTGGTTTAAATTTTTTTTTTTTAGTTCTTTATATATTTTAGGTATTAGTCCTCTGTCTCAGGAGTAGCTGGCAAAAATTCTTTACCATTCTGTAGGTTGACAAAAACAATTTTGTAAAAGAAGTACAGAATACAATGTAGAAAACACTCACCAGCCATTGAAACTATCATTATTAAACAATATGACACTGGAGCAGAGGTGAACAGGTAGACTAAGAGTCATAACAGATAGAGAAACAGATCCATGCCAACATGACTCAACATGAGACAGAGGTGGCATTTCAGGTAACTGACATAAAGGGGTGAGAAAGCAACTCACTATCTCACACTGTATAAATGGAAATTTACATTTTTCCACATCTTCCCACATTAAACTATAATATCACTTGAATTTTTGGTTGTAATGCCACCTAAATTACACATGGATTAGACCTAAATGTGAAAAGCAAAATACAGAATATAGCTTTAAAACATAGGAATAAGAATCCCTCTTAAAAATAAGAAAAATCTTACATCACAAAATACTGGTACAGTTACTACAATGAAAATAAGTTTTTACAAGAAAATGCAAAGCATTATTAAAACATAGACTAGATTATTTTTAATACTTGTGACAAATGGATGATTATTATCCAGAATACAAAAGAGCACCTATACATCAGTCATTTTTTAAAAGCTTAACTAGAAAAAGAAAGATGGAAATGAATATTTCACAGAGAGAAAACAGTCAAAAGGCATGTGAAAAGATGTTCAGTAGAAATCAGGGAGATAAGCAGTAAAACTTCAAAAAATTAAATTTACATAGATAAAAATTTACAAGCAGGTAATACCAAGTTTTGTGAGATGAATTGAAGTTGAAACTTTCTTATAATATGGCATATATAAAACAGCAAAAATGCTCTTGAAAACAATTTGGCAATATTTGCTGAACTTGAAGAAGCTTAAACCAACAACAGACCTGGCAATTCTGCTTACAGGTGTATTCCCTAAAGAAATTGTTGTCTATGTGCACAAGGAATTATATGTAACATTGCTTCTGGTGACATCAATTCTTATACCAAAAATTGCAAACAACCCAATAGTTGTCAATAGTAGAATGCATACATGAATTATGGTATATTCATTAATGTACAGTACACACTGCATGTAAAGATCAGAATTACATATGGTAACATGGATAAACTCAGAAGTAATGCTGAAAGAAAAACTTTTAAAAAACAATACAAAATAATAAAAAACAACACGAAATGATGGCAAATTTTATAAAGTATTAAAACATAAATGTATATGTGGCAATACAAATATATGTATCAGAGTATAGAAATGTGCATTATCTAAAACTCAGCAATACATTCAGAGTAACAATTGACAATTCATAGTGATTGACAGGCATGGGCTCAGGAAAAGGTATCCCGGAAATTTAATTATATTTTCTTTAAAGAAAGAAGCAAAATATTAAAATTTGATAAAGTGGATCATAGAAACATGGATATTTGTTATTCACTATCCTTTTCAGTTTTTAAAATATTCTCCAAAATATTAAGGAAATCAGGTTTTTAAAGTCGAGTTAAACAAAGTAAACTCTGGGAAGTCCAATTCAAGCCTCCTGACCAAAAGGAAATACCACAAAGAAACAGAATAAATGAATGGTTAATTAATTTTTATAACCTGCAAACATTCTTTGCTATTATAAACTCTTCAAAACCTTTTTAATTAATTCATGCCATGTACTTCAGCCTTTGTATTGTTAATCCCAGCACATGATTATAGATTAGTCAGTCAACTTGACTTTATAACATGCTTAATTACCCAGCAAATATCTATTCTCTGTATTGTTTCGCCTTTTATTGGCTGTAGAGTTTAAATTGCTTCCTGCAGTTTTCCTTGCAGCTAAAGTTTCATACTTAGATTGGCTGATATTTATTAAGATTTAAAAAGCGTTAACCTTCATAGTTACATCAGAATTCTGAGTAGCATCAGGCCTTTATGAAGGCCTTGGCTCCTACAGTAATTCCTATTTCTTTTATTGCTTGGTATTTTCGTCTAAGTCAACCGCCTGTGTAGGCATCTTATGATATGAAGTGGTAACAGAAACCTGCTGAAAGACTTGGGAGAAAAATATAAAATACCTTTTAAAACATTATTAGAGAATAAAGGGAGCAGTAACTGCTGGAGGAATCTTTTGATTAAAAAATAACAGCATCTCAGTTAACTTCTGCCACTCAATCACTGTGTGGTCTTAGGCTGCCACTCCTCACTCAACCTGGGTTTACACATGTGGAGATACAGAATCTATACTGTCAACCTCACAGGATTGGTGTAAGGCCTAAAAGTGAGGGCACATGTGAAAGTGCTTTGAAAACATAAAGCATTTCCCAAAAAGTGAGTTTACCATTATTTTGATCTTTTCAGAACTGAAGAATATACTACTAAAGTGAAAACCCTAAAATTCTCAAACAAACTGATTAAGGAAAGGTGATGTGACGCCTTCAAAAAAAGTAAAGTTTGTACATCAATGAGTATATCTGTCACAGGACAATTTCCATGAAAAAAATAAACAATTGCCAATGACATTTTAGGAAGACACTGTTAAAAGTAGGAGTAGCCAAAGACATTTAAGAAAAGTATTGAAGTGCTATCCTCCAAAATTACTCAAAGACTACATTAAATGTCCTTTGCAACTTGTGCACAAAAATTAGGATTTACATTAGCTGAAAAGTAATGGTAAGATAGAGAATACCAAGATACTGTTTTCCTTAAAGCAGTGGTTCTAAAAGTATGCTCAGTGGACTCCCAGGATGCCTGAGAACCTTTCAGGAATCCATGAGGGCAAAGTCATTTTCATAGTAATACTATGATCTTATTTGCCTACTTTGCTGAGTTAATATTTGCACAGATGTTAGAAAAGCATCAGTGAAAGAATTTGATGTGTTTTAGCACAAAGCAATGCCGCAGCACTGAACAAGAGTCACTGCACTCTTCACTGCTCGACCCTCTTAAAACAAACAAAATGCCTGTCATTCAAGAATGTCCTTACTGTACTAATAAGAAAGCTCCATCCTACTATACATCAACTCAAATTAAATTATTTTATTATTTGTGTGATGAAATGGTAGACACATGAAGCACTTGGTGGAGCAGCATGATGTGATAGTCTCAGTTGCAAGTTGAAATAGCCAAGTTTCTCATGAAACATCATTTTCACTTGAAGGAACAACCGACAAACTAATGATCCAAATGAGTTTGGGGCTGAAATTCACTTGAAGGAAAACAACCGTCAACATTTATTGCTGATGATGACATTAAGGCTTTCAAAAAATATTAGAAGTTTGAGAAACTTAGAACTGTCACTATGACAAGTATAAGAAAAACATATATGACATTGTAACAGCTTCCTAATGCAATCAACTTTCTTATGGATCAGTCATGATATTAACAAATAGGATCTGTTTATTCTATATAATAAAGTGTATCAATATATGGAAAATTCTTCTAAATCAATGAATCGATATTTTCCAAATGACCAATACATGAAGGTATGACATTATGCATAAGTAAAAGACACACACAACAATACTAGACAGACTGAAGAATTGTAAAACAAGAAAATGCAAGTCTTTCACTAATATCACTTGAGATTACACATTGCAAGTAATTTTTAGAAAAGTACCACTTGTGTTTTGGTATACCTAAAAGGAATGGTCACAATTATCCAAAACCGTATTAAAAATTTCTTTCACTTTCTAATCAAGTAGTGGGCTATGATAATAAGAAGAAGAACAAGAACAAGAAGGAAGGAGGAGGAGGAGGAAGGGGGAGAGGGGAGGAAGAAGAAGAAGAAGAGAGAGGAAAGAAGGAGGAGGCAATGAAGAGGAGGAGGAGGAGGAGGAGGAGGAAGAGGAGAAGGAGGCAGAGAGCAGTGGAAAGGAAACTACCCACTTCCATCACATCTAACTCATTGTACGTGGAAAGACAGAATTTATACTCCAGAGTCTTCATGCAGGTTTAAACTAAAGCTACCCCTGAAGAGAGACTTTGCCTAGAACCATACCTCTTCTTCCCCTTCCTGACTTCTTCCCACTCTGTCACTCCCTAATTGATATCTCACTTTCTCAATAAATTATTTTCAAACAAATCCTCATCTCCTAGTGGGAAATTCAATCCTAACAGCTAGCAACCCATCATTCAATGGTTTAACCATTGTGTTCTTTGATTTACTGGTAAATGAGGAACAATTTGACGATCATAATAATGAGAAGGTGCATGTACAATTGCAATTTGCACTAACATAATTATAGTTAATTGTAAAGTGAAACAAGGAAGAAATTTTAACTGTGTCAATAATAAAATTTTGGTTATAAACTTTGTTTTTTTTTTTTTTAGAAATGGCATTATCAAGTGGAATATTCTTCTGTGAAACTAGGTATGAGAAAATGGAAATAGTACAGCAACAGTGTGATGGGATAGGCTGAAGGGAAGTACAGAGGAGACACATATGCAAATTAACGGGGCAATATAATAATCAAGGGGAAAATAAAAATGCCAGGACAAAGGGAAGGGCCTGGCGGATTGATAAATTTGATGAAAAAGAAGTAAACAAGATAAGAGGAGAACGAGCACAAAATGCTAAGGTGGGAAAAGGGTGGGTAGGGGAGAAGCTAAGTGAACAACGTCCATTGGTTCCAGGCATCATTCTCAACTCTGTATTACACAGCAGAATGCATCACCTGCCGCACTTTTACCAGCTGGTTTCACCTTGCAAACAGCCATACAATGCTCCACTCAGACAATACATATTTCTCACTCTCCTCCATTATTCCATTACCATGCTTCTTTATGCTTTTCCCCTTTTTTCTATTCTTCAGTTGTTTCCCAAATCACTACCCTAAGAGACCACAAACTTCTGCCTACAGTGAGTATATGTTCCAAAAAATCAATAAGCAAAGAAGGAAGTAGGATATATTTACAGACTATCCTCATTTTCTTTTAGGCCTATAAGGCCAGTTACTTTTATAGAATGCAAGAGGAAACACTAGTCACAGAAACCAGCTCTGTATGAAACCATCTACCTAAAATAGTATTCGGTGGGACCAAAGGACAATATTAAAAAGGAATCTCAAGGAATATATGTGCCTTGAAAAAAATCAGTGGAAAATAGACAAAAACTGAGTAGAAACATTTTATAAAATTGCTCTCGTGTTCTGTGTAAGGCAGGAATTAGCCATCTGTAATACTGCAAGCATGCAACAAAAAACACTACTGCTTAGCAAGTTTGTCAAAGGTACATTTATCAATTACAATTATCTCTTTTTATGCTTAAGTGTCTTAGTACTAAAGTATTCTTTAAAACAGAATTCCACCATTTCCAAAGTAAGATACACAGTAGCCTATGTTACAGATGACTCAAAGTGATACTCTTTATAGTATTAACAAGAAAATCAAGAACTTAGGACACTTGAAATTTTTCTACAATTAATCTGTTGCCCTGCTAGTTATTTGTTAGAGATCCTAACATGATGTGCTTTGGACTACAGCACATAAAGATTTCTAAACTGCTTCCAACTGAAATCTAGTCCCAGGCCACAGAAATCCATCCAAAAGAATGTCAGGATTGGCTTCAGCTGGTCTAATCAGGAATCCTCTCATTATGAGATTATCTGCTGTTGAAATATTTATTTTCAGGTTGGGAGGAAAAAGGAAAACTTTCTGGAACACAAAATAATTCTCTTCCTGGAGCCACAAGGCAAAGTACTCCCCTCCACAGCATCAGCACATAAATAAAAGCTACAGACACGAAAGGCTCTCAGCTTGGGAACAGGAGCGCTAGGGATGTATGTTGGGACACATGTGTTTGCATAAAAGTATGTAACTGGACCCAGGCAAGTTTATTTCTGTCCATTGTGTATCAAGAGACAAGTAGATTACAAAAAACAAATCAGACTAATTTTAATAAACCTTTACACCACCAAGGATGTACCTTGGTGGCACCACGCCTGTCTGGCAAGCGCAAGGTCCTGAGTTTGATTCTTATTACTGGGGAGAAAAAAAAAAAAACTTTTCATTAATTTAAAAAATAATCCAAAAATCAAAAAGTCTCCAAGTGGGATTTTTCTACCCAAATCCATGAAATACTGAAATCCAAGCACAGGAACCAACATAGCTGCTTGATGGTTGTAGGGACAAGAAGGGTAAGATCAGTATAATCCCTCCTGTTAGCTCTCTGAAGCGTGTTATGAAAGTATAAGAGGACTGAGAAACAAGCTGACATTGAGAGAAATATCAACTCCCCGAAACTGACCATCCCCTTGGGAGCTCAGTGAGTGTGGAATGGCATTTCCTCTGTCATCCAAAAGCAGCAGAAACTTGAAATTTTGTCCAAAATGTGTAAGTATTCTAAAATTATTTGCACAAGAACTATAATAAAATATAGACTCCGTTCCCATGGATATCAATCTTAAGAAAGATTTAACAAAGACCCTCAGCCTTCTCATGTCAAAGACATTTTAATACTTTGAGAAAATTAATGGATATATGTAAAATTAAAGTAAAATAATTTATGCCTTTCAAATTAGGTAAAAATTATACAAAAAGGGTAAATCAAAAGTGCAATCTGTGCCAATGTTCTTTTTTAAAAACACCTACTATTAATGTCATCATAACTCTGAATTTTTCATATATGTGATATGGTAACAATTTAGCAATACAGTTTAAAAACCTCCAGTAATTCTATTAAACCAAACACCTCTCTACACTAATGATAGACATACTCCAATGCAAATATTAATGCTTAATAAACATATTTAACACTTTTTAAACTACTGATTTAATAATTCTTATTTTCTTCTTGAAAGGAAATACTATTTTTTAAAATTTCTAAACCATAGACTAGAAACTTAGGAAAACAAGTGGTACATATGTTTCAATTATAATTTTATTAGCTCTGTTTATGAAAATCACAATTAGTTGGATCAAAGGAACTGTTTTTTTTCTTATACACAAAACCCCTTTTGGTGTAGGCTAGGAAGAGGACTATGAATGTAGGAGAACTATTCCAAACATGGCCGCTCTACCTCACCCCTGCCTACTCTCCATACTCCTTCTATCTTTCTGTTTATGGTTTAAGCGGTCAACTTGTTAGGAGAGACCCCGAGAATGGACAAAACCGGATTTAGTGAAGAATTTCCAGGGTCTGCTAAAAGAGAAAAAGAATTATAATATATATTAAAATATTCCCTATCATCGAGGCACAGCAGGTTTTTCCATTTCAAAGATTTGATAAAGTTCAGTTAGAAGCATTTTCCCATGATTTTTAAATGTTCAAAAAACATGAGACATGTTGCATTGGAGAAATGCTCAGAAAAAGACCAAGTGTCAAAAAGTGAAGATTATGTAAGCTTTGGCTAAAGTCTCTATGCTATATTTTCTCAGCTGTTAGAGGTAATTCCAAAAGGACTCTGGACAGTGTGGTATGAGTTAGCATACAAGTTATTTTCAGCTTTACGGAAAAACAGGGTTTTGCAAGCTTTAATAAATTCCCAGGTATAACCACAGATTTCTTTGGACCTCCCCAAATAGAAAACGAACAATAATGACTTGCTGGGGTGACGGGGTCTTTATCTGTTATGATGGCCTAGAAAAATAAATGTGTACCTAGGGCATTTGTTTTAATCATGAAAATGGGGCAGCTTGTGCTCAGCATTCTTCATTACTGGATCATTTCTACAACTAATCTAACTAATGTAAAGGAGAGCTTCTTGTGCTGTAAATAATTCATACCTTCACTTAACAAGTACCCACTGAAGTCTGGCATCAACTCAAACATTAGAAGAGTCTTCTATATCTAGATCACACAAGAATGTGAGAACTAAAGATATTTAAAAGAGAAGATATGCAGAAAGGAGAACAAGATTAAGCACCAATTTTACCCTTAGTTTTAAGACTATTGTGATACTAGTGATAAAATATTCATAAAGGTTTTCTATTAGTCCAAAAACATTAAATAATTAAACTTCATAGTTTATCTTGCATCTTGAAATAAAATGAATGTAAGGCATTGCCAATTCTGTTTTATTAGAAACATCAGGTTAAAGTGGTATGATATTCACTCAATTAGGTTTTTTTCACCAAATATTTATTCACCACTATCCCAATTTCAATCCTCTGCTACGCTCTGAAGGATTTTTTCAAAATCATTTTAATTTTTTGCAGTAGTAGGGATTGAGATTTTACAATGCTATGATACCATAGCATTGTAGAACTGTAAATGTATTGCACAGATGAGGGATAGTGAACAACAGTAATCAAAACCCTAACACTAAGTATGAATGTACAAACTGAAACGCAAAAGGAAGCACTAACAAAGAAATGTTTTACAGATTTGAGTTTACAGAGTAAGAGAGATCAAGAAAAACTTTTGAAAATGAAATGTTTTGACTAAGAGCTAAAGTATGGGTGCAAGTTAATGGAGCAAGAGTGACATCTGACAAAGGCAATGAAATGTACAGACGTCATGTGGTATGAACAAGATGGTGCTCGACTGTGGATCTGGAGTGTTGCCAAAGGCCCATGTGGTAAAAACTTGGTACTCAGCCTATGGCGCTATTGCGAGGTGGTGTAACCTTTAGGAGCCAGGGCTTAGAGAAGTCAGATCCTGGGGATGCCCGTTAGGGGATCCTGAGATACCAGCCTTTCCTCCCACTCCTGCTTCCTGGTCAGGAGTTGAGCAGCATTCTTCACCATGTTCCTCCCACCATGATGAACCATACCATCATGGTTCACAAAAGCAATGATCCAACCACATGAAAACTAAAAACCTCTGAACTGTGAAACAAAATAAGCCTTTCCTCCTTTTGAGTTGATGACCTCAGTTACAGTGATAGAAAACTAGCACAAATGGGTTAGCAAAAGGGGAGGAGGATAAGAAATCGTCAATGTACAAAAGTGAAGAGCCAATGACATAAACATGTAGCCAATGAAATGGGCACTAGTAGTTCCAAGTGAATCTGAAAAATGATTTCCACCTGTCTTACATGGCAAAAACACAGTGGAGATCATCACTGTTCACAGAAGTAGAGGCTGTATTAACACAATTTTAGTTACATTGTTGGGAAGTGAAATATATACTGAATTGGGGGAAATAAAAATACAGATGAGAGAGGGTCAGTGAGAGGGCAAAGGAGACAGAGAAAAGCCAGAAGCTGAAATCAAATTACGCGTACTAAGAAGCAAACAACAATCAAGTGATTCTCCCAAAGACAGTTCGATTTCGGGCCACATACACAGTGAAGCTAATTTGGAGACTCCAAATTAAGCCAGGACAGCGTTACTTAACACACGAGTGGAAAACATCAGTGAAAAGTACAATGTACTGAAGCAAGAGGGAATTTCAAGATGCCTTAAGGAACAAAAGCTTTCTCAAGGCAAAAGTCAGGACAAGTCAGAATATTAGAGTTAGTTTAACCATTGCACGTAACTAGAATCTGTTATAAAAAGTGGGCTATAGTCTGAGATAATGAAATGCAAAAAGAATGATACAAGTTGGAAATTTTAAAATGTGCTTGCCTCTAGCCGCTAATTTAAACCAAAATATTTTAGGTCATATTATCAAATCAGGGACAATATTGTTTCCATTGTCCTCTGAAACAAAAAATCTGTGCACATGCAAAAAAAAAAAAATCAATAAGAGTGTCTTTCATTTCACTTTAGCAGACAGTAATCTTGAAGAAGACCAGATTTCCACTTTGCAAGATGGTAACTCAATAAAGAAAAAATGGAAATTAATTCCTACTCTGCTATATTTTAACTGAACATGGTAAATACATATACTTAAATCAACAACAAGGGTATTATATTTAAAGAACAGATAAATAAATATCTGCAATATTAATAATACTGGAAACCAAGAATTGTCAACTATTCTATCAGCAACTAAGTTACTTGGTCTGTCTACCTTAGCAAGTATTTAATAACTGACAAAAAATGTAACACCAACAAATGTAACAACATCAAATGTCTAAAGAGAAATACTCTAATTTTTACACTATCATTTATTTCATACTACTGTAATTAATGCAGGAGTGCTTGTTCAACTACATCATACTTTCTGAAACATGGTATCACCAAACACCAAAATTTCATTTTGCTCAGCTTTAGCTTTCATTTCTAACTGCTATAGGTCTTCTTTTGAGTCTTCCAAAAAAGACTAGGTCCTCCCTCATCTGAGCATCTATAGAGATCAAGTATACAACTCCTAATCAGAGTCACATCTTGCTGAATGTTAATTCCCTACAGAGACTGTCCTGCTTGCTCATTCTGGTGCCACATTGCTCTTTGCCCTCATTTCAGCTCTCTGCCTGGTGTGTTTATCTGTGTAGTTTGTCTTCTCAAACACAGTGTGAGTCCCATGAGGGAAAATATTCATATCTGTTGTCTACCAAGATCAACACATATGTTAGATGTTCAGGAAATATTATTGACTGAAAATGAACGAATGGTGACTGAGAAGTTGAAGTAAAATAAAAAAGAACCATAAATATGTATTATAAACTTCATTTTAAATGATTTTTTAACTGTAGGCACTTAAAAAAATGAAATGCTCTTCTGTGAGTTCCTCAAAGAATATCATATGATATCACTGTCAAATACTATATATTTTTAATAAGGAATACTGCAAAATTTCAGGTGCTATCTAGGAAGTCAGTCAATGCTAAGAGTCAAAATGGACAACAGGGGAGAAAAAAGCTCTCAGAAATGAAAACTGAAAAGAACAAAATTACTTTCACAAGCACAAAAATTCAGTATCACAGGTGAAGCAGAAGAAATGCTTGGTAAATGTGGAACAGACAAATAAATTCTTAGCATTTCTACAACTATTTTATTCACAGTATTAAAAACAGACAGGTAGCATGAATTTACAAATGGCCATTAAGTACATAGTATCATTCTTATGAATTTGGAGAAAAGTTAGGATATACAATTTTTGGCAATGTATCTGTATCTACAGTTCTAGGAGCAGTTTAGAATGAGTAGAACAAAACCCTCAATTTAAAGAATTCATAAACACCAATAAAAATATCCAATAAATTCATATATATCTATATATGCATATAATCTCATTATTAAAATACCAAAATTTATTCCATGAAGTAAACATCATAAACTGTCCTTTGAAATAAGATTAGGCTCAAAATATTCTCTAAGATATAAGCAAAATCAAAATTTTGGGAAACACCCTTATGAAGTTAGTGCTCTTTGATTAATTTACAATATGATCACTTTGTTGAGATGATACATTTTCTTCAAGAAAAGAAAAAGATAAAAACTATGAACTTGGATCCAAGAAAGTAAAAGAATCTCAAGATCAAGAAAACTCTATCAAGCCACATCAAAAATCAAAATAGAGAGAAAATCTTAAAAGCAGATAGATAAGAGATATATAAGGTACATATATGGATTTGTATATTATTCTTTGAAGTGCTGTCAGGTTCTGCTTCAAGCATTTTGATGCTCTATTAAGCATATCAGTGTTTTGCATTTTATGTCTTCTTGATGAATGAACTCCTCTATCTCAATGAGATGACCTTCCTCATCCTGGAAATTATAGATAGGGTTGAATATGCCATTTGCTACCTGTTTTCCATTCCTTCCACCTATTATTTGCTTCCCTCTCCAGTTTGCTTTTTTCTGTCTTCCATTAGATTAATTATACATTTTATATTATTCCTTTATCTTCTTTTTTTACTTAGCAGCAGTGAGTTTTATTTTTGTCTTTGTGGTTAATTCAGAGTTTATGTATGAATCTTAACTTGTCACAGAGGATATTCGTGTAATATACCACTTTACATACAGCAAAAAAAAATTACAACAATATACTTGTATCCTTCATGTAACTTTTGTAATAGTGTATTACACAATGTTATAAAGTCTATAATATAATTTTGCTTTAAACAGTTAAGTAGTTTCAAAGAGATTATATGAGGGAGTGGGATTGCCATTTCAAGTGCTCTTTATTCCTTAGTATAGCACATGTTTCCAAATGATAACATTTTTCTTTTGCCTTCAGGATTTTAAACATTTCCTGAAGTATCAGCATGCTACTGATTAACTTCTTTTAACTTTATTATGTATTAAAAAGTTTTCATTTCTTATTAACTTCTGAAAATTATTTGCATTAACTATAAACTTCCATATTGATTCTATCACACTCAATACTTAAAAGATGTGATTCCAGTATCTCTGTATTGTATGACTCCCAATGTTAGCATCTTTGTCCCTTTCTACCATATATGACCCCAATATGAATTCTTCTAAAATAATTCTCTTTATCACAGCTTTAAGCAATTTGATTATGGGCCTAGTATAGTTTTCACATATTCAGAGTCGTTCCAGCTTCTTGTATATGAGTTCATAGTTCTTTCAATTTTTAAAGAAATCATTCAGTTATTTTCAAATACTTGTCTTTACTCTTCCTTTTCTTTTCTTTCTCTTTATGGTCTTGAATTATACATATATTGAGTAACTGTAAATTGTTCCATATATCATTGATCTTTTTTTGTTCAATCATTTTTCCCTCTGTGGAGTTCACTTGCTCTTCATTTGCTAGGTAGTTTATTTGTGTAGTTCTGTTTCTTTCTTGTCTATTTCTCTGATATTTTCATTAAAATGTCTAAATTGCCATATACCGATTCAATGAAGTTTTCACCTAGGACATGGTAAACTCCTCTCTAGAAATTAGATGAGTCTTCTTCATATCTCCCTTTCTTTAATGATTATATTTAATATTTGCTGCAATTCCTTAAGTAGATGAATTTTAACATAACAGTTTAATGCTTCTATCATAATGTCATTAATTATGAATTACATCATGTCCTTTTTGTTAGTTTTTTCTTCATTGAAAATTGCTTTCCTATATCTTTCCAGAACTAATAATTTTTAATAGACTCTAAACATTACCATCTTCATCTTTTGGGGAAGTAGCTATTCTTAAGCATCCTTGAAGATTTTTTGGGCCAGTTAGGTTACTTGGCAACAACTAAACCTGGAGAGGTTTGCTTTCAAACTTTCTGAGCAAGTATGGAGTGGTCTTTATCACAGAATTTTCTCCACTGCTTTGGTAGATTATGAATTATAAGACTTTCCATTTTTTGGTTGCCATGAATTATTCTGTGAATTCTGAGGAATGGTCACTGTATTACTGGAGTGACTCAATATCTAGGCTATTATAATTTCCTTACATGCTGATTGGCATGGATCTGAAAGGACCATCTCCAGGTCTCTGTAGTTTTGGTTTTGTATCTCTCCCTTCCTCAGTCGTCTCTCCTACAAACCCTGTCTGAATCTCCTCAGACCCCCAGATTTGCAGTGTTAACCTAGCAGGCTGCCAAGTTTCACTTGAGTTCTTCTCGCTGTGTGAGGCCTGGAAAATGTCTCAATGTAACACTGGGCATAATTACTAACACTGCCCTCACAGACCTGATATCCAATGCCTAAAAACTATTCTTCACGTGTGTACCTAGTCTGTTTCTGGCAGGCAGATAAATGCAGGCCTTTGTAACTCCACCAAGAGTGAAATACTCTAAAATACTTAAATGGACATTCTCTTTTTTTTCTTTTTTTTTTTTTGTAATTCAGCTATTTTATATCACTAATATAAAATTATCTGTGTTGAACTCCTATAAAACTAATATAGTATATTAGTAATTACTTTTTTACATTGAATTTATTGGTACATTTTAGGTATACAATATGATGACATTATCATTGGGAATTTGTACCTTTACATGATATATCTTGGTCCTTATTTTTTCCTCAGCCCTCCCCTTCAACCCTTCTACCCCACCTCTAAACAGATATTTTTTCCATTTTTTCATTTTCTCAAATTTTTTCCTTCCCCTACTTTCCTTACCGCTACCCCTCACAGTTCCCTTTCCCCTTTAAACTTTTTCTTCTTATTTCACATTATCTATTATACATTTTGGTCCTTATTTACAATTTCAGTTTCTCACACCAGAAAAAAAAAACTAGTTATTTACACATGTGTGTCCTATTTATTTCACTTAAAGTATGAGGCCTCAATGTACATCCATTTTGCTATAAATGTCTCTCGTTTCTCATTCTTTATGGCTGAGTAGTACTCCGTTTTATTAAAAAAAAAAAAAACTTACACCTTCTCTTTCCAGTCACTAGTTGATGGGCAATTGGGTTGTTTCCAAGTTGTAGGTATTATAAACTGTGCCACTATGAACATGCATGCACATATGTCCTTGTAGTATGATTCTTTTAATTCTTTTGGGAAGATACCCAGCAAGGGAATACCTGGGTCAAATAGGACCTCTAACCCTAATTTTTTGAAGCATCACCATACTGATTTCCACAGTGGCTGCACCAGCCTGCACTACCACCAACAAGGGAGAAGGGTTCCATTTCCCCCACAAACTTGCCAGAATTTGTTATTGGCTGATTTCTTAATAGCAGCCATTCTTTCTGGAGTGAGGTGGAATCTCTCAATGTTGCTTTCATTTGCATCTTTCCAATGACACAGTGATGTTGAACATTTTTTATATGTTTATTTGCTGATTTTCTATCTGTCTGAGAATTGTCTGTTCATTTCAGATGTCCATTTTTTAATTGGATCTTTAAATTTGGGAGGTCTGATTTTTTTCATCTCATTATATATTCTATATATTCATCCTTGGTCTGAGGAACACCTGGTAAAATTTTTTTCCCACATTGTAGATTGTCTCTTAGCTCTGTGGGTGGTTTATCTTGCAGTGCAGAAGCTGTTTAAAAAGATGAGATCTCAGTTGTTGATACTTTGTGCTAGTTCCCATGCTACTGAGGTTTTGTTCATAAAGTCTTTTCCTTTTATTTTGGTACCGGGTATCGAACTCAGGACCTTGCACTTGCGAAGCAGGCAGTGGCACCACTAAGCTAAATCCTTGCCCCTATAAAATGTTTTCCTATTTCAATGTCTTCAAGAGTATTACTTTAACTTATCTTGCAGTAAGTTTAGTGTTTCTGTTTTAATATTTAGATCTTTTATCCACTTTGATTTTAGTTTAGTACATGATGAAAGACAGGGGTCTAGTTTTAATCTTTGGCAGGTTGAAATCCAGTTTTTCCGACATCATTTATCAGAGGCTATCTTTCCTCCAGTGAGGATGATTGGCTCCTTGTCAAAGATGAGGTGGCTCAGTATGTCTGGAGTTGTTTCTGCATCTTCTAATCTAGTCCACTGATCCTCAGGTCTGTTTCTTTGCCATTACCATGCTGTTTTTATCATAGTGGCTTTGCAGTATAGTTTCAAATTGGGAATTGTGATTCCCCCCTGCCATATCTCTGTCACTTAGAATTAATTTTGCTATTCTAGGTCTCTTCTGGTTCCAAATGAATTTTTGGATTCTCTAGTTCTGTGAAATATACTGTTGGGATTTCAATTGATATCGCTTTGAATCTATATAGCCATTTTAGAAGTATAGCCGTTTTTACTACATTGATTCTTCCTAACCAGGAACAAGGAATGTCTTTATATTTTCTTATATCCTCTTCCTGCTCTTCCTTCAGAGTGGTGTAGTTTTCAAGGTAGAAGTCTTTTACTTCTTTCATTAGATTGATTCCTAGATATTTTCTTTCTTCGGATGTTATTATGAAAGGAACTGTTTCCCCAATTTCTCTCAGTGAATCTGTTATTTGTGTACAAGGAGGCTATTGATTTTTGAGTGGCGACCTTGTATACAACTGCTGAATTTGTCAATTAAGTCTAGAAGTATTTTAACAGAGTTTTCTGGGTCTTCTATGTAAACTATCATATTGTCAGCAAATAATGATAGTTTAACTTCTTCCTTTCCTATCTTTATTCCTTTTATTTCTTTCTCTTGTCTAATTTCTGTGGCTAATATTTCTAGAATTATATTGAACAGGAGTGGTGTTAGTGGACATTTTGTCTTGTTCCTGATTTTACTGTGAAAGATTTTAGTTTTTGATCATTTAGTATGATGTTGGCTGTTGGTTTTGCATAGATAGACTGTATCTGGTTGAGAAAGAGACAATCTATTCCAATATTATGTAGGGTTTTTATCATGAATTGGTGTTGGATTTTGTCGAATGCTTTTTCTGCATCTATTGAGAGGATCATATGGTTTTTGTCCTTGACTCTGTTAATATAGTGTATTACATTTATTGATTTACATATGTTAAACCAACCTTGTATCCCTGAGATGAACTCTACTTGGTCAAGGATTATGATTTTCTTAATGGTACTTTGTATTCTGTTTGCCAGTATCTTGTTAAGAATTTCTGCATCTATGTTCATTGGAAAATTGGCCTGTAGCACTCTTTTTGGGTTGAGTCTTTCTCTGCTTTTGGAATCAAAGTAATACTTGCTTCCAGGAATGAATCTGGAAGTACTGCTTCCCTTTCAATTTCATTAAAGAGTTTGAGAAGTAGTGGCATGAGTTCTTACCTAAATTTCTTATAGAATTCAGCAGTGAATCCATCAAGACCTGGGCTTTTCTTTGTTGGTAAATTTTTAACTACATTTTCAATATCACTGATTGAAATTGTAGTATTTAAAATTTTTAGCTCATTGTCATTGAACTTTGTAATTTATATGTATCTAGGAATCTGTCCAGTTCTTCGGTATTTTCCATTTTATTGGAGTAAAGCTTCTCAAAGTAGGTATTGATGATCCTCTAGATATTTGCTGGATCTGTTGTGATTTAACCCTTTTCATTCCTTTGTTTTTTGTTTGTTTGTTTTTGTTTCTTTGGAACTAGGGATCAAACTTGGGACCTTGTGCTTGAAAGGCAGGTGGTGGCACCACCGAGCAAAATCCCCAGCCCTCTTTTTGCTCCTAATTGCATGGATTTAAACCTTTTCTTTTCTTGATAAGGTTACCTAAGGGTTTGTCAATTTTATTTATTCATTCAAAGAAATAACAAATTCATGGATTTTTGTATGGTTCTCTTAGTTTCCATACATTGATTTCTGGTCTGATATTTACAATTTCCTCCCTCATACAAGCACTGGGTTTGTGTTGCTCTTCCTCTTCTAGGAGCTTGAGGTTCAGCATACGTTTGTTTATTTCAGCTCATTCTGTTTTCCTAGTATGCACATTCACTGCTATAAATTTCCCGTGTAGAACTGTTTTCATTGTGTCCCATAGATTGGCATTATCACTTAATTGTAGAAAATGTCTGAATTCTTCTTTAATTTCTTCTGTGACCCATTGGTTGTACAACTGAGTGTTATTCAATTTCCATGAGTTTATGAAATTCTTGCAGTTTCTTATGGTATTGATCTCCAATTTTAATGGCACTATTTCCCAAAAATTAAAAGGGTATAATTTAAATTCTTTTGCATTTACTTAAACGTATTCTATGAGCTAGCATGTGGTCTATTTTGGAGAATGACTCATATACAGGTGAAAATAACGTGTATTCTGATTTTGTGGGGTAGAATATTCTGCTGACATCTATTAAGTCCACTTGTTCAAAAGTTTGGTTCAGTTTTAGTGTTTCATTGTTGATTTTCTGTCTAGATGATTTGTTTATTTGTGACAGTCTGGTATTCAGGCCCCCTCCCCCACTACTAAAGTATTAGTGCTTATTTGATTTTTCATGCCTGTTAGTATTTGTTTTATATAGTTGGGTGCACTAGTATTTGGTGCATATATATTTATGGTCGCCATCTCTTCCTCTTGGACTGTTCACTTTATAAGGATGTAGTGACCTTCTTTGTTTCTCTTACTTTTGGTTTGAAATCTACTTTGCCTGCAAATAAGATAACTACCTCTGCTTTTTTGGGTTCCTGTCACATGCAGAACTTTTTTCCATTCTTTTACTCTCAGTCTATGAATTTCTTCTTGGATTACATGTGTTTCTTGTATACAACATATTGTTGGATTTTGCTTCTTAATCCATTCTGCCAGTCTATTTCTTTTGATTGGTGAATTGAGGCCATTAACATTGATGGTTATAACTGATATGTATTGTCTTATCCTTGTCATGATATATTCCTGTTGTTGGCTGTTTTATTTTTTATCCCCCTTTCACTTTTCCTTTCATTTCTTGCCTTGTTTGACAGCTTCACTCTGTTGGGCCTCAGGGAGCTGTGACAATCATTGTTTTTTCTAGAATATTTTTTAGAATTGTTCAGAGGGCTGGTTTGGTATTCCTGAAGTTTCTCAGATATTCATTGTTGTGGAAGTATGTTATAAATTGGGGTTTCTGTTGAAAAGTCTGCTTTGATTCTGATGGGCTTTCCTTTGTATGTGATTTGTTTCATTTATCTAACTGCTTGTCATATTTTGTTCTTCTGTTGGGTTTCTAGGATCTTGACTATTATATTTTTAGGTATATATTTTCTCTGTTCATGGCTAGTTGGAGTCCTATATACTTCACTTATCTGTATGTCAAAGTATTTTCCTCTGCTTGGGAAGTTTTCTGACATTACTTCTGTGAAGAGTTTTTTTTTAATGTCATTTGTACTTTCTCCTGTATTTTTGTGGACTCCTATCAGTCTTATGTTGGTCTTCTTTGCATCATCTAGGAGTTGTTGGATTGATTTATCATGGACTATTTTCAATAAATCTCTTATTTTATGGTCACTAATTGCAATCTTTTCTTCTATATATGACATTCTGTCTTCACGTTGGATCATTCTGCTATAAATACTTTCAATAGAGTTTTTAAATTCCTGGATATCTGTTTTGAATCTGATTCATAGATTCCATTTCTTTCCTGTGCTGGGATGTCATGGTTTCCATTTATTTTCTATGCTGTGCATTCATGGCTTCCATCATGGTCCTGAGATCATCTTTTTTTAAGTCTATATCTGTTAAGTTAATAGAAGATTCATCTGCTTCTTGTTATCTATAGCATGTACCCAAGTAAACATCTAGATCTCAGCTGTATTGACTTACAACCAACCACCCTCGGTAATCAATTGAGTTCATAAGTCAAGGTCCACTGTAGTAAAAAAAAAATCTGTACCTAAGGGAGAGTACACACTGGAAGACTGCAAATAGAAGAGCTAATTGCAGGCTAGAAGAGCTACTTGCCCAGGGTTTTAGCCTATGCAGTCTATGCTGCATTCAATTCCCTCCCTACTAGTTTGCTTAAGTTTAAGCAAGTTATTTCATTCTCAACTTTAAATGAAAATAATAATATTTACCACACATCTTTTCAAGATTCATTGATTTGATACTATATATCAGAGCCTTATATATAGCAAGCACTTAATAAATGTAATTATTATAAAAGCTAAATTAATGAAAGGTGAAAAAGTATTAAATTAAAGCTTATATAAGAGATGTGAGCAAAGTATTCAGATTTACATATTGATGTGAAGAATCAAAGTGTCTTCTAGCTATACTGTAGAAATACATTAATAATTTAGTGGGAATATGCCTTCTTGCTAATATCTTAATAGTAAAGATTTGATAACTCTGACACATGGCTTGGTGTAAAGCCATGTCTCATCTTAAACTGAACATTAAGGAAATGCAGTATTGTAATTGTAACTTTGCCAATACTTCTATCTAGAAGCCTGTTGCCATTTTTATCTTCAGTGAAATTGTTGTTCCCAAGAAAGGAAGGATTACAATTTTTTTTCTAACAGATTGAGTTGGTGTAGTGTGTTCTTAGTTATCAAAAACACTCTTGTATCTTTGGGATTTTGAACTGATGAATATTCACAATGTATAGAAAAAAATGACACACACTGTACAAACTCAATCACAAAATGGCACGTCATATTTATACATGCAGGACCTAAAAGAACACATCCTGCTAAGCTGCTTATGATGGCACATGACTTTGGTCTATGCTTGTGTTTTTCTTTCCTGTAATACATATATTAACTTTTAAAAAATAATAATTATTTTTAAAACTAAAAAAAAAAAGCTTTATAGATAAAAAAAAACAAGGGACAGGTAGACTCCAGGATGGATTCTAACAGATGCCTCTTTTAAGATGCCCCATTATGACTCACAAATGGCATTTCTTTTTTAAATTTTAGAATAATAAAGACCTCAAGAGGGTAAAATGTGTGAAAATGACTTTTATGACATAAACTGAATTGAAATTTAACACAATACAGATATGTTACATAGAACAATTGTTTCAATACTTTTAAATAGTTTTTAATAGCATGTGGAAGTCAAGGTTTCACATTACGAACTACTCTGGGTCTAAATTTTGCCACATAGTGACTGTGTGACCTTGGCTGAGGTCCTTTAATCATCTAAACCTCCATTTTCACAACTGTAAAAGAGTCACAATAAAACTATCTTTCAGAATTATGCTGAAAATTAAATAAGAATGCATGACATGTATTTCCCACAACTGCAATAATAATGGCTTTTATTATTGGGCTGGAAAATTTTTAAAGACAATCAAGATGCTGCCCAATTAACTGAAGAAGATGAGTCAGGATTACAATCACCATGCCCCAAAACAACAACATTTCCAATACTTCTAACACAGTTGAGTGGGCCTTTATTTTTGTTGCAAAGAAACATCTTCCTCATATGTAAATATGGACTAATTCTAAGTCTCTGCCAACTGGAACATGAATGACTGGAACAAAGCCACACTATTTACCCAAAAGCCAATTCATTATCCAGGGTATTGCTAACAGTAAAGACTGAAATCACCTCCTTCATTTATTTTCCTTACACAAATATCACATATAACAGTCAGTGTAATCAGACCTCGAAAACCAGCATTGAATCTCCTAAGCACTAATTTTGACAATGCTTATTTTATGCTAATTAAAAAGTATGCCACTTTCTACTGTTGATTTTCACAAACATTCAATATAATTCAAAATGTGCTCACACATAAAGACAAGATAAACATAAAATGTGAAAGAATTACAAATACCTCTTTGGTTGAATTAACCATATTTACCAAAATCTAGAAGATAAAAGTAATATTCTCTCTTAAGGAAAGAGTTTTTAATTTAGATCTACTTGACTACAAGAGAAAACAAATAAATAATGAAGAATATCAACCTGATATGACCAGTTCTACTTATAATCTCTTTATCTCTGGTGATTCTTTGTGAAATCCAAAAAAACTTAATCTTCTCCTACATTTTCTCAACTGCTTATGTTGTACTGCCAAGTCTCATCAATTTGGCAAGTAGATGAGAGCTGCAATCACTAGAGAAAATGGAGGGGAAAAATGAGCCAAATCAATTGATTGTGTTTCAATAGTCTATTTCATCTGTAAAATGAGTAAACCTAAGTGTTCTTGCTAAATGTTAGCAAGTGATTTTTGTTGTGATTTCTGCTTTAAAAAGGGAGTCTTGTCTAAAATAAAACAGCTTTTCTCCTTGAAGAATGGCAAACATAGCTAAGGCAATAATTTAGAATTATCATCTTACTTTCACAATAATAAATGTTTTAACATTGACAATAAATAGATTTCCTCATTAGCACAATCAAAATTCAATTAAAATAAAGTTTTGGTAGTGTATTTAAAGGAACCAGTGCATCAATAATATAGAATGTTTCCTTAAGGAAATAAAATTACTGCTGTTTTCAGTTCTAGTCAAAAATCAATGTCACACTAAGCCACAATGAGTGGCTGCTTGCCAGCTACACTTAAACTGACTGAAACTTATCATTCCTTCAAAATCTAGTCTAGCAAGAATAATTTAATAACTTGACTTATTTAACTTTGTGACTTGATTCAGACATAATCTAACCATGGATTGGAAAGCATTTTACACAAAGGGGAAAAGGCCATCTTTATTAGTGTTACAGATGTTTACAACATAGCCAATTTTTAAAGAAAGGCCAGAAATTGAAGTCAATTACTAGATGCAAACTCACACCTGTTGTCTGTCATGTTTCAATCCCCCTAGGTGTGAGATTTAGTCAAGGTAAATAAAATGAAGAAGGGCCAGCTGCAAAAACTGATTCTGTTTTCACACAGTAATTAAAGGAAAACCCTACCGTGTGTTGAATATGTGACAATCCCATTGTTTTACGTTGGGGATAGTTCCATTTTCTTCTTAACAGATTTATGCTACTGCCAAGTCTGTTATAAAAGCTAGTATTCATAGGTCTAGTCTATGGACCTAGTTTTTATAGGTGGTCTGTCCAATTAGCTTGGCTAAATTGCATAACAGGCTAATGCCAAAAAAGTTAAACAGTGTCATTTTCATTCCTACCCCAATACTCTAGCCTCTGCCACCAAATCCTGTGGATGAACATCACATGAGTCTTTGGACCAACTCAGGCCATTTGTCTTAGAGAGTTACAAACTCAAAATTCTTTTGAGAAGAAAACCACGGAAATCTAAAATTACATGTGATAATAATAGAGCATTCCAAATACAGGTAAACCCCACACTGTTATAATCATGCTCTTCCTTGAAATATTTTAAGATAACAGCAATCAATGTTTTTAATATTTGATTGTACAAATAATTACTTTTGCATTTTATTTTCAGAGACTATTTAATATGCTTTTCAATGTTATCAAGATTGTATGTATGCTAAAATCTGCAATAAACTCCAAACCTATAAGTATGACTCTTTTGGGTAAAATATATAATATAAAATAATTGAAAGTTGAAAATAGACCTTTGCAAAAAATCACTTTAAAAACACATTTACCCCTCATTAATAGTGTGAAAAATATGGTTTGCTTTACAAAAACCTTATTTCTACACAAGACAATAACAGGCAAAGATAAAAATATAAGCATTGAACTATATAGAAATGGATGCAAATTCTGGCCTCACAACTTATTAGGTATGTGATTTGCAAGCATGTCATTCAGTAGTTCAAAGTATTAAGGTTATTCTGCTATAAAAACAGAGACAGTATTTACCACCATTTAAAGTTAAAGAAACATTTTAAAAAAGTTAAAATATTTGCCGAGCATGGTGGCACACACCTGTAATCCCAGCACTCAGGAGGTTGAGGCAAGAGGATCGCTGTGAGTTCGAGACCAGCCTGGGCTACATAGTGAGTTCCAGGTCAGTCTCAACTACATACTAAGAACTTGTCTCAAAAAACAAAAAAAAAAAAAAATAAGTTAAAATATTTAAAGTGACATAAGCTACTTGACAAGAAGAAACTATTGCCTCAAATGATTTTTATCGCTGCAGTATAACTGACCATGCAGACTTGTCTGAATCAAGGAAGCAAAGCATTACTTGTCATAACATTTGTGGTTAAGTAGTAAAGGTCAATCCAAATGTACATCACACTTTAAGTTCTATAATTATACCATATGTCCTTTTCCACCAAAGAAGAAAATACCAGTTCTTCTAGGTCTTGAAGTGATTTGTGAAACTGAGTAATAAGAAAAAAAAGATGAAGTAAGTACACTTTGATGAAAGAAGTTTATAGTCAATGAAAAAAAGGTACTTACAGATACTACTAAGGTAGTTGCAGCCTCTAGCAACATTTTGTTAAATTTTTAAAATGTCCTCACATGTGAAAATTATGATTCACCTGACTCAAGCATGAAAAATGCCCTTAGCCAATCTATGAAATAGGTTTTCTTTTTAGATCGTGAGGAATTATTCACTGAGATGGCTGTGCATCATGGAGCTGATTTCTTTTAAATGGAGGCTAAAATGAAAATAATAGTTCAGAAAATAGAATATTAATTTCCCTTACTATTCTGACGTAGGGAAACAGAGACAGAAACAATAGAGCAGAACAACAGGTATATGTTGCTCAGTGATCAGTCAGTTCAGCAATAAATCAGTTCCTTTCAGACCCTGTTGTTAATGCACAGCTGAAGTTTGTCAGCTAAAAGAGAGAATCCACTCTCTTCTGAGTTTATTTATGACAAAGTACTCCTAATTGAAGACCAGTTTGTTTGTAGAACTGCAGCCATTCTGATTCAACCAAACAAAAAATGGATCTGTCTTTCATAGCTCCAACTCCAGAGCATAAAAGCAAACAAAAGAGAACTGCATCACAACACTTCACAAAGCAGGGGTGCAGTTAAAGAAACAGCGGGGAGTCAGTTTACAGAAAGGTGAAAAATCACAGGGCTACAAAGAACAATTCATTAACCTGAACCACCCCTGTACTTTTTACATCAGCTGTATTTCTCCTAGTGAGCCATTCACATCACACAAATGAACTCGCTGAGATTTTTTTCAATCCCTCTTCACTGTGCAGGCCATATACATCATTGAATGTGGACATCTTCAATGACCACTCTGAATGCTCCTCCAACTCAACCTGATTTGGTGCCACTGATTAACAGAGAAAAATGAAGGCTAACAACACAACCATGTTATAATGTCTAGAACAGAGAGAAAAGACATTTAAAAGTATTCCTCCACTAATTAAGTTTTGGGCTGTGGCATACTATTATTTTTCATAATAACTTCATTATTTAGAGACAATCCTTTGTCTAGTATTTTATGACAGCATTTCTTAATTTGTCAATTTCATTGTTATGTCTTACTAGGGAATAAAAAGAGGACTGTAACGTATTTTTCTGTCATAGAAATTCCTTTTTGTGCACTTTTCTTAGAACTCAAATATACGGAGGTGAAAATATTGTTAGAAAAAAGAACTGTCTTATTCATTTTACCTCAAGTAAATAGCAGCTGTGTTCAGAAGAAACAACAGGGTTTTTTTTGTTGTTGTTGTTTTTAATTTGTCACAATGTTGCTTTGTTCATTGATGATTTGATCATCCCAAAAGTTTATTATTATGAATATGAAATATTTATTATATGTTGATTTATAAAAGATGTATTATGCTGAAATTGTTGTCCACCCACAGTAATCTTTGTATAAAACTGTAAAATTAAAAGCTGGGACATAATTGAAGATCTCAGGCATCAACGCACACTATACTGGAAAATTCTTAAATTGTTCAAGTCGATATTCTTGTGTGGATTAGTAATTTTCATAGCAATAGCTTTTAAAGGATTGGGCACAACCCTACATGACAAAAAGTTTTATGCTTTAGAAAAGTAGAATATTCAACTCCCCATTCCTACTTCTTATTGCTTTTAACTAAATATTTGGAAACTGCATCCAAGGAAATAAAACTATCCATTGAGAAAACAGTCATATTTCTTTGAACTTCTTTCTTGTATCTAAAATTATAATGCTACTGTCAGCTCTTCCTTCGTGAATTTTATTGCTTAATTCCAGAATTTATACAAAGACCTACCTAGTATAATCTCTCCTGACAAACATTCTCACATCTGTAAAAATGGTGAAACACACAATAAAGAGACATAAGATTCACCTTAACTATGTGTTAAGAAAACATTTCTCAAAATCTTACCAAAAATCTTGGGCTAAAATATGTCATTTGGGAGTATGAAGAAAGATATTCTTCTCATTTAGAAGCCCACATGGAGGATTCTTTCCTGGCTGTGAGTTTAAATAAGGAATACACTATTCAGCTGGTGGGATGTACCACAGGAAGCCACCATAAGTAGAAACCAATAAGTAGAAACAAACTCAAAGTGTATGTTTGAGTCTCTCTGTGTTTAGTCATGTGCACACCCATGCAAATGTTTATGCATGTTTAGACTACTTATTAGAAATATACCAACCCAAAATGTTTCGAGTAGGGCAGTTTCCACAGACATAAATTTTACGGTAGATAAGAACACACTTTAAATAGCATCATAAGTACATTTTATAGGTAACATATGATTTTAGAAAAGAAAATCTAGTTGACATAGCCACTGGTAAAAGAAAAGGGGACCAGGAATAATTTGAGACAAAAGAAAGGGAAGAATACCAGCTCCTGATAAACATGTGACTAATATTACATTAGGCTTGAAGCCAACACTAAATTGAGCTTTTTGAGCATTTGAATTAAAATTCCATTTTTGAGAACCTGTGAAGTGTCTATTTATGATTAGTAACATTTGCACAATGTGCAGATAATTATTCAGAGATAGCTTTTCCTATTGTTCTGGATTCATGAACATATTTTTTAAGACCCAAGTATTAAAAATTGGTGTTTCTATTGAATTAAAAAAACTTCCAAGTTTTGCTGAGCACAAGATTTTAAAAATTACTGGTTTCAACCCTGATAGTGTTAATATTCATGGAAACTAACATTCTGTTAGTGTCTACATGAAAGGATTTCTTTGGAAGTAAAAATAATATGATGAGATTTGCAAAACTTTTATGGATATTAATAATATTGCCTGGTCTTCCTATTATTTCTATGTGTGTTTCCCACTTTATGACAAGTAGAAAAAGAGTAAGACAAAGAATATAAAAAAGAAAAAAAATAATTTAAAAAAGAACAGACTTATTGTAACCCCAAAAAATGTTATGAGATAAAGGTTGCACTTAAAGTTCTTTGGGGAGGTCTGTCATTCCTCCACTAAAATAAACAGTGGTACAGAAGGGTGTGGGAGCACTCAGGCAATACAGCAAGGCTCATAGGTAAGAGGATGCAGCTAGGATTCTGTTTGACTAGGGTGACTGCCAGTAAATAAAGGCTTCCTGAGAAAGGCCTGGCCAAGTTCAGAGAAGTTACACTAAGGACATAAGCAGGAAATCCCCCCTGGAAAGACTTTTTTTTTGGTACTGGAGATCAAACTCGGGACCTTGCCCTTGCAAGGCAGGCAGCAGAACCACTGAGCTAAATCCCCAGCATCCCCCATCCCCCGAAGGGCTTTTAAGGTAGTGTTTCAGTAAGATCAAAAAAACTGACTGTGGTCAAAGTTTGTTATCAAAAAATTCCAAAATACTTAATGTGTTAAGATCCTCAAAACCTGCTGCATACAATTGTGTCTAAAATCAGAGAATTACTTTAGGCCTAGCTTTACAAAGAGAAATGCTTACAACAGCCAGGCAAGTAACAATGCAAATAAGTGAACAGGCCTGGTGGGGCCTCTGGTGAACTAAATGGATGATGATGACTCAGCCTCTGAAAGCCTTGCCAGCAAAGGTGGAGGTGCAGCATGGCCTCATCAAATAGTTAAAGAAAACCAAAAATCAAGATTCCTAGGGGAAATATATTGATTTTTTTCAATAACAGCAATCACATCAATGTTTTCCAAAACACGAAGTGGCAAACAAAATATATGGAGAAATTAACTCCACCAATCGCAAGGGCAAATAAAATTGATTCACTACAAGACATAAAGTTTGTGCATCAAGTTGCCTCTGATTTTAGCGAAACATCCTCCTAACAAATGCTCTCAATGAAAGATATTTCTGAGTGATAAAGGCTGTAAAAACTCTGCTTTCAGTACTCATTTAAGAAGAAATCCATTGTCTTTCGTTTTGTTTATTCCAAAGTGGATGGATCTATGCATTCTGGAATGATCTTTAAAGTCTTTGAATATATGCAAATGTACAAAGGAGAAAACTTACAAATACGGGATATGACAAATATGAGCAATCTCACATGTGGCAAACAAATGAACACAACAATGTTATTTCATGGAAGAAACAGTCCTCTAAAACATATTTCACAACCTAATACACAAAGTCCTGTTTTAATCCTTAGAGTGGAATGACAGAATACCTAACACCTAGTTTATTGGACAATTGCTAAATCTAATATATTGACATTTTATACAAAAAAGAAAAATAACCAAGTTTCACATAAATACTTCTTGTGTATATATGATATATAATATAGTCACAATAATATATCATGGAT
>NW_022900916.1:14859840-14881811 GCF_012274545.1 Fukomys damarensis
GTCACAATAATATATCATGGATTACATATGATATATATATATATATATAGATAATATATATATATATATTATATGATATATATTTATCTCTTGGATAAAAGCTTTAGCTCTTACTAATTTCTACAAAGCAAATATACATATAAGTCTTAAATATAACTCAAGTAACATTATATAGAAAATTTAAATTATGCATTATCCGATGCCCAGATATAACCCTTAACATTTTAAGTCTATTTTTTACACTAATAAATCAAATAGTTCTGGACTAAAGAAATTGCTGATTCCCCTACCACACCAAGCCCATTTCACAGCCAGTACCACAAAGACATTTTTAAAGCTATTTCTTCCCACGGTATTCAAAATTGATACCAAACCTGAGAAACTAACTTTTCTTCTAAAAGGGACAACAAATATCACAATTAAAGAAAACTGGTGAAGCTCAACCATAAATTAATGTTATCAATTATAGGAAACTAGAATACATTCTCAAATATCGTAAGCACAATACTGACACACAAATCTAAACATCATGTAGAAACCCGCTCAAAACCTGGGCATCTGAAATGAATAAACACTTCTCAGAAAAAGAAGTAGAAACTGCAAACAAATATATGAAAAAACGTTCAACTTCACTGGTCAGCCAAGAAATTCAAATAAAATTTCACTCCAGAAAGAATGGCTGCTATCAAGAAATCAACCAATAACAAATGCTGGCAAGGATGTGGGGAAAAAGCAACCCTTCCCCACTGTTGGTGGGAGTGTAAACTGGTGCAAACTCTGTTGAAATTAGTGTGGAGATTCCAAAAAAAAATTGGGATTAGAGGTCCCATTTGACCCAGCTATTCTCCTGCCTGGCATCTTCCCAAAAGAATTAAAAACATCATACCACAATGATATATGCACACCCACTTTTTATAGTGACACAGTTTGTAATAGCTAAATCTTGGAAACAATCCAAATGCCCATCAATTGATGAATGGATAAAAAAGATGTGGATTTTTTTAATACAATGGGCTATTTACTAATCAGCCATAAAGATAAATGAAGTATTTATAGATAAATGGATGCAACTTGAAACTATACTCAAGTAAAATAAATTGGACACATACATATAAATATCACATTGTGTCTTTGGTGTGAGAAAATGAAAGGGTCAATAAGGGCAAAAATGTATAACAGATAATATGAAATAGGAAGAAACTGTTCAAAAGGAAAAAGAAACTGTGAAGGGGGAAGTGGGAAAAAAGAGAGAAAAAGAAAAAAAGTGAGAAAAGAAGGAAAAAATGGAAACATAGCTTTTGTAAATAAGGGGAAGGGGGTTGAAGGAAAAGGAGAGGATTGGGAGAAAAAGAGGAAACAAGATATGTCATGTACAGGTACAAATTCCCTTTGATGAATGTGAGGGTTATGTATATTTAAATTGTACCAATAAAATTAATATTGAAATGAAATAAAAGAGTAAATACCTTTTTTAAATCTTCCCCTAATAATAATAATAATTTTAATACTATGTGAAAGTTTCTGGTAACTCTACACAATAATCATTATATGCAATTTCATAATCCTATTATTTCAGATAATGAACAAAACATTTTCACATGTCACTTTACCCTAATGAATTCTATGAATTATGGATTATGAACATGTCGAAAGGTGAGAAAAATGAGACATAAAGGTAAGTAATCTATCCAGAATCTGAAAAGACAAAGAAGCCAAGGATAGATGAGATAGGACTTAAAGTGAGGTCTAGAAACTCCAAATCTCATGCTTTGACTAACACAAGCATTTTTCAGTGCTCAGAGTGCAATGTACTGTACTTTAATGATTATCACCAACACAAAAACCTATAACTAAATATTAGATTAAAAAATAAAAGATATCTATATGCTACTTCTTAAGTAGATAATAACTCCAATATGCCAGCTTTATCTGTATTCTATTTTTTAAATCCACAATTACCAGTGAATGTTTCTGGAAACAATACATGCTTTTATTTTTCTTATTATTTCACAGATAGTCAATGAGCAGTCACACTGTAAAGCCTCATCATTTAAAATAATAAAGCATGAGAAATTATCTCTCCAAAAATGAGAATGAAGCACACAAAGATTTCTATCATATACTGCATCTTGTTGCTTCAGAAAGTGAGGTTATTTTTATTTAAAATAAAGTAATTAGTCATTCAGTTTAGATAATATTCAAGAAAGCTCATAAAAAATCTTGTTCTTTTTCCTTACTTTAAAGTACTATGCTAATTAAGCGTAGGCATACAAAAACATTTATTTACAAAAGTTACACATTTACAAAACATCATGTGTAAATGTGAAACTTCATTTTGATTTTTTTTTTTTGGAGGGGTAATGGAGCTCGAACTTGGGACCTTGCACTTGCGAGGTTCATTTTGCTTTTAAATCAAACAAATTTAAGGCTCCACATCTGCAACTAATACACATGTAATCCTTACCAATTTTTAAATATGAAAACATTTAAATCTAATATTCAGTATTTCCTACAAACACCAATTCCACAATTTGCAAAATACAGACGTGGAAAAAGAAAACCTGTCATACTAAAGTAGTTACAAGTATGACTCTAGTGACACATTTTGGCTCAGAAGGAAGATGGTACATGTTATTTTCTTCTAATTTGATTTGTAAAACAACTCCAAATGAGCAGCAGAACATAAAAACACCTCACTGAATGAGGACAGACAGGAAAGTGTACTCCATACTTACAGGTAAGAGGTCTCACTTTAAAGATACTTGCAGCTTCTCACATTCACCACAAATGTTTGCTACACATCCATTGTTCATAAAGGACCATGCTCCCTGGAGTGAAAACTTATTTAAAACTGAGTACTTCAGTTTTTCCATATCGCAGGATAATCATAAAACAGAGTATCCCTAGAGGAGTTTGAGGTACTCTTCAATAATTCAACTCTGCCCTGAATTGCCACATTAAATTATCATATACTGTGAATTCATACCCTCTGAGAAAGACATTTTCGAAATGCTTGAACTGTGAAGACGATGCCCTGACACGAAAGGAGAATACAAAGGCAAGCAGCAGTCCCAGGTCCTTCACTGAACAGTGTCTAGGTAGATCATCAAGTCAATGGATCATTCTAAGGTGATTCCCATCAGTCTTGGAGAAAAGCATCTTAAACTACTCACACTTCGTAAAAATAAGTATTAGATGTATCCATTTATATCCCCAACAAATAAAGCACAGCTTTTTTTCAAGAGATTTACTGGATTATGACCTTAATACAAGCCAACCACAAGGAAACAAAAACATTTTCAAGACTATAAGGGAAAATCCAACAAAAACCTAATTTGTTTGGCAGTGTTTCATATAAATAAAATTTGCAATTTCTATTGTAAACTATCATATCAAAAGAGTCACCTTACTAAAAAAGAATAAGATGAAATAGTCCATATTGTATATTGACAAATAGTTATTCAGTTATTTTGTTTTAACTGAAAATTAGTTCAAAAGCCCATCATTCCAGAAGACGGATTGATTCAGGTCACCTGTTACTAAATTAAACATTTTCTGCTTTCACTGCATCTCATTAAACATGCTACTAAAAATTTAAATAACTCCCTGCCTTCATTTGCAGTCACCCATTTTGTTATTGTTTACAGCAACCTAGTTTGGCACATAATAATTCAGGCAGCATTGGTTTCATATTACACTGAAGTATTAATTTTTAATATAATTGCATTCTCCAGGCCAACAAAAGCTAGTTCAATGGGGATTTTACTCAAGTGATTCTTCAGTTATTATACAAGGAAAATTTTTCTAATACTTTGCACCTCTCTTTGCCCTGCTGCTTCATTTCTCTATAAATTAAAAACTTATTATGAGCTTATTTAAACGAGCTTATTTAAATGAAACCTGCTTAAACAATACAGAAAATGATGACACTGGTACAAAATATATGGCCTGCACATCTTTAAAACATTTTTTCAAAACGATATTCGATTCAATAATTTAGCATGTCATGTTTTTCTTGCACAATGATATGTAATTACTAAATCCCACAACTTATCATGAAGGCTAGTAAACACATTCTCCAAACATTAATAAATAAGAAGAGTAAGAGTTGTCCATTTAAGTTTCCTTTGATTACAAATCTGAGCAAAACAGATATTTGGAGAACTGTACTGAAGATCAGTGACATGTGCTCTCTGAATTGTGGGTGACTGAAGTACAAAGGAAATACGTAAGGAGAAAACAAGGTAAATCACCCAAAATGAGGAAGGTCAAAGGCAAAATACAAAATATTTCCACAACTCAACAGGAAGGTCTTAAACTAATCACCAATTCCTTTTGATTTTATTCACTAATGTTTGTGTATCTTCTATATGATGGGGCATATTTGTAAGAGTCCATTACAAATGCTGCCTTCAAGAAAAAGAAGCACAAGGGCCAGGGATTTAGCTCAGTGGTTCCAGCACCTGCCTCACAAGCATAAGGTCCCGAGTTTGATCCCTGCTACCAAAAAAAAAAAAGAATAAGAAGCACATTTTTTAAAAGGAGTATGATAAAATTCCATTTTTCAATGTATTTTCTAAGTTTTAATCTAAATTCTACAACAACAGAATTAAGCTATTCTAACTCCCTGATCAGTTGAATTCACAGCAGAATCTGAAAGGTGATTTATTTTTGGATCTGATCCAGAGAGACTATGTTGACTAAAGGACAAAAAAGACATGAAATTTGGGAAAGGCTTCCATAAGGCAATATGAAAGTCCATATCTGTAAGAATATATTCATAAAACTATTTTTTTATAACTTGGAAGTCTGCTTTCTAAAACATTTTAAAAAATAAAATGCTATTTAAACAAAGGTGTAAGAATTGGTCACTTCCCTATGAAATATATAAGGAATAGACTTTTCTTTAAAGTAAGAGGAAACAGAACAGATATTATAAATTAAAGGTATTATAGATAATTAAATGTATTATAAATAAAATTATATGCAAAAATATGTAATAGTAGATATTCCTTTGATTCTCCATCTTTGGCTTCCCAACTATATGAGTTGAACAAAAAACTTACTATCCTGAATTACTAAATCAGTAATATATTATAATTTGAAAATGGGCTATTCTTATTAATTTTGACTTCAGTATAAATATGCATAAAGATAATAAACTATAATGTTGAAATTGTAAATCAATATCTGGGAATCAAGAATAAAATTCAAAGGGCTGGGGAATTTAAGTCAGTGGCAACACGCCTGCCTCATAAGTTCAAGATCCTGAGTTTGACCCTCAGTAAGAAAAAAAGAATAGGGACGAGGGGAAAAAATAAGAATCAAGACCTATCATGTAAAAGTACAAGATCCCAACAATGAATGTAACTGTACTGTATACCTAGATTGTACCAATAAACTCAATAAAAAGAAAAGAAAAAAGAATAAAATTCTAGAAAGCCAATAATTGTAAATTTTAGTGAAAAATTTACCCCTTTCTACTTAACACTTAACTCTCAGCATAATGCAAAAAGTTCATGGGTAGAGGGAGAGGTAGGGGAAAAGAAAAACTATAGAGAAAAGAAAAAACATGGAAACAAAGCCTTTGAAAATAGGGAAGGGTGGAGCGGGTGAAGGAAGGGCAGGGGAATGGGGAAAAAATAAGAACCAAGATACATCTTGTAAAGGTACAAGATCCCATTGATAAATGTAACTATGTTGTAGACCTAATGTACCAACAAACAATAATTTTTTTAAATTCATAGGTAAAAAGTTTCCATTAATTTTTTAAGTTGATTTAATATGACACAGATTTACTAATGGCCAATTTCTCCACAGCCAGGAAAAGTGGAATAAAGTTGAACAAGCCCTCTTCTGAAAGCTTAGCACTCAAGAGGGAACCACACTTCACAAGACTCACTGCATAGTCACCAAATCCCTCTCTGTTATTTCTATCCCAGACTTGATCCCAAGGGAACACTGACCTAATTGTTACTCTTTGTTGGATATTATGATACTTGATTAATGGTATGTTCTTCTGTGTCTTGTATAGCCAATTCAGGAGTAAATTTTTAAAATTATTTGTTTTAAGGCTTCATTCATTCAATACATTTTAAGATAGACAAATTACCAACTGTCTTGGAGATATAAAATGAACAGAAGAACTCAAAAGTTTGGAGTCTAGTGAATGAGACACACATATTCAAGGACAATTATTACACACTGTGTAACCACTAACGCAGAGGTAGGCACTGGTTCCTATATGTGAACACTTAATCCAATGTAAGAAAAAGAAGGTGAAACATTATAAGAAAAGGCCTTAGGCCAAATCATTAAGAAGCTAACTATGCAGATGATCCAGACAGGTCATTTAAGTCACACACTTCAGGAATAAAATACACTAAAGTCTTGAGGAGTCAAGACACATAATTATGAGTTAGAAAGAGACTGCAATGAAATCGGAAAGGTAAACAAGGCGTTGGCACCATGCATATGTAGATTTCTATTCTGAAGGCTGAGAGGTCACTGAAAATTTTTAAGCAGGAAAGAGTTATGACCACAATTGAGTTTTAGAAACAGTATGCCAGTAGTCTGTTAGTAGTCACCTGGAATGATCTAGTAAGAAAGGTAGTAGTATAGCGATGAGGAAAAAAGAGTTCATTCAACAGATTTAAAGTAGTACCCATCGTAGTAAAGCACCAGTGTAGGCACTAACAATAAAACGGAAAACAAAATTTCTACCATTGTGGAACTTATATTCTAATGGCACAAATTATCCATCAGCAAGATGAATAAGTATGGTAGTAGTACTTCAGTGGGGCTAAGTACAACAGAGGAAATGGCAGCATCAGAGGAAAAAGGGGAAAAATATATCAGAGAGTGAGGTTGGAATTTCATAAAGGAAAGGAAAGAAAGTCTCAACAAAGAGGTAAGTAAGACTTGAAGGAGGTAAAGGAAGAGGATATGGGAAGAGCTCAGTCCACAGCATTTCCATAAGGCGGAAGAGCAAGTGAAGTCCTGTAACAGGACTGTGCTCACAGGAGTGGGACAAAAGAGCTGGGGGTAGAAGATTAGAAGAAAAGAGAGTTGACTCTACACAAACTCCTTGTCTTCTGGACTGCTGAACAAGCACAGTAGTGATACTCACCAAAGAAGAAGCAATCTCTGAAATGCGTATGACAAGACATCCTTGTTTAAGGATTACCTATAGTAAAAGGAGCCTCAGATTTAGGATATATCTTCCTGGAGAATATCATACAGAAATAAAATAGAGAATCTTCATAATCTAAATGTCCCTACTATTTGACATAACCCCAAGACTCTCCTATGGAGAAGTACACCGAGACAGAGGACCATGTTCAAGGTGAGAAAGAACTCCGAAGGTATCCTTGATGATCACGGATTTCTCATTTGTCTTTGATTATCTGTATTCTTGATATTATTAGCGCTTGAAGCTAGGTAAGATCTCTCATCTATATTACACTTATTTTACAGTCTGGTCCTACACATTTGCTCCAGGATTAAGAGCCCTGTGGCTGGGGCACTGTGACTGAGAGTCACAAAAAAAGATGAGCTCCAGGAAGTAAATGAGTGGCCAGATGACACAGTTCTTTTAAAGCTATTGTAAGGCCTTTAACTTTTACTCTGAGAATGAGGGGAAGCATTGAAAGGACTGCAATGAAAGTGGCAGAACAGTAGTCACTACTGTCTTGAGAAAGGATGGCAGGGGTAGGGAAAATAGGAGGTTATTAATACTAAGTAGGTGGAAGATGATGATGTGATGAAGAGGGAGAGGTATTGAGAAGTACCTCTATTCTGGATATGTTTAAGGCAGAATCAACAGTATTTGTTGATAGATTGAACACAGAGTATGAAAAAAAGCAGTCATTATTAACACAATGTCCTTTGGACTAGGTATGTAGAAGGAGAAAACATCAATTTACTGAAATGGGGAGAACCACAGAGGATCAGGTTGGAAGGGAATGCTGAGGATTCTGCTTTGGATATGCTGGGTTTTAAATCTAATTCAACATCTATGGAGCTGTGAAGCGGACTTTGGAATATATGAGTCTGCATAAAAAGAAAGGATTCTAGCAAAGAGTTCTAAGTCTGGGAGTCATCACCCTATTGATGATATTTAAAACTATGACGCCTGGGTGAAACCAGGAGAAACAGTGTTACTTGAAAAGAGATCCAAGAACTGAGTACTGGGATATTTAGTAGTTAAAGATCTAAAACAGGAAGAGAAACAAGCAAATACGCTAAAGGGTGACTAGAGAAATAGGACAAACAGTGGGAGGACATGGTTTTGCTGATAGGCAAGTAAAGAGTGTGTATTAGGTTAGAATGATCATCTGTGACATTCTGAACAGCAGTAAGGAAAAATAAGGATTATCATTTGTTCACTAGTGTTAGCTACACAGAGGCCATTGGTGATCATGATAAGGAGAGATATTTAAAAGGCAGAACCTATAAATTTTAAATATGTAAAATTGATTCCTAAGGTTCTAGATAAGATGTATAAGTAGTGATAGTATATTCACAGGTAGGCACAGTAAGTATGATTATGATATTCCTTATTTAGCTTCAAAATATAATAAAAATAACTAATTATACTCTAACCAATAAGAGTTTAGTAGTTAAAATAAAATAACAATATATTAACCCAGAAAATCATGTAAACAATGTCTCACATGACAATTCATTATTTCACCCATCTCTTCTCAAAATGAAAACATAACATCACTGAATAAGGGCACGAGGTCTCCTCCACCAATAAAATTATTTTGGATTAAAATATCTTATGTGCCTAGGAGAAGAGATATAAAGTTTGTGGTAAAAAGCTTGCCCAACAGAGTGTAATCCTCTGAGTAGGAAAGATGCTTCCACGTGGCTTCCTGAAACAGCAGTTGCAGATTTTTGTTTGGTTTTGTATGGATCCCAATGTCAAGCAAAGTGCTGAGAAATTTTCCCAGGAGACATTAATCCCCTGAGAAGGAAGGTTTTTAGCTTTCTGCTCAATAGGAATTCAACCTGTAGACATGAAATTTAGGCTGGATGCTAGCACTGTCTTTGAATTGATTACAAACTGGAAAGTGAGATAGATCACAATCAGATTAACTGGCTATAGGGAAGATTAGATGATTAGATTAGCATCCAAGAAAATTCTAGCGATCAACTGGAAGGCTGCTCACCATCCAGGGACACTGTATTATAGAAGCAGCCATCTATTTCCAGACTGTTCACTATTATCAAAGCAGTTTCTAGATCTTGGTAACTGCAGACCATGGGTAGAGAAAAGGCTAGACTTCCCAGAGGTGAGTATTTGGCAATAATGCAGTAAGCCATAGTTGGGCAGGACCCAAGAGGTGAAGAAGCTAATATCCAATTGACACTACTACTTCCAATCCTCTGTTACCTTAGGCTTTCATTCAAATAAGCAAAAGGGTTAATTGTTCAAAGCAAGTTTGTTTACAGATCATTGGATGCAATTATCAACTTGATGAGCTACAGAGAGCTGAGGGATAATTTAGTACTAACCTAAAGAGGTAGACAACAATTCTAAAATGTTGCTTATTTTAACAGAAAACAGATCAAGGCAGATGAATTTCCACATGGCTCAGCTGACAACCAACTTCCTACATACATTCACATGAGTGAATTCTCTCTCTAACTGTCCTTGAACATACAATAAGCTATATTGTTGAAAGTCTCTTCCTGTATGACATACACTTTACTAAATACTTTCTTCCATACCTTGGATGCATTTTCCTAAGAAATATACTGAACTCAAACTGAAATCTCAACTTTTTGTTCAGATTCTCAAAGGAATCAGCTAAATATTCAATTTGATTCAGGGAACTCTTATGGAACAGTTATAGTGTGCCAATAAAAAGATGATTAAGAGACCAATTCTTATCTTCAAATAGTTAACTGGATTTGGGTGGTGTGGAGGGAGGAATCATCAGAAACTTCATGAGTGGACATTGTTAGAGATGGACTATGAAAAATGGCGAGGGTTTCAGTGGGTCAAAGAGCATTCCTAAAAGAAGAAAGAATGAGCAAAATCCCAAGAAGATAGGAAATATTGATTGTTTCAGGACCAAAGAATGGCCTGCTCAGGAATCAGTGAAGATTTCAGAGTAGGGCAGGAAACAGGATAACTAATGCTATGGGATGGGGTGGGATTTTAAGTAACTAAAACAACTATGAAAGAGGAGTATAGTGGAGAGAAACGAATGTCTGTGGTCGAGAAAAGATTTTGCATGGGCTTCTGTTCTGTTTCTGTTTGAGAAAAGAGAAGTGGAAATGCAGATTTCTGTTGGCATTACAGGAGTACAGTCTGCATGACCAAGTAAACGACTGCATACTGAGTCAGCAAGGACTTCCCTTTGACATCACAGCAACACACTGTTCCACACAGACTTGTGCTTCTTCTCAATGTGATTTCTCCCTTAGCACTCATAACCACCAGACCTACCTTAAACATAACTAAACAAACATTAAAACTGTTTTACTCATTTAATATACTGCCTGTCTTCCTTCATTATAAGGTTCTTGTTCACTACTCTGACTATCACTGTTGGTACTTGTTAAATATTCTTTAATAAACAAATCAATAGATCCAAAAACTACTGAAATACAAAGCTGTCATTATCAGAAACCATAAGGCTATGGGATCCTTTTCTAAATCATGAAGAATCAAAATATCAAAAAAGAGCATTCTGCAGGATTAGGAGTTTGAGATTCTTCCAGTCTGGTGCTAATGACATCTGTCAGTTTGGGTGCGTCATTTTCTTCCATAAGTTACATTTCCCTCATCTGTACAGTTAAGACTTGACTGAAGTTACATATGCTCAATGATAGGGAATCTTTCTACTAAACTAATGAAATGGCCAAAATCTTGTCATGACACTAGTCCTTTTTTATGGATATGGTTAAAATCATCTACACAAAAAGAACTTACGCCGAAATAGACATGCTTCTATTTCCAGGAATGTTTGCAAACAGCAGCTCTCTTATTTCTTGAATCAAACAGCCTGAGGAAGGTCACAGCCCCATCCAGATGGAGAAAGGAGAGTCAGAGAGTACGCATCCTTGATCAGTCTCTGCCCTGGCTTTGCAATGAGCCAGCACGCTTTGTTTCCGTAAAGGCCCCCCTTAACTGATTTAATACTATGGAACCTGGATGGTTGCGATGAGTTTGGTCTAAGGACCACAATAACAAATTCATTTCCTCCTAATCTCCAAGAATTCTCTTAGTGCTAACAGGTATATTTCTATAACCTTTTATAGGATCTTACCCAGCTGTGGAGCTGATAACCTTTAATCCTTCTAAATTCAAATTTTCCAAGAGAACATGTATGGTTCTACCAGATGGACACCGTGTTTAAGCATTAAAAAGAAACAGTGATTCTGAATCAAGGGAATTTAGGTAGTTTGAATGTGTAATAAAAACTAATCGCAGCATCCTTTGGAAATACAAAATTACTAAGATATATTCAATGCCACTATTTAAACATACCCTAATTTGTTATTATTTAACATTTATATCCCAGTTGGTCGGCATTATGGCTTATGAGCTGCAGGGTGATGGAAGAATTATGCCATCTGCTTCACTGCTAGAAGCACTGTTCTCCAGAGGACACTTGCCATGATTATTAACATGGCCTCAAAGGAAAGAGTGACATTGTGCCCTAAGCGGCCAGAAACTCGGATGTTCTTCTGCTAATTCTCTCACTGATTTACTGGGCAACTTCTTAACAGGAGACTCTTAACCTTGAGCTATCTCTTTAACCCAATCTTTAATATATTTGATATGGACAACATTTTTCCCTCTCAAGTTTTCAAATTATCTTACATCTTTTATATTCTATTCTTTGGGGATAATATTACTTATCATCCACAGAGGTGGTTGCTAGGTTAATTAAAATATGATGCCAAGATACACCACAAATTGAAATGATAAAAAATGATCAGTCCTACATGTCTGTGAGTTCATAAGCCATTGCATTAAAATAGTCTCAATTCATTCTTTAAATCATTATCTTTTTCAACAAAGAATTAAGTAAATGCTGTGGTACTTATGCCTGTAATATTATCTATTTAAGTGTGCTAATTGAAGAGATTTTAATTGGCATTAATTATTAATAATAACCTCAGCTTTACAAAAAGAGCACAGGAAGTAGTCACTCAAACATTTGCTTTTGATTTGGGCAAGGTCTCTTCCCAGTTTTCTCACTCATCAACTTCCCACCACCCATGATATTCAAATTCTAGTCATCAGGTACTCCCTCCTATGTGTTACTCCCTCAAGACAGTCTCTTTTAAAAAGTGATGTCCCTGAAAGAAGTAGGATATTAGGATGCAGTCAATCACTAACAGTATGTGAAGCCCCCCAGGCAGGAAGAACTCAAAAGCTTTAGGTATTTGGGAGATAGAGGAGTTGGAAAAAGGAGGATAGCAGATACCTAAGACAAACTTTACCTACTTCAGTTTTGCCAAGGGCAAGCTTGCAGTAATAGGTTTCAGCTTTGTGGCGGCAGCCATGGGAAAACACAATGGTAAAAAAAGGTAAACTTGCCAATTTCAGAAATTCAACCTTGACAAAAAATAGAAATGAAAACCATACCCCTGGGGTAGAGATATGAGTAAAATTTCTCTTTTCTATATAAACTGTTATCTTTCTGGACCTTGTTAACTGGGAGGCATCTGCAAATCTTGCCCATCTTTATTACTTCTAAAGGAGGTGGAGCAAGGTCCAGTGACCACATAGGGAACAAAAGAAGGATCATACGGGGAGAAGAGGGCCCCAGCCTATGACTGTGCTACTTCTATCTTCAAAATTGTCTGAGATCAACACATCCAGCCAAGATTCCGCTACACGCCAGAGAAGAGTTTGGGGAAACAATGAAAGTTTCAATGCAAATTTTATATCAAAAGCAGCATATATGTCCACTTCAGAAACACTTTTATCTGATTCACTTCCTGTCACATCGAACTTTTTCAAGTTTTTGTATTACTGCATTATGTTGCCATGATCAAATACTATATAAAGAAGCATTAAGAAAAGTATTTTGTATGGGGGAAAAAATTAGCTATAGGAGAAGACTGAACAAATGTCACGATTTTAACCCAAATCAATTAGTTACCATTTTGAAAAACATGCAAGTGTGCAAATAATTGCCATATTAAATACAAAGTACAAAAATCGTGTTTTATGTGTATACTATAGCCTCTCTCTTGATACAGAATGCTGTTTCAGTGCTCACTTCGGCAGCACATATACAAAATGCTGTTTCAACTGACATTTTAAGAATTAAAAAGATGTATTCAGTTAAAAGGAGCCTAAAAAATAATTACTGTATTATATTACAAATACAGTATTTTTATATGATGTTAAATACAATTTTTCATTAATAGTATTATTACATTCTTTTAAAACCATAACTAATGTTCACATCAAGAAAAATAGGTAATTATGAAATTGTTACTAAAACAGAATTGTGTTTAAGTCTAACTAAATGTACTCTCCCATCTGAAAGATTTATAACATACAAACTTACCACACAGAAATGCTCTTTTAAAATGTATAATCAAAGTCCACTTAGAAATTCACCAGGAGCTGCACCATCCTGGGCGCTCTGTACCTACTCCCAGAGCAGCACATGCCATGTTCTGACTCTAGAATACTGGCTAACTCTTCCTGTCCTTCAAGATTCAGATCAGTCACCACTCACTACAATTTGCATGTCATTAACCTTGGAAACTACTGATATATTGCACCATCTGTGTGTGTGCGCATTTTCTCCATGATCTGAAAATCATCCATTTGTTTCTCCCAGTGCCTGTGATGTAGCTGCCCATTAAATGCTAGCTGGAGGAAGCTAGCTTGTCTTTTACTTTTCTAAATACTACTTCATTCAAAGAAAATGTGTCAAGTGACTATACTATACTACACTATAGATTCCATTACTTGAAAGTTATCATTACCTGCCTCCTGTTATGATAAGTTTCAGTGCTGCCTAGAAGAAAGCTCTGCTCCTGAAATACTTTTCATTTTTTCATAATGTTCAGTATTATTCTTGAGCACAATGACAGAATGCAATCCCGGGACCAGAGTCTAAATGCATTCCATTTGTCATGAGTATTGTATTTAGCAACTGGAATTCCTTTTTATGCAGATGTCGACCATTAATTATCTCATATATTTATCAGAGTTCATTACAAAGAAAAAATTTTTCTTTTAAAATACATGAAGCACAATAGAAGAAACTTTTGCTATTATGTGAGCAAATTAGCTGTCAAAACCAACTTTAAAAGCCTTACCAAATAGCATCCGACCCTTTAGAAAGTAGCTTGCAAGGTGAAGAGTTTAATCAAAGTAACTTCTACACAGTACTTCAATAATTTCAATCATTTATGGATGCTAAATTTTACCTTTAAATACCTACATCTAGTGAAAACACAAGTATTCATTTTCTTCTTTTCTTATAGTATTTTTCCTCAGTCACGTCAGAAAGATGTAACAATGATTTGGCTTATTCATGTAAAATGGCATCTCTAATGAGAGCATTTACCTTATATGAACAATTTTAAAAATCTGAACATAAACTACAAACTCAGGACCACATAACTCCTGCTAAGAAAGTCACATCCTCCACTGACATGCCAAGTGATGAAATGGCCAAACATTGAAAGACATAAAACTCATCATAAACTGAGACTGCTTTGAAGTAAAATAACACAAATATACTTAGGCTTAAGGCCTTCTTTTGTTCCTCACTCTACCTTTTACTGACTTGACCAGGAGTTTTCATTTGAAATACATCATAATTACATGGGAAGCTTAACACAGATTTGGGACCCCATGTGATGGTGCTGCCTTGGAGTCTGAGCATTTGATGTCCAGGCTCTCAAATAATGCTTATCTTGATGGTCCTGGGACCATATCTGAAAACCACGGGTTCAGGAAATGCATACACACAGACACTTGCCATGACTGCAGATCTCCATCTCCATTTGCAGAACCTTCTGTTCAACTACCCTTTGGATATTGTGCAAAGTCACAGAGTGCAAAGTGGCCAGTACTACCCCAATCCTATCTCAGATAAAATGCACCACCATCAAGCAAGTAGCTCAAGTACAATGCTTGGAAAACATTCTTAATTATTTTATATGACTACATCTAACTGTTATCAAAAAAAAATCTGTTTTGTTCTATACATTTTCCCAGTAAATTTACTTCGCTTCCTCCCTTTCTCCTCCCTGCTACCCATTCTATCCAGGCTACCACCACCATCTCATGCTTGGACCACAGAAATAGCTTCCTGACCAGACAAACATTCCACTTCTAATTTTTGCTCCAATTCAATCTACTTTCCATAGAATAGAGCAATTATTTTAAAACATAATCACAGCATGCTAAAACCTCCAATGACTTCCTGTATCTCTTAGGAACATGTCTAAAATCCTTAGTATGGTTTCCCATAGTCTCTAAAATAAAACCCCATGCCATACTTTTTTTAATTGAGTTAATTGGTACATTTTAGGTATACAGTACAGTTATATTCCTTATTGAGATCTTGTACCTCTACATGATAAGTCTTGGTTCTCATTTTTTCCCCTTGTCCCTGCCCTCCCTTCACCCACTCCTCCCCTCCCCATTTACAAACACTTTATTTCCATTTGTTCATTTTCTCATATTTTTTTTCTTTTCCCTTATTACCTTTCCCCTACCCCTGCCATACTTTTTATTATTACCTTATGTAAATCCTCCCACCTAACCATGCTGGACTTTGGCTACACCTTGCTTTGCTCTACCACAAAGCTTTTGCTTCCATATTCTCTATTTGCTTTGTCTTTTTCTTGCAAACTCCTCATTCTTTGTGTGTCAGCTTAAATATCATTTTTAATTCAAGTATTTTCTGATTACTCACAATACATTAAATCACTACTATAATATTCTTTTTTAAAATTAATTTTATTGGTACATTTAATGTATACAATATAATGGCATTCATTGCTGGAAATTTGTACCTTTACATAACCAATCTTGGTTCTTATTTTTCCCCATTCACCCTTGCACTGCCTCTTAAGTATGATTAATAACATTGAGAATTAGGTGGTCACTGGCTATCTGTCTCACCAGCTAAGCTTCACCTTTGCTGAACCATTGTCGTGTTCACCATTTTAATGCCTAGGCCTTATACAATACTTAAGATATAGTAAGTCCAAACTAATTGTCTGATTGGCTTATACATGTACTATTACAACAACGTTAATAGAGAAGGGAATGAATAAAGGTAAATAGAAGAGGGCCAAGCTCACTGTAATGTGCATCCTGGGCTTGCTCCCACAGGGCAGCTCTAACCTTTCAAAGTGGCTCAATTACTGGGTCTCTTTGTGTCTATACATACCAGACTTGAGGACCAATCCTCACCACTGGCAGTAAGATAAAGACTTAGAAGTCAGCTTCTCATTGGCTCAGCAATTCTCCGAACTATTTGCTTAACTATTCTCACCAATTTTGCAATAGCCAAGCTTCTACACAGATGCACTATGACCATTTCCTTTATACTTCAACTCTGCAAACTCTCCAAAGGCTCCATTTCAGCCTGATTCCCAAGTGTTATCCTGCCTCAAAATCCTGTTTACCTCTGAATCCTGACTAAATAAAGACAAATCCTAGACTGGATAGTGATCTTCAAAATCATTCCCAATAACAACTACATGTCTGAATCTTGGAAAGTACCCAATAGGCATCTGTCCTATCCCAAATAGATACTTATGCAGAATCAGTATAAGCCTTCAACAAGAGTTGCATTTCCAGCCCTTCTCCCACAGACCTGTCTCTTAAACTGAAAGCTATCAAGAGAATCTTTTCCCTAAAACTCATGTCTTGATTTGGATCCAAGATTCTTACTCTGCTCTTATTTGGCCTATTGAACGAATATTCTTAGTTTCTGCTCTTCTATTCATTCATTCAAATGCTTACTAGGAATCAACTGTGTGCCAAGCACAATCCTAGGTTTTGAGGGCATGATAAGGAATTATCATTGCCCTATATGATCAGTTCAGATTATAATACTTAAAGACACAGTAAGATGTTCTTGAACCCAGAGATGCGCTAACTGATCTAGATCTTGGAGCAGGAAATAATAAAGTCTTACAAGACCAGAAATCAACTATATTTTGAATAGAAATAGAATATTATAATCAGAATGAACATATTGAGACAAGTCTGGAATTAAAATATCTCAAAGGACTTATAATAAAATAAAAATTTGTACATTGGATTTTACTTACACTTGTTTTCCCCAGGAAAGAAAAAATCGGTATAAGGAAAAATACAAAATAGTATCTAGTGCCAAAATGTAAAACCAATAAAAATAATTAATTCCTATAGAAAAAATTTACAAGTCTCTGATCTAGTAGGATCACCTTTTAGAAATAAAAAGCCATTATTACATAATAAGAAACATTAAAACTTCCATTAGAAAGAAGATTAAAATGAGTCTTAAGTAAGATGCACTCATATTGAGAATTTTTTTACAGTAACTGAAGGGAATTTTAATTATTTTACTTACTTTACATGAACCTCTCTAAAAACCTTATTGCCAGTAATTTCGGCTGATGAATGTAGTCAATAAAGAACAGCCTCAACTTTAACACTCCTCCCCCAAAGCCTGTCCCTCTTGTGGTTTTTCCAATAGGCTATTGTTAGATTCATTTACAGTAAAATAATTACCAGCTTCCTAAGCAAGACACATAGCAGGTTATCTATTGTCCCTGAGAGGACCAGTGGACTGTTCTTAACAAGCATTCTAAATTACAATAGCAGCTTTATTGCAATTAGCAAACAGACACAAATCACCAATCCAGTTATATCTCAAAAGAGAGAAGGATTTTGAAGTATACTGCTGTGGTTGTTTTCTGAACAACTGTTTTGTACCCTTAAATTCAAAGATGAGTCTTTAAGCAACTAGGCACATGTCCCAGGAGCAGGGAACACAGAATAGCTTTCTTTGCTATTCCCAACAGAAAGCACAACACTTTAATGGTTCAGAGAATTAACAGAGGGCAGACATGAAAAGATACCAGCATTCCCCTTCAGCATGTAAAGCACTCACACTTGACCATTTACAGCCCTGTCTGCTTGGCATCTCCCAGTCTCCAATCCCAAAGCAGCTGCATCTCGGCACAGCTCTGCCTCTCCCTATCCATTGACACCCTGATCCTGAGATGTGTCAAAATTACAGCGGGCAAGTTTCCAGCTTATCTGAATCCTTTTTGTTTATAAACATGCAATTGCAGTGTGCATATCCACAGGTGACCCACGGAGGCCCTGAGAGGAGCTATTCAGAGGGATTGGAGGAGTATAAATCTGGCTGTAAGTCAACAAGGCTACACTGCCCACTAATGGGGAAGAGGGATAATGAGACAGGCACTCAACCTAAATTCTTCCTTCTCTACAAATGACAATAAAGCACTCATACAAACAGTTCTGCCAACAAGTTCATACATTTCCAAGGGCGATGAACTTGTTAAGAGGGAAATTTATGTTCTGGGTTGAATTCTTGATGGCTTTGGATTAGAATTATTTTTCCAATACTAGAATTTTTCATACTTGAACTATTTTCTATAAAGATCCTTATTCCGAGAAGAGTTGGGGGGCAGGGTTGGTGAAGTAAAGCAAGTAATTATATTGAAAATATAATTAAAAATTCCAGTTATAATAAAAGAGAGATATGGTTTGGTCTGGGAGTGTGCCTGTGTGTGTGTGTGTTGTGTGCATATATCCATGAATTATTCACAAGGCAACACAACTGTTTAACATACATGATATGTTCTGTTTCTCATCTTTTCTACCCTGTGTCATATAGAGAGAAGTATGGCTTTTCATATGAAACACAGGTACACATACAAGCTTGCTAGTGCAGCTGGAAGTTCCTAGCCCAGGAGCTCCAGCCACTCTGTAACTCTTATCCCTCCCTTGCGTCAAACCACTGTTTATGAAATAACACACTTCTACAGCAAAAAAAGCAATCAGAACTGATAATTTAAAAAAATAAAAATTGACCTGAAATCCCACCATTCAAAGAAAACCATTGTGAATGCTTCAATAAGCATCACCCCCATTATCTCTCCAGGCACATACATACATATACACGAGAGTTATGCACCTCAAGGGTGAAGCTTGCTAACAAGGCATGATTTATACATATTTGTATTAAATCTCTAACTGGAGTCTTTTTCATCTCTAAGCTGCAAATGTGAAGATGAAAAAGGAAAACTTAATAAAGTATATTCTTTTATTCATAACATATTTTTCATTTTCTAGCTCATAAGTATTGTTCTTGCTCTATCTTTCTCATACACATCAGTGATCTAATTTTTGTGATAAAAACTATTTTTTTATTCTATGCCTAACTTGAACTCAGAAATTAGATTTGAAACTCTACCTCTAGCATACACTTCAAAACATTGTACTGTTCTTAGCAGATTTAGAAATACTGTAATGTTTTTAAATGGTTTCCAAGACATTGAAACAAATTTCTATGAGAATAAAATATTTTTCCTAATCCTTAAAATATAAAGCACAGAGAAGAGAACTTGAACTACTTGAATAATCAATAAAAGGCAAGGCCTCTTAGTAGTCTATTGTGAGCAATTCTCTTGTGCTGTTTTTCTAATCACAGACATCCAAAAATATTATTGTATCTGATTTTACTTGTGGAAGATAAACCTTATATAGCAGAGGCTATTTTATGCAGGTGGTAATGGCTTAAGTCAGAGTTTCAAAACTGAGTAGGATTTTTAAAACATTAGAATGAGTAGGGTACATAAAAAGATAAGAGCTCACAGTAGTTGGTTGAATAGTGACCTCTCCCCTTCCAAATGATATGCCTGTCTCCCAACTCTGAGAAATTGTAAATGTGACTTTATTTATAACTAAGTTAGGATCTTAAGAGTATCATGAAGTGAGATGGGCCACAAGTCCAAAAACCAATTCTTAGAAGGAAAACAGAAATAATCAAAGCCCAAAGGAGAATGCCATGGGAAGAAAGAAGCAGAGATTGCAGAGCTACTTCTACAAGCCAAAGGATGCAAATGATTTGCAACAGTCACCAGAAACTAGGACAGTGCTATGAAACAAATTCTCTCTGAGTCTCGAGGAAGAGTTAACCCTGCCAACACCTTCAGTGCAGACCTCTGGCTTCCAACATTGTGAAAGAATAAATTCCTATTATTTTAAGACATCCAATTTGCGGTATTTTGTTACAGTAGACAGTAGAAATCATCACATATCAGCTACTGGATAGTTACTATGTGTCAGATATTTTCTGCATTACACTGATTTACTCATTGATTCTAACAGCAACCCTATGAGCTAGAAATATTATTGTATCCATTATACAAATGAGAAAATTAAGGCACAAGAAGTATAATATCTAAGCTGACATAACACAGAAAAGCACAAAGCCAAATCTGAACTCAAGGAAGTCTGTTGTAACAAATGCCTCTATCTTCCACATTATACCCTTTCACGTGAAGAACAAACTGTGTAAGTGGTGCCTCAGTTCATGAACTTAATGTTTCCTTGATTCTAGCAGCAAATCAAATTGAAGGAGATCCGAATTAAATCTCCCCACAAGGTCAATTGAACCTAAACCTTAAATTTGATTCAGTTCTCCTCCAATTTGTTTTGTCACCAGAATCATAGCAAGAATCAATTTCATGAACCGAGGTACCACTGCATTAAGATATGAAGGGAAATAAACATATATATAAGGAAGCAAGGATACAAAGACCTTGAGAAGATAGGAAAAATATCTGTCCATGACACAGTATATAGCAGAAAATATTCCAGGCTTTTATAGCCTCACCAAGCCCATTGGCTCCACCTCCAAAGTATATCTTGAATCTATTACTTTTATCCATCTTTACTGCCACTCTCCTAGAATAATCTACCAGTGCCACTCACCTAAGACAAGAATCAAGTTACCTAGTAATCTGCTACATCTAGTCATGCGTATATAAAATGTTCTCCACACACAGAAGCCAGATTCACCTTTTAAACAAGACATTTCAAAATCATGGGTGAGATCCCTATGCTTTTAGAATACAACAAAACTTATGCAAGTTTATCAAGACGCTGTATTACACGATGTCCTCTTCAGCGTCATCTCATGTCATTGTTCTTATCCTACATTACACTCCAGCTCTAAAGGTCTTCTCCATTTCCCAAGCACTCCAAGCACCTCCATCTCTGGACATCAGCACTGGATTTCCTTCTCTATGCAGTTCTCTTTTCCCAGTTCCAGCAAGGCAAGTCCATCCATATCCTTCAGGTCTCAGCTCACAGAACATCTCATAGAGGCTTTCACTCATCTTTATTCAAAGGTGCTCTCCTAAATTATCTCATCTTTGTGTTTACTACTGCCACAGAATTTTTCACAACATGAGAATCTTCTTTACTTACTTGTTTACTAATCTATCTGAACACAGAAAAGACCCAAGAGAGCAAGGACTTTGTCTAGCCCAATGACGGCAAACCTTTTAGAGACGTGTCCCCAAAATGCAAGCCCAAACCCATTTATTTATTGCAAAGTGCCAATTAAACACGAACACTGAAGTCTAATTTGAGAAAAAATAAACTCATACATTAACATCTTTTATTTTAAAAGAAAAACAAATAACACATATGCCATAGGTTTTCCACCACTACTGTAGCCTATTTACCAGTAAACTGTGGCACCTAATACAGTGGCTAGCTGGTATCATAAATTTATAACATTTGTGGCAAGAAATAGGGGAAATGGCATGATGGTTTCTAGGTAACGTGGTCTGAGTACTAACATATTGGATGACTTAAAAAACATATACAAGGGCTGGGGATTTAGCTTAGTGGTTCCACCGCCTGCCTTGCAAGCACAACGACCCGAGTTCGATCCCTGGTACAAAAAAAAAAAAAAAAAAAAAAACAA
>NW_022900916.1:14881884-14931573 GCF_012274545.1 Fukomys damarensis
AAAAAAAAAAAAAAAAAAAAAAAAAAAAAAACAGCAACAACAAAAAACATATACACACACAGACTAAAAAAAGAGACAGACTATAAGCTGTTTCTATAAACTAGTAAGGAGTGTTCTCAAGCTTAGAAGAGAACTGGATGAGTAAGAGTATCAATAAAGGAATGAAATCTACAAACCTGTAGATGATAAAGACAATAATACCTCATGAAACGTTAACTACAGAGGTTACAGAAACTAAAAATTGTTAAAAGTCAAGAAACTATCATGAGCCTTACAGATTAGGTTATATGAAAAACTTCAATAGCATGTGGAGTCTAGATTTCATACATCTCATCATTTAGCTTTTGATATACACAATTATCACCCAACACTGCCTACAGGCTACCCGGGAGAGATAGGAGGCTTACCAGACTTCACAGAGGTATCCCCCAGTCTGAGCAAAAAATTAGCCAGTTATTTTTCCAAAGCTAAACAGACATATTATATCCATGTATATCAGAAATAATGTTGGACTGAATGGGTTTAAAAACATAGTTTATCAGCCTTATATAAATGCGGATACTCTGCTGCAAATCAGGGATGGGAAAAACATCAAGTGGCAACAAAAAATAAACTCAGTTTCATAATGTTGTAAGACAGATCCATCAGGACAGAAGACAGCTCTCCTCTGCAGGTGACAGAGCATGGAATACAGGCAATTGGGATAGGAGGACACTGTAATTGTTTGTATTGGCACTGTGGGATTCTATTAAACTACAGCAATATGCTGAATGATTCTTACTAAGTTACTTAGTGTTGCTTTCATTTTTTTCATACCTTCAAGTATGCTGTTAAAAATGTCAATATTCAAAATTGTATCTAAAATGGAAAATGATTGAAAATTATTGAACTTCAATATTTCATGCATTGAAATAGGCACTGGGCAAATAAACATGAATGAAAGTCAGCCTCAAAGCATTTATAAGGCTCATGGGCCACTAAGAAAAAGGAGCACACACACACTAAAACATTACAAGAAGAAGTATGACAGATTATCTCTGGCATAATGGCATGAGGAATAGGAACCTTCTTGATATGGTCTCCAGTGAAATGAAATTATTATTTTAAAAAGAAGAAGAACGAAAGAGTTCTAAGGGCAAACAGTAAATGAAGAAACATCCATTCAAGAAAAATCAATGGAAATTTGTAAGAAAGGCAATAGGCTACGGTATTTGGGCCAAAATTGTGCCCTTCTCATTTCCAGTTCACAAAGGCGAAAAGGGAAGATTTTATAATGTTAAAAATTCCAACTCATCAGGAAGCTATAACACCAGTAATGACACACTGAGTATATGAAACAAAAACCCACAAATAATTTAACAATAATAGTTGGAGATGTCAATATTACACTTTCAATACTAAATGGAACAACTAGGGAGAAAACCAACATGGAAATGGGAAATCTGAACAATACTATAAACCAAATTACCTAACAGACATTTATATAGCACTGGATCTAACAATAATACATTATTTTCAGTGTATGAGGGACACTCTCCAAGATAGACCAGAGGCAAGAGACACACCTCAAAAAACTTAAAAGGACAAAAATAGCACAATATATGTCCTCTGTTCAGATGGAATGAAGTTAGACATCAGTAACAAGAAAAAACTGAGAAACTCACAAATAAGTGAAAATGGACATACTCTTTACTAGCCAATGGTCAAAGAAGAAATCAAGAAAAATATTACAGAACTTTGTAATAATAAGAATGGGCACAAGCAAGGAGCTAATGGAGCATATACAGACAGTAGACAGCAATTCTGTTTATGAAAATGCAAGAAGCACTGCAGAGCACAGGAAGCAAGGTTTAAGGAATCTTGAAAGATGAATATGAGTTTACATAATGAAGACAGGGAGAAAGAAAAGGAAATACATAAGAAAGTCACCAAGTAGTATGGTGAGGGCAGCGGAATGGGGAAAAGATAAGAACCAAGTACATCATGTAAACTTACAAGATCCCAATGATGAACGTAACTGTACTATATACCTAAAAAGAGTACTTAATGAAACTCAATGAAAATAAATAAATAAATTTGGGATTCATATGCAGCACCAAATGCTAGAGTAGAGGAAGATTGAAGTACAGGAAGATGACACTGGAAAGACACATGAGGACCAGAGTGTCAATAAATGAGGATATTTTTCTTAGGGATATAGACTTTGCTTTGGGCAACAAGACACCATTAAAGTAATAAAAAGACACAGGGCATAAGATTTGCATTTTATATCATTCTGTCTCAAAGCAATAAAATATATTAACACTTTCTCTTCAGAAAAGAATATTTTTCAGAGAAATTAAAATAGTCTCTGCCACTGGTAGCAAAACAATGCTGGAGACATTGCATCAATCTCAGAAAACAATTCCTGTTTGACTACAAACAGTACAAAGCTTCTAGAGAAATTTTGCTCCAAAGTGGTGAGCTGTTCATTGTTTTTTCTTTTTTTTTTTTCAATTTACTTAGGCTTGCTGGCTATTTAATACAGTAGAACAAATTATGAATGAATTGTTTCCTTGCCTTTTTAAAGCCATAAAAAAGAAGTTTCATTTTTTTCTCTTTGAGTTTATTGGTACATTTTAGTTACACAGTACAGTTACATTCATCATTGGGATATTGTAACCTTTACATGATGGATCTTGGTTCTCATTTTTTCCCCATACCCCTGACCTCCCTTCACACCCCTCTTCCCCTGCCCATTTACAAATGCTTTATTTCCATTTTTTCATTTTCTCATATGTTTTTCTTTTCCCTTATTACCTTTCCCCTACCCTTCCCACTTCGCCTACACCTTTAGCCCTTTTCTTTCTAGTTCACATTGTCAATTATATCATTAGGATCTTATTTATGATTATAGTTTTTCACACCAGATAAACTATTCAGTATTTACACATGTGTGACTTATTTATTTCACTTAAGAGCACATCCTCAATATGCATCCATTTCCTATGAATGTCTCTAATTTCTCATCCTTTGTGGCTGAGTAGTATTCCATTTTATAGAAAAACCACATCTTCTTTATCCAGTCTCCAACTGATGGGCAAATGGGCTGTTTCCAAGTTTTAGCTATTACAAATTGAGCCGCTATAAACATGGATGCACTTATATCACTGTGGTATGATTCTTTTAATTCTTAAGGAAAGAAGTTTTAACATCCTCTTCCATCTTACATGTAACAGTTTTTAAAGCACAAAACAGGAGACCAAATAAGACAAGTAAGAATTTGTGTTAATATATTCAGTTCCACAAAAAGATAAAAACCCATATGCGTTTGAGAACCATAATAAAATGTGTACTATAGCAATGTGCCAAACAATAAAATTTATTGTAAATATACTAGAAAATATTCCAATGAAGTAAAAACACAATGAAACATGATAATTTAGAAGACTACAGTAAATTTACCCAGAAAGCAAAAAGCCTTCCACTGACTATGTAAAAACTAGCTTCTACATCTCCTAAGGAACTAAATGGTACACACAGGATAGGGTAGCAGCAAATACACAGAAGGACAGAGAAGTAGAAAGACCGTCCAACTGAGTTATAAAGGCAAAAAACATATTTGACCGAGTCTTCTTGGCTTCATAAATTTTATGAAGCAAAGCATGATACTCTAAAAACAAAAGCACATCATGCAGGTGGCCAAGGCATTCTAGAGTTGAAGGATGAATGCAGGAAAAGTCAAATTTTAAACTCCTAATAAAGACTCTATTGCACCTCTCAGTGCATTATCCAGAATAAAATATGAAATTATTAGGCAGAATAAAATATGAAATTGGGAAAATATTTAAAAGAAAAAGAAACTCAAGATTCTTGGCCACGAAACAATTTGGTCAAAGGTGCAGTGACGTTGATTAAAGAGAAAAAGCCAACAGAGCTAAGAATGTCTATGAACCTGAAGCGTTAAAGATTTTATACATAGGAGAAGCAGTAACCACTGAGAACAGCAGAAGTGAAGGAGGTACTGCCGCTGAAGAACGAGGGGTAAAGGCCAGAAGGTCAATGCACAAGAGCGGAAGCTGAGAAGAAAGAGAACGCAGATGGAGAACTGCTACCATAACAGAGACTCTTAAATAATTCTGCAGAATAGTGCTCTGAAAATCATGGGCAACAAGGCAGGAATACATTTGGCCTCCACTGAAGAGTCTTGAGAGGAGGAGTAGTCACGGCCAAATGTGGAAAGGAATAGGACAAACATTAATAAAGTAGAGTAGATGCTCCTGCATACAGAGGGCAGCTTTATTTACTAAACTGGCCATATTGTAGCTAACACAACTACGGAGGTATTTTGTAAACAAAACAATAGCACATACTATCCTATAAAAAAACTATACATAAAGTTCAGCTAGCTTCAGCAAGATAATGTATTCCAGATCGATGCTTGTCAGATTTAAAGGTTCATAAAACTTATGTAGAGTTCCTGTTAAACTGTAAATTCTGATTTAATAAATCAGAGATGAGTCCTAAGATTTCAGATTTTTAACAAGCTCCCAGGATTACAAGAACCTAGATTTCAGTACCTCCAAAATATGTACGGTAAGTGTACACCTTAGAGGAAGGTTTCTCAAACTTTAATGTGCATATAAATCACTCTGGCATTTTGTTAAAATATAGATTATGACTCAGCAGGTCTAAAGTAGAACCAAATGTTCCACATTTATCCATATTCCAGGTATATGGATACTGCTGGCTCACAGAATATACTTCAAGTAGCAAGAGACATTACTTTATACAATTAAACCATGGTTTTACTTAACATAATTCATGCTGACTTATGATATGTCCTATCATAAAAAAATCAATTAGATAAAGCAATGCAACTTAAATTTCTCCTGATTTTTTTCAAAAAATCAAGATATTTCTCAAAAATTTAATTACTAAAATTATTTTCCAAATTACACATTGCATGGGGAAGACACAGTAAAATAATTGCACCATTGAGCTCTGAGATATTGCCTATCCATTGTAAAAATATAAGTAGAGCACTGGGTGTCTACTATTAGTAAAACTTAAAGCCAAGGAATTACCTGTGGAAACCAAATGCAACAATTACTTTAAAAAATTTCAAACAGTCCTTGCTTTCTCTTCTGCTGTAAACTCCCACAGATACACTAAGTTTTTTCTGATTTGCAAAATAATAGGAGGCAAAGGACAGAACAGGACATTGAGAAAATGTGCACCCAATTTAATGATGAAAAAATAAGCAAAATATGTGTCTGCTATTAATGAATGTGATATGTAACCATAGAGGCCTAAATACACATAACTTGTGGAGGGGAAGATGCATGGTTTCTGCAGCTACATAGACATCCGACTAACCTATATGAATTTTCTGAAGGATGTCCAAAGACCAAGAAACATCGATTTGAGTTTCACAGTTAAAAGATGTATTACAAATTAGTATGAGATTGGAAGCCTATGAGAGCATAGCAATTACGCAAGGCTTTAACATCATTTGAGTTAGCCAGGATATAGTCTCTCTGTCACATAAAATCATTATGACAGAACAGTTAAGAGTTAAAAGAAAAAAATTCTACAATAGATAAGAACAACAGTAATTATTTAGTGACAGCATTTGCTTCATTTTATATTGGTCACAAATGACTAATTAATTTGGAGAAGAAAAAAGGCACTCATAAACAAAAGCTTCTCTCACAAAAGGAGTTTAAACAAATGTTCCTCGGAGACCTTTTCTATAGTACAGTGCTCATTTAACATGTTTATAAGGAATTCCAGAGTACAATATTTAGCTCATCCATGACAATGAGTTCTGTGGACAGTGAAAGTTCAAGGGACTTTTAATACAGTGCAAGAATGTGCATCTTAATAGTTAGACAAACAACTGCAAACACAAAAAAACACACTCTTCCAGGCATTGAAGAAGTTGGAATTAAATGTAGCCCTGGACTTCTAGGAGCCTAGTCTAATGGAAAGAGGGAAATGCAAATGAATGCCTGCAATTAATGAAAGTGAGGATTGCTGGGGATGTGTGTCTACAGTCATTACCCACAGAGACGGAGTGACCCTGCTGAGGGGTCAGGAAGGGCTTCTCAGACAAATGACAGCATCACGAAGGACGGGAAGGAATCTGCACAGACACCATCACGCAACAGGGGTCTTTCGGGAGAGGCACTAGCTTACCCTATGACATGAAACGGCAGGGCTAATGATGACAAAAGGCTGGAAAGCCCATCCATATGCATATTACAGAGAACCATTAGTACAATGTCACAGCCTAATGAATGACCTCAAAACTGAAGGATCATCTAAATAGGACCTATGACAGGGAAAGTAAAAACAAAAATAATAAAACAATCAGAAACCCTCATTTACAAAACCATTAGTAATGTTTCCTTGGGAAAAATCCAAATGAATTTGAGGTGAGTCAAAGAAAAGCTTTTAAAATAATCGGAAAATGAAGGGAAGAGGTCAGTGCATCATGACAAACTATAAAGACTAAGGTTCTAAAGTTTGGACTAGAGATGACAAACATCTATGAAATCATGGTATCAATAAAACCTTACTCTCTGAATTTCAGAACATCAGCTTTAAGGGGAATCATTGAAGCTCAAGGGAAAAAGAAGGTGATACCGTATGGTACAAAATTATATAAATGTTTATGTGAATTCAATTTTAAATGCTGAGAAGTGACTTCTGCAAGGCAGCCTTCATCTGTTAAAATCCTATTCATCCTTCCAGACCAGATCCACCTCAGTCATCTCTAGAATGTTACCAGTCAGAATCTGTATTTCCTTTCCCAAGATTTCCACAGCATACAATAGCTTAGTGCAGTCTTCATTGTGCCTCTCCATATGGAAAATCAATTTCCTGAGGCATGAGACCATACTTTATGTATATCTGTATATACAATGGTATCTAGATTCAATAAATGCACATTTTTAATGCAAAAATATTCACAGAGAGACTGTAAAATGCAAAACACTGTGCTTAATACTTCTGTACAATAAAGAAATGAGAGCCACAATCTCACCCTGAAAGACTGCATCTGTACTGGATTTAGGTAAAGAAAAAAATGTCACTACAATACAAAACAGAACAAAAAGGTACAATCAAACATACACCTGTAGGCCGTTGTTCACTCATCCCCTAACACATTTGCAACAGGATTCTGACAGCTCACATAAGTAAATACAGTATAACACTAGAAAGACTATTATTGAAGCAAATAAGAAGGAGATGAGGTTTAACATAAGTATAGCTACAGATGTGTTGTAAACCGAGGGAAGAATGACCTTTGCTAAATTGTTGCTCATAAGTTCAACTATTCTAGACATTGGGACTACTGAGAACTTCATTCTACAGGCGCTCAGAAAATAAATACTGTGTAATGTGTGGACTATCTCCTTATATCCACCACTGTGCAGAACAGACTAATGCCTTACCTGAGGCTGCTGAGTTCTAATGACCCTCAACCTGGCCAGTGACATAACTCCACAGTGCTATTCACTAAAACAACCCTCAAGTCAAAAAGCAATTCTTTGATGGCCTAACTCGGAAAAGTTCTAATTTCTAGAAGAACAGATAGATTACATATTCTTTAGGAATCTTCCAAAAATACTATCTATCAAGACTCAGTTTTGATAAGGACCAAAGCTGGTAGAAAGTTTGAAACAGCAGTCTCCCAAAAGAAGCAGAAGTATAAATACTCTTTGTTGTCAGTTAAGATCCTAAGGAACACTGACAATCAACTGAGTAAGAGTACAGTATGTCTCCACGTAAACCTAAGAGCTGCATATACTTATAATCCCACTCATAAGCAGAAGATGGCCATGATTTCTCTCAGAAAATTATCAACAATCCTATTAAATATCCCCACTCTATGACTCGAGCCTGGTAGGCATTATTTTAGGACACAAAATATTCAAGGTAGACCCTCCCACTTTCCATGCTATAAATGAAAAGACCTGATAGGGCACTGGTTGCAAACCTATGACATGAGTGCCACAGCAGTCACACGGAACCCTCTCTGTCAGCACGTGAGCCATGTATGGGTTGCTTTTTCTAAAATAAAACCCCAATATTCGGGTTTCATTGTGCTGTTGGCACTTTGCAATAAATACATAGGTTTTGGGTTACAATTTGAGCACTTGGTTTCTAAAGGGTTCCCTGTCACTGTGATAAGGAATCTTTGGACTAGTTTACATCAGGCAATATTTCAAGATACCTTTCAAGATAAACTGTCTGCAAAGTATTTATTTCCTAAATAAGCAAGAAGACATGCTCCACATGTTTGCTAGCTATAAACCAATAAAATTTTAGTAAGTCCTGTGTAACCATTCTTACTGATAATAAGTAAGTATCAGACACAGTTTTCTTTAAAGCCCACAGCTAGTTTGTGATAATAAATTCATGAACTGGCATAACAGAGAACCTTTTATTTCTCTTCTCTGTGTGGTAAGACAAGTAGGAAGGGGCATATATTCTGTTCAAGCTATTTACATATGAAATGAAAGTCAAAATGTATTCCTCATTTTACCTGCTCAAAAGTATTTATTAAGCTTTCAGAAAAACATTTACAGCCTTAGGTACCATAACTACTTTGTAAAGGCACCAGAGGTAGGTAGAAGAGAAAGACAGGCACATATATCATAGCCACTGATGTACCTCAGAGTTTCTACTCAACAAAATCAAACCCAAAAATTTATCAACCAAGGAAGCACTGTTACAAAGATTTTTCTGTGAAAGTATTCAGTAAAATAAATAGTAAAAATCTGCTTGATAGTTTGGTTCACATTTGGTGTAAACTTAAGAGCTGCCATATATTTTGTTATAGTCTAGAGCCAAGAGAAAAAGGATCCTTCTTTAAACACGCATATGAGTTTTTTAAAAAAAAACATCCAATCACAAAGAGACAGAAATGTATATCCAACAAGAGTGATGGATAAAAGCCAGCCCTCTGAAAGGCCTTCAAGTAGTTTGCAGACAGAACTTTACTAGACCTAGTACAACATGACAGATAGTTGCAATAAAACAATGAAAAGAAACCCTGGTTTCTATGAAATCTGCAGTATTTGATCTTGCTCTATGAAACTAGGAAGTGTAAACCATCAGATTCCAATCAAACATAATCTAGGTTTCTAAGTTCAACAATTAAATTAATTCCACAGGTAAACATCAAAAATTTCTCACATTAGCTTCTATGATGCCCATGAAAGTTCCCCTGTAGTATATTATGGGCATTTTTGCTTCTTGTAACTGCTTCCAAGACACTTATATGTGTATTTTAATGAAGTGCTACTTGATTACCAAGGATAGGAAAAATCACAACCAACTCATTAAGCAGCACTAAGTAGAAATACCATTTTAAAATAGAAAGAATTCTGCCAAAGGAGGTTAAAAAAAAGTACTGTAAGTGAGACAATTTCTGTTTGGTGGATAAAGTTTCATTGAAACTTTGTGTGCCTGAAAAGTCAAGTTGGGATCAAACTCTGAATGACCTTGAATGATGGAATAAATGTGTAAGGGAATAGAGATGTATTAACTGAACCCAAGCCTGAATATCTATCCCAGGTTATTCTTTCTGTACTTTCAAAGACAAACAAACTGGAAGACCAACTCTGGAAATTATAGGGAAAAAATATAAGTTATTTGGTAGTTCCCATAAAAAAATAATAATACATTTAGCAACCTTAAATGGCTTTGTATAAAAATACAAAGTATGCCTACCTCTCTCACCCTTGGTTGTGCTGTCTTTGTATTTAAGTATTCTGTTTTCTTATAGGCAATTTTGATGTTAACACAACCTCAAGGTTTATATAATTTTAGAGGTCTTTTGAATTGGAATTTGATTAATAATCAAATAATGACTGTAAGCCCAGTTAAATTTCTCTAAGAATCCACCAGCTCAAAAACAATGCTTTGAATTAAGCTCCACCCTGTTGAAACCACATGCACCCTTACTATGATCTCTAATGTATATATTATTGCTTACTATCTTCCTTTCCCCAACCTACCACCACACAAAGAAAACAAAGACACAGTTCAGCTGCTTCCCATACTCATAATAGTAATTCCATATCACTGTTAATTTAATTTTATTTTAAAAGGGTTTTTTTCTTCAAATACAAAAGTCATGCTATTGATCCACCATCAGAGACCATGGGCATTAAGTGGGCTTTCTAGGAGTCAGGTTGTTGATCATTTCATGCTCCACTGTCTGGTGCCCTTTAGAAAAAAAATCACTCATTAAGCAATGTACAATAACCCTATGAAAAATAGTCCTCTGAACATATACAGGAGGAAGTAAATAAGCTGCTTTGTGTACATGTTAAATTCTGATCATAACTGTGTGGTCACTGGGATGTGTTAAATACCTTCAGAAGTGATTTTTAAACATAATTAGTGTTTACTAAATCATAATTGACTTATTTTTTAAAAACATGAAGTAAATGATTTAAATCCCTCAGGCTGTATTTATATCAGAGGTCAGCAATCGTGTAGAAGTACTGTGTGCCAAGCTGCCAATCTGTTTCTGGCAAGCAAAGCAGAAAGGATACAAAACCCCAGAACAGACAACTCAAAAATATCCGTGATGCACAGATACATATGGCCTTTCTGGCAAACCTATTTCAAAATGAACTGTTGACCCCATCTAATCCCCACCCCCATTTTTGCTTCTTTTTCCCAAATGCATTTAATATTATTAAATATTATATGTTTATATAGAGATACAATTTCTTATCTATTTTCCAACTAGATTTCAAGTTTCAATGGGGCAGAGATTTTTATCTATTTTATACTCCTACGGTCTAGAACAGTTCCTGACCTCTACCAGGCTTTGAGTAAATATTTGTGAAAGGATTGAAGAAATCTCTCCAAAGTATGAACCTATAAAAGCTATTTATTTTCATTTTTATGGTTCTATGTTACTTAGAAATCATTCCTTCTCTTAAAACCCAAGTAAGTACAGACAGACACTAAGGGAACAGGCATTGTTTCTAGATTAAAAACAGATCTTGGAGAGTCACAGATAATACTCAGTAATTTGGACAATTCCATACAAACAGCATTGAGGAACAACACAAAGGAAAGGTCAGGGAGAGAAATCTGGGAGGCCTCTGCAGAAGAGCAATGGTCACAGGAGCAGCTCACATCCGCAGAACACCCTGATTCTCACAGGTTAGAGCCTTTCTAGGCCTTAATCCACCAGTACCCCAGATAGACTCCTACGTGGTCCCACTTCACTGAACTAGGCTCATAATTACAATGGGAACATGCATATTATGCAGGCTTCCTTTCCACAAATACTCTCAGTTTAGAGAGAAGGGGTTTAGAAATGTTTACCCTTACTCGGGAGAAAAAGTTGATGTAACTTTTTCCTTACTTTCAATCTAAAGTCCACTCTATTTTGTGTGCAGTCTGAATCCTGGCAGTCTACACACAAAATAGAGTTGTAGTTATCAAAGGATAGAGATGGAAATGGATGTGGAGAGAGGAGATATGAATTAAAGGGTCCAAAGTTTCAGAAAGGGAAAATAAACTTCAGTGTACAAATAATTTTGAACAATTTTGTACAACTTCAGTGTACAATAAAACAATGAATAGAATAAATAATAATGCATTGCAAAGTGTACATTTTAAAGGTTTCACCACAAAAAATGTTAACTACGTGAGGTGGTGGGTTTAGGTAGCTTGAGTTGATCATTCCACATTATAAACATCCATTAAAAAGGCACGTTTGTACCCCACAAACACATACAAATATTACTGTCAATTAAAATTAAAACTTTAAAAATCTGTGTCAAAGAAGGCTGATTGAAGGAAACTGTATCAACTTCCAAAGTTATTTTAAAAATCCTCCCTAAATCACTCTTGTCATTATTTAAGCTTTTTTTTTTTTTGCTTGTCCCCCGCCATAAAGAACAACTGTTCATTACTCATATATCTTTTCACACACAGTGAAATCCAAGAAAACAACCACGTTCTACAATGCCTGTCAAAGGAAATTCTCTTGAGAACCACTCCTGGTCTCTGTCTATGATTTCACTGAACTGTAAGACCGTAATTAAGTCCCTATTCAGGCTTTACTACTCTAGGCTAAATAAACCCAATCCTTTAGACTTTCATCGCAAAGCAGATTTCTCAGACCGTTAATATTTTCTGTTGGATTCCTCTGGATTCTCTCCAAAGTCTACACAATAAAGTCATGAACAGGGCTTCAGGAGAAAAGGAGAACTGCCTGGCAGCCTCTTAATGTTATACTGTTGCACTTGTGCAGTTTGATTTTCTTCCCTGTGTGAATTACCCTGTACACATCTCTACTGAGCTATACTCTGTTTACAAGTTCTTCCAACTTGCCATGATGATTTTTGAATTATAAAGCTTTTTATGTTTTCCAGAGCACTGGCACGGCTTTAAGGTACTGACATATTATGCGTCCCTCATGAAAATGAAAACAAGCTAAGGACTGTTACCTGGAGAGTGTTATTCAGAATCCACTGCCACAGACTTTCAACGATGAACCTAAAATAATGTGTCAGAAACTCATGGGTTTCAATTTCAATTCTGCCATCTACTTTTTTTAGGACTTTGGCAAACACTGAATATTTCTGGGAATAATAATTTGTACTTCACAGGGTCGTCATGAGAAATGAATTGAGCTAATAATGCAAACATGGCAGGATGATACGTGCTCTGTCATAATTCTGCTATGTATTCATTATTTTATCTTCTACATGGAACAATCATTCTAGCCATTTATTTAACAACTTTCACAGCACAATGGTAAAGGCCAAGAGGGCTCATTCCTCTGCAGAATGAAACTCAATGTGAAAGATAAAAGGCTGATCAAATAATAAAGTCAAAAAGTTTAACTCTCAGCACATACTTCACTATCTGCTGTTTTGTAGGCAGGGCAGCAGCAGGGACATGCAGAATAAGAGGTAAGAAATGGTACACACATAGTAAGTGTGGGCAACTCGAAAAGCACTAGCCTGAGACAAGCAACATAAACTGGGAAGCCAAAACTGAATTTCACTCCTTCCCCCAGTGCTCACTGAGCATTAAGTCAAATGACCTTAATGAGGTATAAATTTAGCATTTTAGTTTACAAAATGTTACCTTGCTGTTTCAAGGATAATCAAAATATTGATTTTTTGCTTTCTGTGAAAATAATTTTTATTCTAACATTTCAAAAAGGTATATAATACTCAGCATAAACAGGTTCCCCTGTAAATGAAAAGCAACATGAAAATTTTTTCAGTTTTTAAAAATATTTAAATGAATTCTGAGCAGACCAGGATGAGTAAATTAATAATGAATTTTCTCTAATGACATCCCTAACATTTGAACTCTTGCTGAGGAATCAATTCTGGTAGGGGAAAACAAAAAGTTATTTCCTTCAGAGGAAAATGATAAAAACAACTCTCATTTCAAAAATTACCTCAAGATATGCTTCAAAATTGTTGGACTGACAAGAACATAATTCTATCCCTGATTTTAGGAAATTTAGCAAAAAGGCCAGGATTAAACTCAGCAGCACCACACCTGCCTTGCAAGTACAAGGTCCTGAGTCCAATCCCTGGTACCAAAAATAGTAATAATAAATAAATAAATAAATAAGCAATAATGTAGTAGTAAAAGCTTTCAATCTACTATATTATGTATAATACAGCATGTTTCAGCATGAATAAATAATAAAATAGCTCACAAATGCCAGGCTCTATATTACATGCTTAATGTTTTTAATTGAGTTTATTGGTACATTTTAGGTATACAATACAGTTACATTCATGATTGGAATCTTGTGCCTTTACAGGACAGATCCTGCTTCTTATTTTTTCCCCATTCCCCTAGCCTCCTTTCCCCCCTCCACCCTTCCCTATTTACAAAGACTTTGTTTCCATTTTTTTTCCTTTTCTCTTACTTTTTCTTTTCCCTTCTTACGTTTCCCCTGCCCCTTCCATTTCCCCAATAGCTTTAGATCTTTTCTTCTCATTACACCATATCGATTATACATTTTGACCTTTATTTATTCTTTTAGTTTATCACACCAGAGAAGCTATTTCGTATTTACACATGTGTGTCCTATTAATTTCACTTAAGAGTATGTCTTCAATGTTCATCGACTTAGCTATAAATGTCTCAAGTTTCTCATTCTTTATGGCTGAGTAGTACTCCATTTCATTAAAACACACACACACACACACACACACACACACACACACTCACACACATCTTCTTTATCCAGTCTCCAATTGATGGGCAACTGGACTGTTTCAAAGTTTTAGCTATTACAAACTGTGCCAGTATAAACATGGTGAGCATATATTATTGTGGTATGATTCTTTTAATTCTTTTGGGAAGATACCTGGCAGGGGAATAGCTGGGTCAAATGGGACTTCCAATCCTCGCTGTTTAAGGTAAGATTACACATTTTGAACCAATATATCAAAGAAGTCATCAGGATTTTGCCAATAGTTTGTAAGAGTTTCCCCAGTATTTCCAGTACTGATGCCAAAACTGGCAAGGAGAGATTCAAATTAAATTGCTGATACTGTGAAATGATGTTCACCAGATGCAAGTGATATTTACTGCAAGTTACAGTTTCTATAAATATAATCCATAACAAATACTAATAATATTCAAAGAACTTAGCAAAGAACTAAAAAAGGAATATTTATTTTCAGAGGTCAGTGAGTATTTCAGAGTGAATTTTATATAACTATTTCTAACTCCAGCTAAGAATTACGTAGCAATGAATGCACTTTTCCATCAGTGAGAAGATAACTAATATTTTAGCCAATAAAGTCATCATGTAAATTTAACTGGCTTACACTGCAACCCTTATGACTTGAAACATCTGTTCAATACATGTTTTTCTGATAGTACATGAAGTTTCAAACTGCATATTACAGCATTTTACAATATATTTATAATATGATGGTTTTGTCCTTTACTAGATAGGAAACTTTTAAGGTATGAGCTATAACAAGATACTGAAGTTATTCCTTACCTTACCATCTGCTCAAATATATTTCCACCAAAAATTATATACCATTCATAACTGTATTATTAATTGCATGTATTACTATATCACTGGCCTAAGGTCATAAGTCAGTATAATGAAAAAAAAAGAGTATAAGTAGAAATCAGAAGGTAGATTAAAAAGTGCTCAAGTTGGGAAAAGACATATTACAAAACCTAAGCATTGAATTAATGGTTCAGCACTCAAGCCTCCATAGTTTATACACTATGCAAACATGTTATTGGTATGGGTTTCCCATTCCTCCAAAGATTAGAGTAAGTCAGTTGGAAAAGAGTCAAAGTGTCATACAGAAGCATGCTGAGAACAACATAAAATGAAATATGAATTTGGAAGCAAATGAGGGGAAGGAAAACAATCTTACTATATAATTAGTCATAGGAAGTCAAAATAAAGGAAACAAAACTTTTCTACCAGTTGGGAGTATAAATGTAAGAAAGCAATTTGCATATACTTAGTAAAAAAATATTTTTTATGCCTTTACCATTCATCCAAAGGTACTTTCCCCCATATCCACATGAAGCAATGTATGAAATATTTCATTAGTGTTATTTATGCTAAGCAAACTTAATTAACAATCACCAAGGGGTTGAATAATAAAATGTGTGATATGAACAAAAATTAACTTTAAATAGATCTTAGACTTAAATGTAAAACCTACCGCTACAAAACTTCTAGGAGAAATACAGAAGAAAACTTTCAAGACATTTGTATAGGTAAGGATTTATTAAAAAGCACTAACAATGAAAAGGGGAAACTGCCAAATTTAAAGTTATCAAAATTAAAAACTTCTACTCTTCAAAATGCATTTTTAAAAATAAAATAGAATAGCTAGGCAATGGGGAAAACATCTGTAATACTAGATGGATAGACAGACTGATAGATAGACAGACAGGCAGATAGATAGATATAGAGGGGGGACTGGTATCCACAAGTAAAGAAGAGACATTAGAGGAACAAATCAAAGACATAAGGCATCAAACTAATGTGCTGTTAAATATATACACATATATACACACATTAACACACTCAGACCAAATACATTTTAGAAGGGCTTTCCATCATTTTCTTAAATAAGATATTAAGATAACAAGTCTTGGATAGCTGTTACTATTTATGTATCTCATCACAAAATTGAAACATATATGAAGATTTATCAGCCAAATAGGACTAGTACATAGCACTGATCATTAAATAGGTATTAATTTTATTTAATGACCACCACTGAATACCTATTTATGTGCAAGGTGTTCTAGCGAACTGTACGCAAAATATATGCTCTTCAAATTGAGTTGGCATTGTACAGAAATTAACAGCCATATTGGTCTAGAAATGTTAATTTTTTTTTCATTTGTACAGGGGTAACGCACTGTATTAAATATGTAAGGTCTTATCTACGTGGGTTTGATTACAGAAACTAATAAAGTATTCTCTAAATAAAAAAAAAAATACAACACAGAATTTAAATGGCCATTAGATGATCAAACAAGAGTTTGGCATTTTCAGGAGCAAGTAAAAACCTACTATTCATGGAGTTTTGCCAGAAAAATATGTAAAGATACAGCTGAAGCAGAAGAAAATGAAATGTGAGCTTCTTACTTAAGAGACAGAAAAAGTAGGTCTTCTGAAAAAGCATTAAACTTATTCATGAGGTAACAGTTCACTGAGATTTCTGATCATAACCAACATGTACTCAAAAGAAGACCCTTATATGTGAATTAAATATTGAGTTTCAAAAATACAGTCCTGCAGCTACTATGTAAAAAAGATGTGCTCTGTTTCAATATATAGTTTTACTGCCCAGCCAAGCCCCATATTAAAGAAAAAGGGGTACAAAAGGACTAACAGCAATTTGGGAGCACAGATATGCTGTATCCTTGTGGATAAAATTATAGGTAGTATAAGTAAGAGATTTCAGATTCAATATGGAATCTGAAATAAATGATGAGTGGATCTGGGGGTGGACTATACAGTAAAATTTATTTCTAAGGAGAAACTATGGTATCTATAGACAGGTATCTTAAGCATTCTCAAATGAGTGGTTCTCAGTTAAGCAACATTGGTGCTTTGGGATGAGGTCACAAACTTATCCAGAGTAGGATGCCTGTACCCCATATCACAATCTAAAAAAACTCATAACAGCCTGCACTGTAAATCCAGAAGGATTTTTTTTCAGCTTTGCAGAGATCCTTTATCCTGTCTGTTCAGTAGAAGCACCCAAAGGTCTGTACAAGACACAGATACTACCAGTTATATGAGAATTATTAGGGCTGAAGGTCATACATTCTCGATTAATCAGCCAAACTTTAAAAGGGGGTTTTCTTTAAAGTTTTAAAATTTTTATGTAAGTGTAGGTTCCCATGCAATTGCAATAAATAGTACAGAGAGAATCCTGTGTGCCACTTACCAAAACTCTCCCAGTAGTAACATCTTGCAAACTTTTAATACAAAATCACAATCAGGATACTGACATTGACACAGTCAACATACAAAACAACTCTCTCCGGTTCTCACACAACAGAGCTTTGTTATACAAAATTCACCTGTTGTCCTTCCATAGACACAGCCACCTCCCTCTTCTCCCAGCCTCAACTTCTAGTCCTGACTCCTGTAAATCACTAATGTTCTTTATTTCATCATTTCATCATTTTAGGGATGTTGTATTATTCAGTGTGTGACCTTTAAAGACTGATTCCCTTTGAGTCAGAGTACTTTCCAGGAGATCCATACTCATGATTTAAGTATTTACCACTGATAAATATCTGGGATATTTCCATTTGGGCTTATTACCAACAAAGATGCTGCAAACATTCCAGCACAATTATTTGTGTGAAGATGAGCTGTCATATCTCTGGGACAAATGGTCGAGAGTACAATTTCTGAGTCATATGGTAATTACATGTTTAGTGTTTTATGAAACTGTTATACTGTTCTCCATAGTGAATGTACCATTTTACATTTCAGAAGTAACATATCAATGATCCAATTTCTTCATATGCTCTCCAACACAAATTATTGTTACTTTCTTAGTCATTCTGTATTTGTGTAGTTATAACGCATTACATCTTTAATTCACATTTCTGTAATAGGTACCAATGGTAAACAGATTTCCATGGTTCTTCTCATCTGTGCTACCTCTGTAGTGAATGTTTCTTCTTATTTCTTGCCCATTTTTTTTAACTGGATTATTTTGGTTTTTATCTATTTGAAAGCTATTTTCATATTCTAGACATTATGGGCTTATTTTTTGGCTTTGTGTTTTGCAAATATTGTTACCCAGTCTATAATTTATCTTTCTGCTTTCCTTTCACAGAACAAATTAGGTCAAGTTTATCAATCTTTCTTTCTGTGAATTACATTTGGTGTCAAGTCTAAGAATTCCTTGCTAAGTCTTAGATCCTGAAGATGATATCCTACTTTTTTCCTATCACTGCTATCCTTTTATATGTCTTTTATTAAAGTCAATGATCCCTTTTGATCTGCATTTTGCAAGCGTGTGTAGGTCAGGCTCATTGTTCTACCTGTGAATGTCCAGTTGGTTCAGCACCATTTGTGGAAATGGCTATCCTTCCCCCATTGAACTGCTTTTGCACCTTGTCAAAATTCGAGTCGGCCATAACTCTGTAGGTACATGCCTGAGTTTCACAGTCTGTACTACTGATCTATGAGTCCAGGCCTCCAACAATACCACAATGTCTTGGATACTGCTGCTATTAAGTAGGCCTTAATCAAAGTATTTTGTACAAATGTAAATTAGGTCATACCAGTCTCCAGGCTGAAAACCTTCCAAGAGATCCCTAACACATTAGACAGACCTTCCTCCTCCTATTCAGACTCACAGACTCCTCTAAGACTAGATCTCCACCAGCTTCTCAGGTTGCATCTCCTCATGTATCACCAGTCTTCTGTTTTGCTCTCTCAGCACATCTTAGAAACTCTTCACTGAAATGCTCTTTCCCTAGATGTTCAAACGTTTGGTTCTTTGTCATCAGCTCTCAACCTATACGATACCTCCTTTTAAAAGACTTCCTTGACTATTCAGCCACCCTTGCATAACCTCTCTGCAGCACTGATTTTTTTTGTCACTTATTTACTTGTTGAATTGTCTCCAAAATGTATTTCATATGATCAGAATCCTTGTCTTGTTCATTAACATACACCTAGCATCTAAAATAGTGCTTGCTACAGAGTAGAACTATAATTAGCATTTTCTAAATAAATTAAAAATGTCTATTTATGAAGTTTAGCATGAGTGATAACTACAGCAAAAAACAAAAATAACTAATGAATACACATGTAATGAAAAGCAGTTTTTAAATCTTCTCTGACTTCCATGATGGAGATTATGACAACTGCCAAAGTCTTTATAACCTATTCATTTAATTATGACAAGCTCTAGCCACAAAAAGAAAATGGTACTACATTAGGGAAATGTAGCATAGAACAGATTGGGAGCTTTCTTAATGTTGCTCATTTCTAAGGTAATTACTAGGGCTGCAACATACTTAATTTTACTCTGGACTCCAGTAGATCCCAATAACATATTCAGTAAATTTAGTTCTAAAACATAATTGTATCATACTATTCTTGATTTACCTCATAATACTATTTCATTTCATTCTTGAAATTCTAAACAGTAAACCATGGCCTTATACAGATATCATCTGGAATTCTGAAACTGCATATATCTCCAGGACAAAAGTGTGTAAAAGCCCAAAAGAATTTCCAAGTGTATGTTTTACCCCTTTGATGCCTTGTTTTGTTCTCAGTTTCCTCAATTCTTCAATTGTTTTTTCCTCTAAGGGGACTACAGAATTCTGAAAGATTAAAGAACTATTTACTATTTATAAATCATTTCATCATCATATCTACTCACAAAAATTAACAATTCAGGAAACATGAAGTGTTCCCCTTCCTGAAAAAAAAAATCACATAAAAACCAAAGTAATGAATCCTTGGCTTTTGTCTTTGATAGACGTCCACAGACCATTCTTCAAATGTACTGTTTTTAAATTTTAAAAACTCATCTCATAAATCAAAGTTTTATTTACATATATTCAACAATTTGGAAACAGCCACACTTGATTAACTACTTCTGAATGATATTACTTATAAAGTGTTTTGAGATCTCATTCCTGTTGTCTTGACTATGTAAAGTCAAGACATCCTGTTTTTTATTCCATTAAACTACTTTCATATTTGTGAGGGAATAATATAAGACTGATTGTCCTTTTCTTGTAAGAGTACATCAGATTCATTTGTCATGAAAAATAATGGCATAACAAGTTGTTCAAAACTGAGTAGACATATTTTTGTATATTAAACATCACAAAGATATGAATTTCTTAAATTTCTTTATGAATTTGTAAAAAAGGAAATACAAAAATCAATTTTAAACCTTTACTTTGTACTCTGGGGATTTCACAAATGTTTTCGGAGAGATCTCCCCCAGTTTTGTGTAGCAAAAGAAATATGATGTAAAAAGCGGTTGTAGGAAAAACTATTTAAAGCCACCCCCCACACAAAAGCTTCAATACTAACAGAATAAAATATACTAATAGATACAATCAATTCTACAGGAATATAAAAATAAATATGAAAGTTTACCTCATGAATTAATGGAAAGGTTATTGCATAGGAAAGAAAATGAATTCCCATATACTATTAAGTTTATGCACTAAAATGAACCAAAAAGACTAATTACTTAAAACAAAGAATGGCCTTTGGGAAATATGCTGTCTAAAAGGATTTAATGGTCAAAGCTTGTCTGGATTAATATCATGTATTAAACTAATGAGAGTATGAAGATACTGTTAACAGAAGCTATCTTGAAATGCTAACACCTTGGCATTTCTGTCATATGATGAAAGAAATCAATATCTAAATAAAGCATGCAGCTAAAGCTTTTACAGAAAATAATGTCACAGTACTTACAGGGATAGCTTTTTCCAAAGCAAATATAAACTAAGATGATAGAGAAGAAAAAAGAACAATAGTAAATATTGTGCCCAAAATGAAAATTAAGTTAATACCAGACAGTGAATCAGGAAGAGTCAAACTATGAGCTCCAACCATTTGTACAGGCATCATGAGCCAATGTGTATTATATGAGTATGTATTCACATTATACACATACACAAAGTCTAAAAAGAAAAGATGGTGTAAACATCAATGTCCAAAGTTAAGATGACCTAAGTGCTAATTTAAAAAGTATAACCAGAGGGAAACATAAGCAGAAAGTTTAAATATGACCTTCTCTGGGGTTTTTTCTCAAAAAAAAAAATGCACTTGAAGAGTGATCTACATGATACCTACTGAAAGAGAGCCCCCGAAATAACAGTTTGAAAGTAAGACTATATAAAAGAGGGTTTTCTACTGGGGAAGATGGTTCCTGACTTCACATTTTGGTTAACGACAGAAAGTAGAATAAGAGAACTCTTTGACAAGTACAATAATATATAAAACTTTCTGGGTTGCTTTTAGGAGGGAGAGATTTCATTTTCTTTAATTTACTATGAAATATGATTTCCAGAAGGTTACATGGGTTAGGGACAGGAGGAAGCCACATGAGAAAAAGCAATAAGAGAAGAGTATGAACAGATACTCAGAGGGAAACACCACATTACAGGAAAAGGATTAATATTTTGGCAGGAACTTAAAATTTTACAATGCAAATCAACAAACTAGTATTCTGACTATATATCAGTAATACAATATATGTTTCTGATTTGTTTCATAATCTATTTCAGAAAAAAATGAGAAACTTGAAGATATTGAAGAATTAGTTTTCAGGACCTGAAAAATTAAGAACCAGATCCTAGTACTTGGTCTGAAACCCTTCCTTTTATCCATTAGGTCATATTGATGATGACGAGACTACATATGCATGTGGGGGTATGTTCTAAATCTAGAAAGGAATACTAAAAAGGACACTGCAATGAGCTCTCCTGATAAAATAATGTGGCATATCCAACCTTTAGGAAACATTCCAATTAGGTGCTTCTTCTAATTTTTTTAGCCCTTGGGCTAAACCAAGGTAACTAAATAAGATTAACAGTTTGCAACCAGAGCAAAATATGGATGGTAAAAATCTATACTGTCAGTACACAGTAGCCTTGTTTTTTATATTTATGGTTGTAGAATTAATCTCTCAGTATTATTAAAAGTGTCTGGTATGTAAAGAACTGGTTAATTATACCAAATATTTGCTAAATATATTGTTACTTACTAGTTCATTATTTCAGTTCAATTCCACATGAACAAGATAAGAAACAAAAAGGAAAAGACTACTGTATGCACCCATCATCTTAAATTATGTTATAAGAATTGATACCTTATTTTAATCCTAATAATTCCTTTATTGATCAACTTCATAATTTAAAATTTTTAATTTTTAAACATTTGCTTTATAGTGTACTTCAAATAAATTTTAAAATGATAACTATTTGGCCATGAGTTCCATTACTTATTTTCTTATTCTCATTTTACAGCATTTAGCATTACTGTCAAATCAGTGAGTTTTCATTTTTGGTTCCATTTCCCGCTTGTTTCACTTAGAGATTTTAGTCCTGAACTTTGCTATAAGTATATTTACTTGTGTTACGTTATAAAATACAAACAGGCAACAACTATGATTATCTACCCATAGTAGGTAAAAATATAGAAAGTTCCAGAATAATCTCACTTCCCAATATTATGCATACTGTATTCAATATGTAAAGTATAACTCTGAGGTTGGAGATGTAGCTCAGTGATAGAGCTTGCTTAGCACACTTGGGGCTAGATTTGGTCCCCAGCACCAATAAAAATAAAATTCTATTAAAAATAATAAAATTTAACTTTGTATTAAAGCAATGTATCTTATAAAATACTGTACAATCCAGCATACGATATTATGCATTCATTCAATAAAACAGTTTTCTAGTCACTAACTTCCTTGTAATTTTTATCATATTCATAACTTATGAAATTTGTTTTTATTCTTTGACAGTTTTTTTTTCCTTACTGGGAACGGTTTCCTGTATGCTGCCTTTCTATTTCTAACTTCCTTGGAGATGGCCATCTTAGTAAAAATTTTTCTGATTCATGAGACATAGCTTCATATTATTAGGTTTAAGTCCAGTAATAAGAAAAAAACACAAAAGTTTTATTAAATAAAAAACAGTACAAATCAACCTAAATCATTCTTGATACTAAGAGAATCAGAATAAATACATGTAATATGATTTAAGATTTTAACAAACCCTACATGTTTTCAAAAGAGATGCTGACTGAAATGTTTCATAGAAGTAAAACTATTACACTGGTATTTCAACTAAGTCTCTTAAATTATAAGTACATGCCTGTGTCTCTGCATTTTGTCTTTCAAATCTCAGTTTTATTTGTTGCCTATGAGATTATTGTTTAAAACAGACAATAGGGAGTAAACAGCCCCCCACCAAAAACCCGACAGAATATGTAGCCATTGTAGTATTCTGCTTTGCAACTATATTGTGACCAATGTTACTATCAGAAAATACTACCATACACTTTGTGAAATATGAAAGTTAAATAAATGAATAAAGGCAAATAAATTAAAATCTAGAGATAATGTTTTATTTGACATAAAAACAAAAAAATGAAAACTGAATCTTACTGTTCATTTAAGCATCTAGCTGGGTAAGCAGGAGGGGATGCAATAGGAATTCTAAAAGAGCACATTATAAGAATTATTTATAATTTCCATCTTAATGTCTCATTTTGAGGCAAGTCTTTACATCTGAATAAGGAGAACATAAAAATTTTTAAGGCCAAAAATATTTTAACATTGATAATATAAGAGTTACAATTTTAAAACTACTACAATTTTAAAACATCTGACTTTTTCTGACCAATCTTACTTTAATAGTATCTTCATACAAAGGAAAGAAAATTATATGGAATAAATGAAAAGAGTACCTTTGTCATAAACTTTGAAATATAACATTCTAATGAAAATCTTCAGGAGACCATTAGGGAGAAAAAGATATATTCTTCAATAATAATGGAATTCAGCCTGAATTCATAAGAATATCCTTCAGTTTTGCAAATTGCTTTCCATTTTCTGGGAACCATTCTTCTATGCTAGTTTAAAATAAGCAAAGATTACACAAGTACCATGTGCCATCCTAAATAAGGAAAGGGGGAAAAAAACAAGTACAATATGGTATTTAAACAGCTGTGTGAAGATACTGGTTAAAACAAGAATCGTCTTTCAGCTGAGCTTGTTATGCTTCATTTTGCTAAATATAAACTAGTGCATCCATCATTAAATTAACTACTGATTTGTAGACCATCCACAGAGCCCCACCTGCAAATAATCCAATAAACTTAATAATTTTTCAAATGTTGTGAAATTGCCACAATTTGGAGCTATTGTAGAGAATTAGTAAAAATGCAGAAATTATTTTGTAGCTATCGTGGGCAAAATACAACTGTTTTCATTATTTGCAGTTTTACTGGAGTAAGCTGACAAATGTACAATAAACAATACATTTACAAATAACCTAGTAAGAAATTTTCACCCAGCAATTAATGAAGATTACTGCTGAAAGTCAATCTTTTGGAAATAAAAACGTTAAGTGTTACATGACCATTATAAGTAAATGAAGTTGAACCAATTGACAAAATGCAAGAAGACAAATGTGTGCTCAAAATATTTTGCTTCTAAAGATCCACAAAATTCCGCTGAGTACATTAAAAGAATTAATTTTCTAGGTGGTATCTCCTTAATCAAAGAATTAATGCTTATGCATGTATACGCTCTCAGTTGTTTCTGATTATGCCAAAGGTTTTTATTTTCCCAGAGAGTAAATAAAAGATTGTGGTAAAATATATAATCAACCAAATATGTCTGGAGAAAAATAAATGTGTCTTTCTAAAAGACCATTGTGTTTTGTACATTTACTTCCACCAATAGTTCTGTAAATGGACTTCAAGAAACCCTCCTATACCAGAAAGCTCAACAATTCACCACAGGCCCAGAAACAATGGAGGTGGATGACAGCAAGCTAAAACCTCTGAAACTGAACAAAAGGAAACCTTTTCTCCTTTTAAATTGCATCTCTCAGAAATTTAGTCACAATGTCCAAAAGTTGACTAATACAATGTGGGGAAAGAATTTGTAAGCTCAGTTGTTGTATAATAAGTATTTAATGAGAGCACTCGTTTTCAAAATTCCTGTGATTCAATTATTATTTTTGGTTTAATCTCTTGAATGGAAGAAAAATTCCAGGGCTTTCCACTTAGCCTCTCCTAGCATAGTATCCCTTATTCCATGGCTCAGAAAACCACTCAACAGGTTCTGCGAGCTACTTCAGATGTTTATCAAAGTAACCACTTAATAACTGGGACAATGACCATAGGTGGATGCAAAAACTCTATGACTAAGTAAAACCAACTCAAGATAAAAAGAAAGAAGGAAGATAGGGAACAGGGAGGCAAGAAGGGAGCAAGGGAAGGAAGGAAGGAGGGGACTAAGGGGAAAAGGAAGGAAAGGAAAGAAACTGGAATGGAATGGAAAGGAAAGGAGGTGAAAGGAAAGGAATCCATCATTTGGTCACCATAAGGTCCTATTCTGGCTAGAAAACAAAGCAGTGTTTTGGGTCCTTCTGAGAATTAGTACCACCCAAGGGAACATCTCATAATTCTTGAAAAAAATTAGACTTTGTTCTTCCACAATGCAAAACTGCCCTGGTAAATGACTAGGGACCACTTCAAGGCAGATTTTTTTCAGTATATATTAGTAGCAATAGCAGCAGTTTATCATGAAAGGGATCCAGCTTCCCCATGTCAGTGAAGGGGTATAGGTCTGTAAATGGGCTCAGGGCTAGGAAATGAGTGAGAGCTTATGGTGCTCTAGTATGGCGAAGGCTATCACGTTTTTGTTCACAATATCTAAAATGTTTCTGTATCCCAGAGGCTGTTTTTCAGCAACAACTTAGTCACCACCAGCAATTACACACTGATGTCCCAGCATTACAAGTGTAAATCTCTGCCTCTTCCAGTAACTGTACCCACTCTGCTCCCAGCAGTTTCACTGCAACACTCAGCCACTCCAGAATTCAATCACTTCATCAAGACGGAAGTGACCATTTCATTACAGCCGCATAAGACCACATTCAAGACACTCAGAATGAGACATCTCAGAATATTTTAAAGACACTGTTGCTCCCTTCACCGATTTATTTCTCATTGTCTTAACTTAATGAGAGAAATAAATTTGGGTTATACATGATACTTCCACTTCAACATTATCTCTTTGTAAGCCTTCATATTTTTATTTTTTCCCCCATAAGGTTAAAATCATTGTAGGCTGTAATAGTGTTCTGAAGAAAGTAGAAATTAATCTCACAGGAAACAAAGGGGAGTTGTTCCACAAAAAGCATTGAGAAAAATCCAAATGAACCATAGAATTTTGGGTTCAAAAGATAACAGGTAGTCAAATATAACAAATATATTTGTTTCAAATCTATGTCTTCTATTCAATTCTTAAATTTCATATAAGAAAGCAAGAGAGGCTAGAAATTCAACTTGTACTTTACCTCTATAACTCTCATGCTTGAACACTGTTTCCTGTTTTTAGTTGCACTAGCACTACAACAATAAAAGGTAAGATAATCTTGTGGTGGGGAGGTCATTATGAATTTGTTTCCCTGACCATCTTTGAACTGAATTTGAAGTCATGCCCTCATACTTTCTTTTCTATAAACTCTCCATTGCAATCAAAAGCAACCATCACAGCTCACAGTGCTGTCACTATTCCTATCAGAGTAGCTTATTACAACTTCTATTTTCTATCCCAAAGTTTTGACTTAAGGAATTTCTTCATTTCCAGCAAGAAATCTGATAATTTAAATCACTAACCATTTCTGCATGCCATGGCAACTTTCCACTGGCAATGAAAAGAGATCCTACTATATCCAGTTCTAACTGGTTCAGATATCCAATCCCAATTTTTCGCCTTTTAAGTCAATTTCAAAGACCATTCTTGGTTAATGCCTATGCAGAAAAGCAGAAATTACTCTAGATATTTCCATCATAGGGAATTTAACACAATTATCAGGCAGCTTCTGAGAGATAGAAGTGGATAAACTTGAAAGTGCAAAAGAAAAAGCAGGGTAGCAAACGAGAGACAGCTGCCATGTTTAGTTGAGGCAATCACTGTTGAACTTCTGGAAAGATTTTGGAACCTATGGCACACTTGCCACTGAAGACATGCAAAGCCAGGTCGGTATGCGAGCCAAGTCGCCCCAGCCAAGCTTTGACAAATGGTCAGCAAGCATACAATAGCAAAGATCACATTAATTATGCAAAAGCACGCCAAACACACGTTTACCTGTCAATAAAAAGCTATTTGTATGATTGAAAGCTCTTTTACTGTATTTTTTAGTACAAAAGATGTTAATGTATGAATTGTTTTTTCTAAACTAAAACCTTAGTATTCAGGGTTAATTGCAAGACTGGCACTTTATAATAATTAAGTGGGTTTTGGGTGGCAGCTTGGGCACTCATCTCTAAAAAGTTCACCATCTCTTGTTTACTGTTTACTTTGGTGTAGAATTGCTTAAGGAAAATTTAAGGTGCTTAAAAAAAATTCTTTAAACACATTAATAATCTGATTTTTAAGCTTGCAATTTTAACGTTTCATTACTTTCATGAATCAGTCTGAATTAAACTTTGAAAATGAAAGGAAAACTTAATAAAATTTGTTTGAAGTTCTACATGGTCCCATTTTCTCTTTCAAGAAAAAAAAAACATGCACACAGCTACAGTTTTTAAAATCTGTATTTATTCCAACCTCACTTTGAACTAGTATATATTATGTTAAATAAATATTAACAGAATATTAACATTTACCGCCAATGCCATTCTTACAGTATACTCATCTAAGTTATAGAAAATTATGGAAATAGAAAGCATACTGGATTATGAGTTGGCAACTGTATTTCTCAATATAAGCAAGAATTTCAAAGCTGCAGAGTGAAAGAAGGCCACTGGTGTCAGCAGAGAGCCCTAAAAGGTACCAAATATCAGAATTCTTCAAAATGTGGACTGGTTCTGCCCACAACACAGGTAGCATCCTTTCCCCAGACTGCCTGGTTAATACAGATAAGAAACAGAGAGGACTCAGGCTCCTTGCAAAAATTAGCATGGCTTGAGCTCACAGACAATTCCTGGGAGATCAAGGGTGGGTGGTCCAGTTTGGTGATTAGAGATTTCATGAACACATAGATGTTTACAGGAAACAGATAGGAGGAGACAACAGAGTTTTCTACAGAAGTCATCCTTATCAGTAAGACTCCTCCCATGACAGCCAGTGTGGCACATGAGGCTCATACGGGGCTAGGTTTTCATGACCAGCCTACAGACACAGCAAGGCATCATTTGACCAAAGAAAAGGAAACTTTGGATGGACAGGTCTTTAAGCAAGCCTGAACACAACTAACTCTTTGATCCAAAAATTAATTGCAAAGTACATTCATGGCTCAGATCAAACCAGAAACAGGTTTTCTGGTTCTGAGGAGCATGGAAAACTTTTAAATCAAAAGATAATCTAGAAAAAATCACTTTGTAAACATGATACTTTGCCAAGCCTATTGAAGACTAAATCATAATCATGACAATACTTGTTTTAGTTAGTAAATGGAGTTATATTAAATAGTTGGTATTATTTACATTTTGAGTATGGAAATAATAGTACTTTCAAATCACTTAATCAGCAAAAATATTGCCTGTTCTTCACAAAATTCAGTATTTGCTAGAACTCAGTGAATAATTTTTAGATTAGCCTGCTACATTAGTCAGAAGTTAGCCATCAACATAAATTGTTCCTTTGTAGTAATTACCCTAAATTTTGTCCACACAGCAAAATAACCAAAGAAGAAAACATTCCTCTCATAACATTGTAATAATCAAAAGTAACCATATGGCTTGAGTAAGACTATGTTAGAGTTTGATAGTCTAATTAAATGCTATCAAGTAATGTCTGTAGAGAGAAAGGCTGAAGGCATGCTTACACTTTCAGGACTTGGTGACAAATCATTCGTAATCATGTCACACTCAACAAAGTGCTGAGAACATTCTTTTTACATCCTCACAGAATTCTGGGGACTATCCAGCAAAATCAAATCGTGACCCTCATGTCTTATAGCTTAAATACCACAGTTAAAGTCCTCATAAGCACTAAAAGCTATCTCTACACAAGAAGTAAAATACCTTTCTACACCAATGTGCTACACATTATAGACTTCGACAGTATGTTCCAAATGTGATACAGTGTTATTTCCAGAACACTAAAAAAAAAAATAATCATAGTACTGTATAGCAAATCCAAGCAAGACTCCCTCTGGTGAAAAAGCCCAGATAAGGGTAGGAGGTGAAAGAAGATGAGTCAGAAGAGAACAGCAGTCAGTGAGGTACCAAAAGTCTAATCATTCCTCAATTTTATATCAATTTGATCATCCCAAACACCAACCCTCAAAATAATTATAATAATTATACAATCTTTTTCACAAAGGAAGACCATATTCTACAGGGACAGGCATTATTTTAGGAAATGTTTTCATTTCCAATTTTGAAAATTAAAAACCTGTATTTTCCTAGAACACTAAGACAGCATATAATATTAGAAAGAAAACAGATAAAATAAAGACCAGAGCATTGCTGCAAAATACCTTCAGGATGCCTTTCCATACAAGGCTCAAAGGCCTATTAGAGAGTAACTAAAGATTAACATTTCGGGTGTCAATTCTCCCAAAAGGGTTAATAATGTTTCTGTTAAAACAACAACAGAACAACAACAACAAAAAAAACCTTCTATTTTTTTCTTTATTTTAAAACTTAGTAATACTCATTGAAACTCTTTCCTTCCTTATTAACTCTTCCTCGCCATATATTTCTAAGCATTAAGACATCTTTTTAAAAATACCCTTGGGCCAGGGATTTAGCTCAGCAGTTCGGTGGCCTGCCTCACAAGTGCAAGGACCAGAGTTCAATCCCCCCCGCAAAAAAACAAAAATAAAAATAAATAAAAAATAAAAATACCCTTAACCTCACACCAACTTCCAGCCTGGGAAGACCTCTGTTCATAAAAGGAAGAGAACTCATAGAGTACCAGCCATGTATCTGAGGCATCACCAAGAGATCACTCCTACGCTGCATCCGGCTGGATGATGGAGAGTACCGGATGAGCCTGTCATTCAGGACAAAGCTACTTCTATAAAGGGGATATGAACGACTTCAAATATCAAGCTGTGCCTCTGATAATCCTCTGTTTACCTTGGTCAATGGAATCACCTGAGTCAGAAGCTGGGGAGTCAGTCAAACCTCTTTCCTTTCCCACAGCCAGTCCACATTCTTATTAGCTCTACATTTATTCAGTCCTTTCCAACCAACTATCTGAGTATTTGTGTGAGTCCACATCATTCCTCACTCTAATTATTTAATCAATTTCCTAACTACTTTCTCTTTTTCTTGTCCAGGATTCATAAATTCATACTCCAAACATAGCGTGATCTTCCTGTCATATAGTAATCTTTCCTTTTAGGGGCTTCCTACCACTCTTAGGTCCCTACTCTCCTTAATATAGCTTACAAGGCCCTTTACAATCTGACTCTCTTTACATGCTCAAACTCTTACTTTTATAACTAACATGAAAATACTTGAAATTATTTAACTGGTTGTATTTTCTCAGCTACATGCACTTGAGAGTCTTCAAAAAAATACTGTTAGAGATTTCTAGTTTGGACAGGTGATTCACCTCTGTTCTCCAAAACATATTCCTCTGTTCTCCTTCCTTACAGTTACTACATTGACCTGTTTGTGTTTTTCTCTTTCAATTGCTAACTATAAATTCTTTAAAATTGGAAGCAATCTGATTCATGTTTATATCATAGTGATAATCATAACATTTGAAGCAAATGAGTCTTAATAAATGCTTGCTGAATAAATTAACACTTAAAAATGGAATATAATAGTACAGAACTCTGTGCTTTCTCTTTTAAAAAGTGACCACCAAAATATAGATGAACAAGAACTAAGCACCTTCAACATCTGCCCAAAAAAAGAGCTGATGGGGGGGCTGAGGGCTCAGTGGTTTTGCCCCCTGCCTTGCAAGTGCAAGGTCCAGAGTTCGATGCCTGGTTCCACAAAAAAAAAAAAAAAAAAAAAAAAAGTTAATAAAAGTTTTTAAAAAAAAAAAAAAAAAAAGAGTTGATGAAAGTTTGTCAGGAATTATATATTATATATTATATAAATCCAGGAAAGCTTACTGATGTCTAGCTACAGAATCATGCTGGCCTTGACATCTGAGTCACCCCTGTTTGCCTCTCCGTAACACCAACAGCACCTGTCCATGGTGCAAGTGCGTGAAGCGGCACCAAACTGGCTCAGTGTGAGCAGATTACAACCATTATTGAAGGAAAAGGATTTGAATTAAAATCCTGCTTCCTTATGATCTAATCATTGCATGCTGATTAAATAAGTAACAGTAATTATAAAGAATGTTTTCCATCCATTCTGAGTGCTACTGAGAAGCTCGCAACTGCTCAGCCACATCTCTGATTTGAGAGAATCCATTTAATGTCCTCAGTTAAATACAAATACTCTCAATAGTTAAAAAAATAAAAATCATTTTCTAAATTATTTACCTTTGAGATTGAAATTCTCAGAAGTTTACAATGTATCAGAGGATTTTTTTAATCCTTTAAAAATCCCGCAAAACAAAATATTAGGCTGTATCTAAAGTGTGGAGTAATTATGTAGCTATTACCTTGACTTTCTAAATTCAGAAATCCTTCAATATAGATATCTAAACTTAGACTTTTCAAAGTCTAAAATGAAGGGGAAAACTACATCATTGTCACTTTAATTAAAATATGTAGAATTACAGAGTGATTATTATAGAAACGTTCAGCATGCTTTCTAAAAATCTGTAAAACCCTAAGATTTTTACTTTATCCTTGCCTTTGTGACTAAGTAACATACATTAAAGTATCTTGAGTTATAATACAAATCCTTAAACCTAAATGACTTTAGGTTAAAATGCAAAGTATTTTAAATCCCCAAGCATCATGTGTTCTAGGTCATTCACAGCAATCAAAGTACAGTAAAATGCTTTCTTTCCTTTTTGAACTTTTATGATTTTTACAGGATGAAACAATCCAGAGAGATTTCTCCATAATAGTTAGTATAATAGCTTCTAATATGTAGCCATGAGGGCATAATTAGTCTTGAACATGGCCACTGAGACTTTAGGACTTGGTGTTTGCTGAATAATTAACAATAAATAAGAGGCTGTCCCAAAATTCCTTTCTACCTAACTAGTGAGAATAGTATACAGCAGAAAGGTTATTCACAGTAAATATGTTTTGAGGCTGAATTGGCCCCATGATTGGTTACATACAGAATTTTAGTTCTCATGATAAAGATACCCTGAAACTGAATTGAACACAAGTGCAACTTCAGCACATTATTATAATGGATTGTGCAGAGAGAACTATTAGTCATTTTCTTCTGCAAATAAATGAAATGCAGAAGCAGAAGGAAATAATATAAGAATTTTGGCTTATACAGCTGAATTTGGAAAAACATAGCAAGGAATCTCCAGTTAGCAAAAAATAAAAAGGAACTCAAAATCTAAAAGCTAGCAATAACTGAATCAAAACAATTACAAATACACTAATATTAGCAATTAATATTAATATAAAAATATAACTAGGTATTCTCTTTTCACAATGCACCAACAAAAAAAAGGGCAAAAACTTTTTAATGACAATATAAATGACAAAAGGATTCAGTCACTTACAAATTAAACAGTAAGCTTCTAAATAGCTAAAATTTATGGATCATGGCAAAAGCACGTCTCAAAAAATCTGTAATGTTAAGTATTCACATAATTTTAGAAAGAAAAGTAAAATAATTTAGACATTCAAGTCAAATAGCTAGAAAAAGACCGAAGAAAACAAAAGGAAGACACTGTTAAAAAGATAAACAGTAAAATAAATAAGCAATTGAATGAATAAAAAAGCCTGTTCCTTGAAATTCTCAACATGACAGATGCAGTACTAAACTAAATTTTTAAAAAGTGAAAGTAGGATGAAATAAATACCCAAAATCACAAACTACAAAATAATAAAAGAGAAATAATAACCAAGAGATAAAAGAGAAAGTAAGAAAAAGGGATATGAAATAAAGCACAAGAAGGAAGTCTATCTTATTTCTAAATAAAAGCAAAATATTGATGAAATAAAATTTCATTTGACCAAATGGACTTTAGTGGAGAGAGAATGCTACAGAGAAAATATCTAAAAGACAGGTTTAAAAATTTATCAATTACATATAATTCATAAGTGTTTCCTTCAATTAAGGCAAGTGATCTTGAAACTTGAAGGTACATTTGAGAAAGCTACTGTTGTGGTTTTTTTTTTAACACATCAGGATCAAAATAATAAAATTCATTCAAGGTCATGTGTGATACAATTTTTACTTACATGTAATTTCTTTAAATGAGAAATTCCATTTCTATGAACTCCAAAGAAAGGAATCATTTTGAATACCTGAAAACTATTCAGTGTGTACAAGAATCTTTCCATTTATTGACAAAATATATTTAGATTTTTAAATAAGCAATGAAAGATAAGTAAACTAAAATCCAAGTGCCAAACAGTAATATCAAAAATATGTTTTGGAATACTGAGAATCTACTGGAACAACTGCTCACTTGGCTGCTTCACAACCTGCTATTTCTTTTATCAAATATGACTAGGATAAGTCTGTCACATCCATAAAAACATTATCTGAAATTAATATGCAAATTATGGTGCCTGTGTGGGATGTCATTTCATTAATTTTAATTCACTGACATAATTGTGCTCTTTAAATTTATGAGTTTCTCAAATGCCATGCCACAGAGAATGCAACAGTCAGTGAATATTATTTTACTAACATAAATCCAACAATATCTTTAGTCCAGAGGGGGGAAAAAGGATCTAAGATTTAAGTCACAAAAATTTACATTTCATGAGTGAATTGTCATAGTTGTTTTAAACAATTTTTAAACTTTTAAAAGAATATCTGTGAAAAAAAAATAAAAGAACATCTGTTAATAAAAATCTTGGAAAGTTACAATGCACTTAAAGAGGAAACATTAAAAATCTGCTACCTTTAAACTATGATTCATATTTTTAATATGTTGATATATCTGCATCAATTTTCTTGTATGTACATACATACATTTTTTAGAAATATAGAACTGTGAAAGCATGCAAAATACAACTGCCTACTTCATCTTTTCAAATACATTCATTATACTACTGATATTTTTTCATGTCAGTAAATAAATTACAAAATGTAATTTTAAATGAATGTATAGTGTGATAATCATAGGAAACAACCAAAATATTTTTAATTGTTTCACTATGCTTTAGAGTTCAGGTTTTTTAAGATGTTTCAGCATTTTAAATCCTTCTGTAATAAAATCATTCATGTAATTATTTATGCAGCTCTCTCATTATTTCCTCAAAAAGTCTTGAAGTAGAATTACTGAATTGGAGGATATCTATCTTAATATATACAATCTAAATATCTTCTGAAAAGATTAAAGCATTTTATTTTTCCACTATGTGTATGACTTCCATTCCCTTAAGGCTTGCCCCTCGTACATATTATTTTTTAGCACTGTCAATGTGGTAGCTCAAAATAGCATCTCACTGTTGATTCATTTGCATTTCTTTATTAGAGAGGTTGAACCCTTGTGAAATTTTACTGTAGTAATAATATACTGGAATTTTAATTTACATTATAATTTAGTATTGCCTATAACTGAGTAGTGAGCAACAGTCCTATTTATAATTTATTATGGCTTGAAGTCACATATGGTAAAACATGCTGTGCTTAAATTATGTACAGTACTTTTTCCTAAGTTACATTTCATAAAATCTAAACTCAATCAGAGTAAATATCTTCTCTCCTCACTTGCTGTTATTTTTCAGGTCAATAAAGAAATAAGAAAAATTATACTTAATAGAGTTGTATCCATTTTAAGTCTTTTGAAATCAATACATTCATTATAATACCTAAATTAAAAATAAAAATTATCCAAATGTAAGAGTGAGACTGTAACCAAAAGAAAAAGATGCTTAGCAAAAAGAAAAAAATATTTCATATATGTTTTTTTTTAATTTCTCAAAACTTCAGAAAAATATTCTAAATTAGAATTAAAATCTCCATGTCACACATCAATGTTATAATTATTTAAAACTGTGGAAACATACTGAATGTCCTTTCATAAGTCAAAGTTTCAAGGTGGCTCAATTTTCAGTTGTCTCATACTACCCATTTCACCAATCATATTCAACTGCTCATAATTTATTTTTCATTGAAATTTTTACCTTCTTATATGTATTTTTCCAAAGAAAACAATCAAATAGTCAACAGGTATATGAAGAGATACTAAACATCACTAATCATCAAGAAAATACAATCAAAACTACAGTGAGACATCACCATATACTTGTTAGGGTGGCTACTATAACAAAAAAAAAAAAAAACTGCTAGCAAGATTGAGGAAACTAGAACCCTGGGCAATGTTAGAAAGAATGTACAATTAGTAGCTATAAAGACAGTATGGAGCTTCCCTCAAGAAATATTTTTTTAAAGAATTATCATTTCTGTGTGAATCCATTTCTAGACAGCTATCAAAAATAAATGAAACTACTTCTCAAAGAAGTATTTGCACTCTCACAGTCATTGCAAGAGTTTTGACAATATTCAAAGAATCAACTAAGTATCCATAAGTGAATAAATAGATGCAGAAAGAATGTCATACACATACACTAGAACCTAATTCAGCCTCAAAATCGAAACAGTTTCTTCCATATGAGACAACATAGATGAAGCTGAAGGATTACACTAAGTGAATTAAGTCATGCAGAGAAATAAAATGCTTCATGACTACATTTCTATGTGATACCTATACCTAAAAGAGTCAAACTCTTAGAAGCACAAAGTACAAATAGTGCTGGGTACCATGGGGTTGGGGAAGAGACATGGAGTGTGGCTATCCATCTGATACAAACATTTAGACAATGAAGGAGAAAAGTTTTAAAGGATTTTCTTTACATTACACCATTGTATTCGAGTTAACAATAAAAAACCAGCCATACATTTAAAAGTTTGCTGAGGGCTTAAAAAAGAATACTGAAGAAAGTTGGGCATGCAGGTGAGTACCTCCCGCTACCCTAGGGGCTGAAGGAAAAGAATTGCTGGTCCGGGAGTTGAGACTAGCCTGAGCAACACAGCAAGACCTTTTTTTTTTTTTTTTTAAGAGCTATTGAATAAAAAATGCTTTGTTATGAAATAAAATTATTTTTTTATGAATACAGCATAGAAGAAGTCACAGAGTAAAATACAAATGGAAAGGCAAGCAAAAGGGGAAAAAAGGGAGAAAAACAAAGGAGCTGGGCTTTGCTGGTTCCTTCAGTTTTGATCTCAATTTGGTCAACAAGTTGTGTCAATAAGTAAGACAAGGATGTCACCAGGTTTGCCACTATGCTTTTGTGCATAACTCGCAAGCATCTATCTGGGTTTGTTTTTTTGTTTTTTTGTTTTCAGAGAAAGAATATTCACTGGGAAAGAGCTACTTCTCTTTTTGACAATCACAGCCACCAAACAAAGCACAAGATTTTATTCAAAACTACATATGTATGACAAAATAACCTTTTGAACTTTGATCCTGACACTAGGGGGATAGAAAATGACAAAAGACATTTTGGGATGAAATTGCTGACTGTTTATTAGATGTTAGGTTAGAATTACTATTAATTTTACTAAGTGTGAATAGGTAGTCAGAGCTCTGAAAATGTTTGTCTTTTTCTATATGTATGAACATCTTAAGTATTTATATTTAAATGTTGAATCCCAAACTGTTGTCTTGAACACCAAAATGTAGCAAAGTACACTGATAATATTTGGAGCTTTTAAAATGAGGAAAATCGGAGACTCTTTGGCACAGAGCAACAGAGGAGCACAGAATCAGCAGGAGATCCTCAAGTAGGCACGGCAGCAGAGGAACCCAGCCACTCAGGCACCAGCACAGTGGTGTCAAAGCCCCCAATTCCCCCTCCTCCCTCCCCATCCCCATCCCAGAAAAAGAGAAAGAGGGCCTCTCTGAGGCTCCTAGATGAAAATTGAAGCCCACTGAAAAAGTGAAGAAAACCTCTGCAAATAAAGGTATACAACAACATCATAGTTGGTAAGTAGTAGGGACCAGCACTTCACATCAGAACATGGTCTAACTTCAGGAGAAATACAGCTAGAACCTGCAGTACAAACCTTTTAGAGTTCAACCCAGCAAGGAGGTCAGAGATCTCAACTTGGGCCTTGAGGCCAGAAATCAGCCTGAACCTCAGCAGAAAGCCACACCCTTGCTGAGACTAATTAACTTAGATCTGCAAACGCCTGCCCACACTGTTGTGTCAACAGAGGCATACCCTGAAGGAGGCCCTCTATTTCTATTTGTATTTTTTATTTTCAAAGTAATATTTTTCTCTCATCTTTAAATATTTTAAATTTTTATCTATCTTTTTGTTTTCTCAATTTTCCCTTTTAATCTTCTTTTTGTCTTTTCTTTCTCTCTCCCACCTTGAACTTCATTTCTCTTTTTATTCATGTTCCTATCCTTACTCAAATTTATATTCTTTCTTTTCCTTTTCTTCTCTTTTTCCTTCTCTCAACTGCCATTACTGTTACAAGAATGTGATTACATTCTCTAGCCTCCCTATTGATTTTAGTTTGTTTTGTTCTTGTGTATATTTTGTTCTGTCTTCTCCTCTTCTCTTCAATAGTTTCCTAGAGTTTGTGTGATCTTCCTGTGTCCTCTCATCTCATGTCTAACCATTCTCTATCCTTTCTATCCCTCATTCCCCAACTCCTTCTAAGTCTCCAACCTGAATAGTAAAGTTGCTATACTGAAGAAATTTTTCACTATAAACATATTTTGGGCTGCTCCTTGATTTTGATTTAATTCACACAGTTAAAGGAGATACATTAATAACTATCACAAATTGCCATTTTCTAAGCTGTGCTTGTTGCTATTGTGTTGCTAATTGTATCACCTAGGCTAAGGTGTTGTGATTGATCTAATCAGTTGTCCTTCCTGATATAATAAAAATGAGATTACCTCAGAGTCACTAGAGATTCAGAACCTAAAGATCAGCTATATCTGGAAGATCAAAGGATTAACCCAGGAATTAAGTCAAAGACAGAACCAAAAACAAAAATAGCAATGAGAAGATGTTTAAACAGGCACAAACACAAACTTCCACCTCACCAAAGGTAAGCTCTGGGGGAAATGAGGTGGAAAAGCCTGACAGTCCACCATCTGGACACCCTGAACCAATAGCACAGGAAGTACAAAAACAGATAAATGAGGCTCTAGAAAAATTCAAAACAGAAATAATTTCCCAGATAACCACAGAGATGGTGAGAAGAATGAAAGACATGATTTGCGACTCTAGACTAGAAACATAAAAAAGAAAAAGAAAAAAAGTAGATGATCTCAGGACTATCATGGAAACAAAGAATGCCCAGCATAGGAAAGAAATGGAAACCTTTAAATCAGATTCAAACAGATATCCAGGACATTAAAAACTCTACAGAAAGCATTCACAACAGAATGAACAAATGTGAAGATAGATTTCAGTTATATAAGATAGGACCGAGGTCAGCGACCATGAAAAAGAGATCTCTTAAAAACAGTAAAGGATCATGAAAAAAATCAATCCAACAGCTCTTAGATGGTACAAAGAAGAAGAATATAAGACTGAAGGAATCCATTAAGTAGCAGGAGAAAGTACAAATGACATTAAAAAAAAAAAAAAAAACTGTTCACAGACTTAATGACAGAAAATTTCCCAGAGGGACAGAATCTGAAATACAGATAAATGAGGCATATACGACTCCAAACAGCCATGATTGAAAAAAAATCTACACCTAGACATATAATAATCAAGACCCCAGAAACCCATTAGAACAAAATATTATAAGGAATTAGAGAAAAGAAACAAATCACATGCAAAGGAAAGTCCATCACAACCACAGAGCAGACTTTTCAACACAAACCCTCAAGTCAAGGAGAGCCTGGAGTGAGATATTTCAAGTCCTAAAAGAAATCAACCACCCACTTAGACTGATGTATCCTGAAAAACTATCTTTCAAAACTGATGGGGAAATAAGATACTTCCATGATAAAGAACACCTGAGAAATTTCATGAACACGAACCTGGCACTCTAAACACTTCTAAACAATATCCTGGAGGAAGAAAACGAAGGACACAAATCTAAAAGGGCCAACAGAACAAATATACCAGGCAAGGCAAAAATTAAAGGGAGAGACAGAAAAATAAAAAATAAAAGAACCAACAACAGGAAAATAACATGACAATGAAAAGTCAATACAGAACAATTATAACCATCAATGTTAATGGCCTCAATTTACCAATCAAAAGAAACAGATTGGCAGAACGGATTAAGAAGCAAAATCCAACAATATGCTGTACAAGAAACCCACTTAATCCATGAAGAAATTCATACACCAGAGAGTAAAAGGATAGAGAACAGCTCTACATGTGACAGGAGCCCAGAAAGAAGTGGGGGTAGCTATCTTATTTGGAGACAGATTACATTTCAAACCAAAACTAATTAAGAGAGACAAAGAAAGCCACTACATCCTTGTAAAGGGAACAACAGAAGAGGAAGAAATGACAATCATAAATATATATGCACCAAATACTAATGCCCCAACTATACAAAACAAATATTGATGGATATGAAAAATAAAATAAGCACTAATACAATTATAGTGGGGGACCCTCAATACTCCACTGACACAAATAGAAAGATCATCTAGACAAAAAAATAAACAATGAAATAACAGAAGTAAACCAAGTCTTAGAAAAAATGGACTTAGTAGATGTCTATAGAGTGTTCCATGCAACAAATTCAGAATATACATGCTTTTCAGCTGCACACAGGTCATTCTCCAAAATAGACGACATGCTAGAGCATAGAACATGCTTAACTAAATGCAAAGGAACTGAAGTTATCCCCTGTATATTATCAGACCATAGTGCAATTAAACTGGAGGTCAATAGCCTAAGAAACCGAAAGAACTTCAAAAACACATGAAAATGAAATAACACCCAGCTGAACAACCACTGGGTCACACAGGAAACTAAAGAAGAAATTAGACAGTTCTAAAATTAAATAATAATGCCAATAAAACATACAGGAATCTATGGGAAACAATGAAAGCAGTTCTATGCGGGAAATTCAAAGCAGTAAATGCCTGCCCATACTAGGAAAACAGAGCAAGCTCAACTAAACAACCTAATGCTTAATCTTAAATTCTAAGAAAAAGAAGACCAAGACAAACTGAAAGTTCATACAAGGGACAAAATTATGAAGATCAGAGCAGAAATTAATGCAATGGAGACTAAGAAAATGATACCCAAAAAAATCAATGAATCAAAGAGTTCATTTTTGGAAAGAATAAATAAAATCAATAAACCCTTAGTCAACTTTATAAAAAAAAAAGGAAAGGAAAGTCTCAAATTCATGTGATTAGGAATAAAACAGGTGAAGTAGCAACAGTTCCACCAGAAACCCAGAAGATCATCAATACCTATTTTGAAAACCTGTACTCTAAAAAAATGGAAAATACAGAAAAAATGGACAGACTCTGAGATACACATGAACTTTCCAAGTTGAACGAAGATATAAAAAGTCTAAACACTCCCACTACACTCAGTGAAATTGAAAATGCAATTAAACCATTACCAACAAAGAAAAGTCTAGGTCCTGATGGCTTCACTGCTGAATTCTACAAGAAATTTAGAGAAGAACTTCCACTACTCTTTAAACTCTTCAAAGAAATTGAAAGGGAAGCAATACTTCCAAACTCATTACTGGAAGCAAGTATTACTTTGATTCCAAAATCAGGGAAATACCCAACCAAAAAAGAGAACTGCATGCCAATCTCCTTAACATAGATGCAAAAATCCTCAATAAGGTACTGGCAAACAGAACACAGAAGGTCATCAAGAAGATCATACACACTAACCAATTTGGAATTATCCCTGGAATGCAAGGATGGTTCAACATGCATAAATCAATAAATGTAATACACTATATTAGCAGATCAATGACTAAAACCATATGATCCTCTCAATAGATGCAGAAAAAGCATTTGAAAAAAATTCAACATTCATTCATGATAAAACCCTATAGAAAATTGAAACAGATGGTCCTTATCTTAACCTGATAAAGGATATCTATGAAAAACCAACAGCCAATATCATACTTAGTGGTCAAAAACTGAAAACCTTCACACTACGATCAGGAACAAGACAAGGATGTCCACTGTCACTACTCCTATTCAATATAGTTCTAGAAACATTAGCCACAGCAACTAGACAAGAGAAAGAAATAAAAGGAATAAAGGTAGGAAAGGAAGAAGTTAAATGTCACTATTTGCTGATGATATCATATTCTACATAGAAAACCCAAAAGACTCCTAGACTTAATTGACAGATTCAGTAGTGCAGATGGATACAAGGTCAACATTCATAAGTCAATAGTCTTCTTGCACATAAATAACAGACTTGCTGAGAGATAAATTAGAGAAATAATTCCTTTCATGATAACATTCAAAAAAATGAAATATCTAGGAATCAATCTAACAAAGGAGACAAAATACCCCTACATTGAAAACTACAGAACTTTGAAAAAAGAGATAGATGAGGATATAAAAAATGGAAAGACATCCATGCTCCTGGGTAGGAAGAATCAACATAGTGAAAATTTCCATACTTCCAAAACAGCCATATAGATTCAACACAATTTCAATTGAAATCCCAACAGTATATTTCACAGAACTAGAGAAAATGATCCAAAAATGCATTTGGAACCAAAAGAGACCTAGAATAGAAAAAGGAATTTTAGGCAACAGAGACATGGCAGGGGGCATCACAATTCCCAATCTGAAACTATACTACAAAGCCTCTGTGATAAAAACAGCATGGTACTGGCAAAGAAACAGACCCAAGGATCAATGGAATAGACTGGAAGATGTAGAAACAATACCAAACATATTCATCTACCTCAACTTTGACAAAGGAGCCAACCATCCTCACTGGAGGAAAGATAGTGTCTTTAAATAATGGTGTTGGAAAAACTGGATTTCACCCTGCCAAAGATTAAAACTAGACCCCTATCTTTCACCATGCACTAAATTAAAATCCAACTGGGTTAAAGATCTAAATGTCAACACAGAAACACTAAACTTACTGGAAAGTAAACTAGGTAGAACTCTTGAAGACAGTGGCATAGGAAAACACTTTATGAAAAAAATCTTCAGCAGCACAAGAACTTGCACAAAGAATCAACAAGTGGGATCTCCTTATATTAAAAAGTTTTTTCAGTGAGAAACCACCAACAGAGCTGAGACAACCTACAATGTGGGAAAAAATTACCATCTACTCCTCAGACAAAGGACTACTATCTAGAATATATAAAGAACTCAAAAAAAAAAAAATCAGATGCCCCCAAACACAAAGACCCAATTCAAAAATGGGCATCTGAAATGAACAGATATTTCTCAGGCAAACAGTAAAAGCACAAAATAAATATATGAAAAAATGTTCAACCTCACTGGTCTTTTGAGAGATTCAGATGAAAACAATGAGATTCCACCTCAATCGAGAAAGAATGGCTTCTATCAAGAAATCAACCAATAACAAACGCTGGTGAGGCTGGGCTTTCTCCATTGGTGGGAGTGCAGACTGGTACAATCACTGTGGAAATCAATGTGGAGATACCTCAAAGAACTTGGATTCAAAGTCCCATTTTACCCAGCTATCCCTCTGCTGGGTATCTTTTCAAAAGAATTAAAAGAATCATACCACAGTGATACATACACACAGATTTTTATAGCAGCACAGTTTATAATAGCTAAAACTTAGAAACAACCCAAATGCCCATCAACTGGAGACTGGATAAAGATGTATTTTTTTTAATAAAATGGAGTAATACTCAGCCATAAAGACAGAAACTAAAGACACTGATAGCTAAGTTGATGCACATTGAGGCCAACCTCTTAAGTGAAATTAATAAGTCACAAATGTGTAAATACTGAATAGTTTCTCTGGTGTGAAAAACTAAAAGTGTAAATAAGGTTCAAATGGTATAACTGACAGTGTGAAATAGGAGAAAATGGCTACAGAGGAAGTGGAAAGGGGAGAAAAAGGATATAAGGGAGTGGAAAAAAATGGAAACAAAGTCTTTGTAAATAGGGAAGGTGAAAGAGGCTGGGTGTGGTGGTGCACAACTGTAATCCCAGCTCTCAGGAGGCTAAGGCAGGAGGATCACCATTGACATAGTGAGACCCTGTCTCAAAAAAAAAAAAAAAAGTAGGGAAAGGTGAAGAGGGTGAAAGGAGCTCAGGGGTATGGGGAAAAATTAAGATCAAGGCATATCATGTAAAGGTACAAGATCCCAATGATAAATGTAACTGTATTATTTGTTTTAAATATACCAATAAACTTAACGGGAAAAAATAAATAAAGTAAAATGAGGAAAACTGCTATTTTCTTGACATTGTGGGGAGAGGGCATAAATATTTGTCAATATTAACATTAAGTACAATGGAGTAGATACTATTTAATTTACATTTAGACAACTATGAACTGTTTTACTAAGTGCACTGGTTTATAAACATGATCCCTCACACCTAAGCCCTAAAAGTTACACTTCTTTAATCACTCCAATTAACTGATAGTTTGAACTTTGCCTTTCTATATTTAATGTATTTCTTATAATGTTTTCAAAATGTTCTAGCAATTATCATGGACATAATTCAAAAGGTTTCTTTCAAATCCAGTAAGCCTCTTGCCACTCTTATCAGAAGGTAGCTATTCTTTGTTGAGTAAGCACAATAATTTCTGTAAGAGTCACTGTTTCACAGACTCACAGGCACCCTAAATAAAACTCAAACCAGAGCCACATGATTTGTGACTGCCACAAGTATCCTCTCTTTTTATTAATTTATTTTGTACCTTAGAACATTTCCCCAAATATCTTTTTCCATCAATGGGATTGATGTGTAACACAACAAAAATGATACTCACATTATATTGGCTACACATCAATCCTATTCACTTACAGTTTTCAGATACATATTTTCACTTTGTATAATTTATAAATACACTGGCCCATGGATTTAGTTCAGTGGTTCCACCATCTGTCTAACAAATACAAGGTCCCGAGTTTGATCCCCAGTACCAAAAAAATATTATAAAAACATTTTTTCTATAGAAAATTTCAAAATATAGATCAGTTTTATTGTTTTTCATAATATACCCCTTCTCATACTGAGGATGTAACTCAGGGCTTTGCCTATACAAGGCAAGCACTCTGCCTCTGAGCTACATGCCCAGCCCAAAAGATGGCAGCATGGTGCTAGGATCATTTTAGAGTGTGTGTGTGTGTGTGTGTGTGTGTTTGTGTACTAATAAAGACTTCATTAAATATAGTGAGTGGTGACAAAACTAACATTTAATTCATATAAAAAAGTTATTTTAAATATTAGAAAATTAAAACGAACAATGTAAATGCTCAATACACACACCAAAAAATATATATATATCAGGGAAACAAAAGGTTGAATAAATATTTTAATACTAAATGTACTTAGAAATCATGAGACTAATACAACTTATCTTTGGCCTCTGCAATTATAAGAGGTGCTCAAAGTGGGGCCATTAGCTTCTAGACATGCTGAAGTATGTATACTTTTTTTAGTGTTCTCTCTCCCTCTCTCTCTCTCTCTCTCTCTCTCTTTCTGTGTGTGTGTGTGTGTGTGTGTGTGTGTGTGTATGTGGGTGTGGGTGGGTGTGGGTGTGGGCAGATAAATAATATGTAACTTACACATGAAACATACACAGAGAATACAATAACAATTAGTAAAAATTATCTGACATTGTGATTTTAGAAAATCTCAAGACTGGGTTTCAAAGAGAATTGCCTACAACCTGTATTGTTCAATAGCCTAAAGTCATTTAGAGTATAATTTCATTATTTACCAAACACTAGAAAGATATCACCCAGGTATTTAAATCATTATCATATAAATATTTACAGGGAAAATGAGCATCTAAACAATGAGGTACCTAATGACAAACTTTGGGGCTCAAAGATTATAATATTTAGAGTATCATGACTTTCAAAGAGCAGGCTTTCCTAAACTCAAGTCAAAAACATAACTAAAGTGCAAAAGAAAATGTAATTCTAATTCTATGTAATTTATGGAAAAGGAACTATCAAAGGTGTGTGTGGTGGCACACATCTGTTGTCTCAGCACTCTGAAAGGCTGGGTCAGGGTTGAAAGTCTGAGCCTGGGCAACTTAATGACTTAGTGAGGCCCTATTTCTAAAAAATAAAAATAAAAAGGGTTGGGAAGGCCTGGATTCAAATCTCAGTACCAGAAAAAAAACTGAAATACAATGCCTCATTTAACCTACTTTATAAAGTTCACTCAAATCATGTGTATAAATGTACTACAGAAATAAAATAATTTCCATGCATTTATTGGCTTGTGTTCCTCTCCCCTTGCTGCATATCACTGTTACAACTATTCTGAAAGGTACTAAGACTAATAATTCATCTATCCATCCACTTTATTATCCATGAACAGTGAGATATATCTTTCACAGAACTTGGAACAGAGCAAATGTAAGATGTGAATAAGTGAAAGCAATATAAATGTAAGAACATTTGGTCCACAAACATGGTATTTCTGGAAAAAGACAAAATATTTTAAACTATTTTTCAGAAGTTAATTTGAAGCAAGGATATTAAACTTATTATATCTTAATGATTTAAATGTTATCATTAAATCTTCTGCCTTAGCCAAAATAAATACAGAGAAAGAAATAAGAAAAAAAGAGGAGTTTTTTTTTTTTTTTTTTTTTTTAGGTCAGATATGGAAGCTGAAGTCCATGAAGCATACAGGAAATTCTGAACTTTGTAGATTTCACAGCAAAAAGCTCCTAATATCCAATTGAAAATGGAAATGTAATTACATGCTTGATCAATCACCTGTTTAGGTGGGAAAAATACAGAAAATATATAGAAGTAAATATGGGAATAAATCATTATGAAACACAGGAATCACTCAATTTCTCCATTATTTCATCGTTAAGGTGAAAAATATCAACAAGAACTGCAGTATCCACTTCATGAGCTCTCAGTCATAATATAACTAACGAAAGTATAATAATCCAAAATGAGAGAATTTGCACTGGGACGGTTTCCTCAATACAAGCTCTTAAAAGTTATTCTGAAATTTGTCAACACAGCTGGGGGTCCTTCTCAACTCAGTTGCAAATTCCAATGCAACATTATAGATGTTAAAAAACAGACATAATTCAGGAAACAAAATTCACACAATATTGCTGCAATTGTGACACATTACAATGAAATCCATGGTACCTAGAAATGAACAGGAACTTACAAAATGATCATTAGAAACGTGTTTATATAGTTATGCAGTTTTCCCTAGTAGGAAAGTAACTGTTCCTTCCTGTTCTTTACTGGCACAAAAATATTTCAGAGGCCACAGATTTTAAGAGCATTACAAAATCTGAAGAATATAAAATAAGTGGCCATTATATAAAGGTAGGATTTATACCTTTTAAGCCCCTCTGAAGCACTATTCAGGTTTAGTTATATACAGGAGAAGTGTGCTGTATCTTCAAGAAGGTAACAGCTGGATACTGTGCTGAATAAGTGTGCAGCCCATGGGTGGGATGTTCATAGAGCTGAAGGGCAAGAGAGAGATGTATGTCTTGGGAAGTGATGTGGATAATTAGTTTTCATTAAGTAGAGTGATTGCTGCAGCAATTTCCCATGTAACTATTCCACATGAAACTTCATCATACCCTTGGACTTACTACACGTACACAGATAATCTTAGCCAAAAGACCGTAGTCAGTGATGTATCCCACGTAAAAGGAAGATCATTGCTTTACTATTTAATCACACAAAACACATTAAGACTCTACCCATTAATAACAGAGACAAAAAGTCACAGACTTTTTACATTAGTAAGACTTTTGTAAGAACTCAGAATCTGCTTTTTCTAACCTGCTGAGATGATGTGCCTGATAAAAATCTACAAGGACTTACAGTATCTTCCTATGTTTTGTAGTTTTTATATCCACTCATATATATTTGGATTATGGATTTCATAATAAGCAAAATTTTTCTTTAAAAAAACCATCTGTGTTGCTATAGGATGTTGGGTGATGTCAGTGGTTCACTGTCAGTTTTGAGTAGCGAAAGCAATGGCACAGGGATTGATCTGAAAGTTCCCAAATACCCTGCAAAGATAAGGAAGAAAATAAGTAAAAGGGTAAAGACGAGAAGAGGAGGGAGGAAGAGAATGGGGAAATATGAAGAAATAAAACTATACAAAACTCATGACCTCAAAAGGACTAAAAGAAAGGCGACTGTGCAACTTTGAATAAGTGTAGGTAAACAGAAAAATAAACCTAACTACTGTTCTTGCTCACTCTTACTGTAGTCTTCATAGACACCAAGTGCAATTCAGTAGAAATAACACAGAAAGAAGATAATTTGAAACTACAGCTAGAAAGAAAAGGTTGATCCTATATGTGAAAATACTGAAGAAAACAATGAAAGGGCATTAACGGACAAAAGAGAAGGGTCTTGGAAAGTCACATGAGACATGGCAAGGTAACCTTGGAAAACTTTCACTCTGGAGAGAAAAAAGATCAAAAATAAGAAGCAAGGTTTATTTGAGAAAAATATATTAGAAAGGTAAAGAAGAAAGGAGGACATCTAGAGTGTGTAAAACAAAGTAAAATTAAAACTTTATGAGCATACAACCATTTAAAAGTTATGCCATCCAGTAAGGACACAATATTTCACTGGTGCTGACAAAATGATCTAGAATAACGTATGTCACTGCCATCCCCACTCACTGAAAGGGAAAATAATATTTAAAGAAAACTGAAAATGAGAACCCAGAAATTCAGCGATAAAAATTCCACACTTTCACCAAAGTTGAACAAATTTAAAACCTGGTGAAATGTAACAAAATTATAACCCTTAAAACAGAGTTAAATGTCTACAAACCTGGTGTTTATATGGATGAAAAACTACTATGAAATAAATTTTAAAACAGGAAGAAAAATAGATAAAAACTTTTTTAAAAAGGAAGAAATAAAAAAGAATTTGTTGAACTCAAAGTAAAAAAAGGAAATAGAAAATTGTTACAAATGGAAACTGAACTACATGATGTTCAAAATAAAATATATTTGAAAGAATAAAACAATTAAGGGGTACTGGAAAAATAATAAAAGAAAATCAACCTAGTGAATAAAATGAAATGGCAAAAAAAGTAAAACAATCCAGGAATAAAGTAGGTGAAGTGGAAAAGAAGTAAAAGAAGGTCTACATATAAATAAATCTAGTTTCTGAAGAAAAGAATTTTCAAAATGAATAGCATCATTATTTGTGGAATATGTATTCCAAAAATGAAAGGCCAAAAACCACACACTGAAAGAAAGGATCCAATGTGCACAAGGGAAGAGGATTTACAAAAATTAATTTAAGAACCACAGTCTAATAAAACTAGAGACATTACAGACCAAAAACATCCTCATAAATGGTAGTCAAAAAATCAGAGAATATTTAAAACCAAGGGATTCATCCAAACCAAGATTCAAAGCAAAATGATAGAGTAGCATTTTTTTTTAAATTCCATGAAATAAACTGAATATCAAAGCTATAGGAAAATTTTCAAATAAACAACAATTGAAAATATCCTTTATCCTCAAATTTCTGAGGAATCAATTAGAAGTTAAAGTTAATCTAACTAAGTAAAAATCGGGAAAGTAAAGTTTATGTGTGTGTGTGTGTGTGTGTGTGTGTGTGTGTATATATATATATATATATCTTTATAAGACTGAAAAAAGATTGATGATGATAAAATATGTTAGATGACATGTTATATAGTAAGTGCTAAATGTTCTTGAAAAGTTGACATAATGCACATAAAATAATGGAATAAAAAGTACAGGAAAATGATAGGGTAAGCTGTGAATATAGGCAAGAGTTAAAGAGTATATTAGAAACTGAAAAACCAAATATTAAAGGTCAAAATGTTCAAATGAAGAATAAAGATATAAAAAAAAATGTTCCACATCACTGACCATTCGAGAGATGCAGATGAAAACACTGAGATTCCACCTCACCCACAAAGAATGGCTGCTATGAAGAAATCACATAATAACTAATGTTGGTGGGGTTGTGGGGAGAAAGGAACCCTTCTCCATTGTTGGTGGGAGTGAAGACTGGTGCAACCACTATGGAAATCAATATGGAGATACCTCAAAGAGCTGGGACTACAGGTTCCATTTGACCCAGCCATCCCTCTGCTGGGTATCTTTCCAAAAGAATTAAAAGAATCATACCAGAGTGATATATGCACACCCATGTTTATAGCGACACAGTTTGTAATAGCTAAAATTTGGAAAAAGCCCATTTGT
>NW_022900916.1:14931959-15008077 GCF_012274545.1 Fukomys damarensis
AAAAAATGAGAACCAAGACATGTCATGGAGAGGTACAAATTCCCAACAATGAATGTAACTGTACTGTATCCCTAAAATGTACCAATAACCTCAATTAAAGCCGAAAAAAAGAATAAAGATATAACTATATAAACACAAACATGACCACTTGATCAAAAAAAAAACTTCAAAGGAAAAAAAGAACTAGTAAAAGGAAATCCAGCTCACATAATTATAACATGAAATTAAAGCCAAAGACATTAGTCTTTACAATAAACATAAAAGCTCATAATCTACTAACTTAAGAAAATTTTAAATACAAAAAGAAAAAGATTTTATCTGACTCACAAAGCACAATGTATCTATATAATCCATCCAAGGAAATAGATAAAAGAAAATGAATAAGAGAGCCTCCACAGAAATCAATTTGGACATTCCTCCAAAAACTAAAAATAGAAATTCCATTTGAGACCTGGACCCAGGGGTCCAGGTAGCTGTGCCCTTTGCTGCAGGTGCTGCCATCTCTGCCCCAGCGCCAGCCAAGAAGGTGAGATCCGGAGAAAGCATCTCTGCTGGGAAACTGCATTGCCCTCCGCCCACCTGGACCCAGCCCACGGGTCCGGGTAGCCACGCCCTTTGTTGCAGGCGCTGCCATTGCTGCCCCAGCCCCAGTGTGGGCACCACTGAGCAAAACAAACACACACACACACACACACACACACACACACTCTCTCTCTCTCTCTCTCTCTCTCTCTCTCTCTCTCTCTCTCTCTCAGATCCCCTGACTGTGACAGTCCTTGGACCTACTCCGCAGACATATGGCTGGTTGTAAAGGGTGATTTTCTGAGCTCCCAAATTTGAATATCTTTAAAGAAGGGGCAGGAGATACCTGTGATAGAACTATCTGGAGTTCAACACTGCAGGAGGTTAGGGAGCTCAAATTGGTCCTTGTGGCCTGAGGTCAGTCTGTGTCACAGGGTTCTGCCTTCGACTAGATGTGATAGGGGGATTTGGTTCTGCACATGGTTGCACTCCATGTGTATTATGACAGCAGAGATATAGTCTGAAAGAGGCCCTTCAAAGTCATTTTTTGTCCTTTTCTTTCTTTTCATCATTCCACTCAGTAAATTCTTTTTTCTGTCCTCTTTCACCAACTCAGTCTCTTGCTCCACCATATGGCACTCATCTCCATTTCTGTTCCTGCTCCTGACCTAATTCAGATTTCTTCTTTTATCATTTTTTCTTTTTTATTAATGTTATTTTTTTTCTATCAGCGAGTCTCACTCAGAGGTCACTAGTTTCAAGGGAAAGTGAGCTCCTATAGCTGTTAAGGGGATATATTCTTGTCCTTATACTTGCACTCTGTCTATCCCTTTTGAGTTTAACAGTTTCCTAAAGATTGTGAGGTCATTCTGTGTCTTCTGGCTTCACTTGAAATGTTCCCCAGTTCTTTTACTTGTTTACTCTTCTCATCCTAATTAGGTCTAGGCACCCATCCTAAATAGTAAATATACCATGTTGAGGAGTTTTTCCACTGCAAACATATTTTGGGCTGCTTCTTGATTTAAATTTAATTAGCATGGTAGGGGGGTGATGGATTGATGACTACCACAAGTGGTCAATTTACAGGAGGTGATTGATCCTGTTTGTGGCTGATTGTATGGATTGGGATAAGGGATAGGGATAGATTGGACGAGTTGTTTTCTCTGATATTGTGAAAGTGAGAATGTCTATGAGTCATTAGAGAGTCAGGGGCTGAAGAGCAACAATATCAGGAATATTTAATAACCCAGAACTTGAATCAAGGACAACCCAACAGCAAAAATAAAAATGAGAAAGCACTTGACCAAGACACAAAGACTGACTTCCAGTTCACCAATGGCAAACAGTAGGGCAAAGGAGGATGAAAAGTCCAATGGTGAACCACCAGGAAACCCTGAACTCACAACACACGAAGTAACAAAACAGATCGACCAGGCTCTAGAAAAATTCAAAACAGAAATAATTTCCCAGATAACCAGAGAGATGGTGAGCAAAATGAAAGTCATGTTTCGAAACTCTAGAACAGAAATTGACAAAAAAATAGATGAGTTCAGGACCATAATAGAAGCCATGAAGCCCAGCATAAGAAAGAAATATAAACAATGAATGCCCAACATAGGAAAGACACAGAATCCATAAAACAGATTCAAACAGATATGCAAGAGATTTAAAACTCTACTAAAAGTGTAAGTAACAGAATAAAAGATTGCAAAGATAGAATCTCAGATATAGAAGATAGGAAAGCACTCAGTGACCATGAAAAGAGAGGTCTCTTAAAAACAGTAAGGGAGCATGAGAAATCGATCCAATGACTCCTAGATGATGCAAAAAACAATAACATAAGGCTGATAGGAATCCATGCAGTACCAGGAGAAAATGCAAAAGACTTAAAAAAGCTGTTCACAGAATTAGTGACAGAAAACTTCCCAAACAGAGGGGAAGAATCTGACATACAGATAAGCGAGGCATATAGTACTCCAACTAGCCATGATCAAAAAAAAAAAAAATCTACACCTAGACATGTAGTAATCAAGATTCCAGAAACCCAACAGAAGAACAAAATACTACAAGTGGTAAGGGAAAAGAAACAAATCACGTGCAAAGGAAAACCCATCAGAATCACAACAGATGTTTCAACAAAAATCCTCAGGTCAAGGAGAGCCTGGAGTGAGGTATTTTGAGTCCTAAAAGAAAATAACCTACAACCTAGACTAATATATCCTGCAAAACTCTCTTTCAAAATGGATGGGGAAATAAGACACTTCCAAGACAAAGAACACCTGAGAAACTTCATGAATACCAAACCAGCACTACAAGGAATTCTAAAAAATATCCTAGAAAAAGACAATGAAAATCACAACACCATGAGGCCCAACAGAGCAAATCAAATAGTCAAGACAAGAAACTAAAAGGAGAGGTCGAAAAATTTAAAAGGGTCAACAAAAAGACAATAACATGACAATAAGAAGTCAGTACAAATCAGTTATAACCATCAATGTCAATGGCCTCAATTCACCAATCAAGAGAAATAGACTGACAGATTGGATTAAGAAGCAAAATCCAACAATATGTTGTATACAAGAAACACACCTAGTGCAAAAAGAAGCCCATAGACTGAAAGTGAAAGAATGGAAAACAATTCTCCACATGACAGGAGCCCAGAAAAAAGCAGGGGTAGCACGCTTATTCGCAGACAAAGTAAATTTCAAACCAAAACTGATCAAGAGAAACAAAGAAGGCCACTACATTATTGTAAAGGGAACAATTCAAGAGGAAGAGATGACAATCATAAACATATATGCACCAAATACTAATGCCCCCAACTATATAAAAGAAATATTAAGAAACATGAAAAACCAAATAAACACTAATACAATTGGAGTGGGGATCTAAATACCCCAGTATCACAAAAAGACAGATCATCTAGGCCAAAAGTTAACAACAAAATATTAGAATTGAACCAAGCTTTTGAAAGCATGGACTTAATAGACATTTATAGTGTTCCACCCCACAGAATCAGAATATACATTCTTTTCGGGTGCACATGGGTCATTCTCCAAGATAGATCACATACTAGGTCACGGAACAGGTTTGAATAAATGCAAAAGAATCGAAGTTATTCCCTTTATATTATCAGATCATAGAGCAATCAATCTGGAGATAAATAGCACAAGAAACCATACGAACTTCACAAACACATGGAAATTGAACAACATTCTCCTGAACAATCAATGGATCACAGAGGAAATTAAGGAAGAAATCACACAATTTGTACAAATAAATGAAAATGACAATACAACATACAGGAATCTATGGGACACAATGAAAGCAGTTCTACATGGAAAATTCATAGCACTGAATGCCCAAACTAGGAAAACAGAGCAAGCTCAAATAACCTAATGATGAATCTTGGACTCCTAGAAAAACAAGAGCAAGAAAAACCCAAAGCTTGAACAAGAGAAGAAAGTATAAAGATTAGAGCAGAAATCAATGCAATGGAAACTAAGAAAATGATACAAAAAATAAATGAATCCAAGAGTTGGTTTTTTGAAAGAATAAATAAAATTGATAAACCCTTAGCAAACCTTATCAAAAAAGGAAAGAAAAGGCTCAGATCCATGCAATCAGAAATGAAAAAGGCAAAGTCACAACAGATCCAATAGAAATCCAGAGGATCATTAATACCTACTTTGAGAACCTGTACTCTAATAAAATGGAAAACACAGAAGAAATGGACAGATTTCTAGATACTTATGAATTACCAAAGTTGAACAAGGAAGATAAAAACATTTTAAACACCCCAATTACAATCAGTGAAATTGAAAATGTAATTGAAAACTTACCAACAAAGAAAAACCCAGGCCCTGATGGATTCACTGATGAATTTTACAAGATATTTAGAGAAGAACTACTGCCATTACTCTTCAAACGTTTCAATGAAATTCAAAGGGAAGCAATACTTCCAAATAAATTCCTGGAGGCAAGTATCACTTTGATTCCCAAACCAGGGAAAGACGCAACTAAAAAAGAGAACTACAGGCCAACCTGCTTAATGAATATGGATGCAAAAATCCTAATAAGATATTAGCAAACAGAATACAGAGGATCATTGAGAAGATCATACATCCTGACCAAGTCAGATTTATTCCAGGGATGTAAGGATGGTTCAACATGTGTAACTCAACAAATGTAATACACTATATTGACAAAATCAAGGACAAAAACCACATGATCCTCTCGATAGATGCAGAAAAAGCATTTGACAAACTTCAACACCCATTCATGATAAAAACCCTGCAAAAAATTGGAATAGATGGTCTCTATCTCAACTTAATAAAGGTTATCTATGAAAAACCAACAGCCAACATGATATTAAATGGCTAAAAACTGAAAACCTTCATGTTAAAATCAAGAACAAGGCAAGGATGCCCACTATCACCACTCCTCTTCAATATAGTTCTGGAAACATTAGCCACAGCAATTAGACAAGAGAAAGAAATTAAAGCAATAAAGATAGGAAAGGAAGAAGTTAAACTGTCATTATTGGCTGATGATATGATACTCTACATTGAAGACCCAAAAAACTCCACAAAAACACTTCTAGACTTAATTGACACCTTTAGCAGAGTAGCAGAATACAAGGTCAACACCAAAAAATCAATAGTCTTCTTGTACACAAATAACAGACTCACTGAGAGAGAAATTAGGGAAACAATTCCTTTCACAATAGCGTCCAAAAAAATGAAGTATCTAGGCATCAAGCTAACAAAAGAAGCAAAAGACCTCTACACTAAAAACTACAGCACTCTGAAAAAAGAGATCGAAGAGGATGTAAGTAAACAGAAAGACATCCCCTGCTCCTGGGTAGGAAGAATCAACATAGTGAAAATGGCCATACTACCAAAACTGCTATACAGATTCAATGCAATACCAAATGAAATTCCAATACTATACTTCACAGAACTAGAAAGAAGAATCCAAAAATTCATTTGGAACCATAAGAGACCTAGAATAGCAAAAGCCATCCTAGGCAGAAGACACATGGCAGCGGGTACAACATTTCCCAATTTGAAACTACACTATAAAGCCACTGTGATAAAAACAGCATGGTACTAGCAAAGAAACAGACCTGAGGATCAGTGGAACAGACTAGAAGACACAAAAACAACTCCAGATGTACTCAGCTATGTCATCTTTGACATACCCACTGGAGGAAAGATAGACGCTTTACTAAATGGTGTTGGAAAAACTGGATTTCAACCTGTCAAAGATTAAAACTAGACCATTATCTCTCACCATGCACTAAATTAAAATCCAAGTGGATTAAAGGTCTAAATATTAAAACAGAAACACTATACTTGCTGGAAGATAAATTAGGCAGAACTCTTGAAGTCATCGGCATAGGAAAAGACTTTATGAACAAATCCTCAGTATCACGGGAACCCGCAGAAAGAATCAACAACCGAGATCTCATTTTATTAAAAAGTTTCTGCACTGCAAAAGAAACTATCAATAGAACTAAGAGGCAATCTACAGTGTGGGAAGATATTTTTACTAGCTGCTCATCAGACAAAGGACTATTATCTAGAATATATAAAGAACAAAAACAATCAGCCACCCCCAAATATAAAGACCCAATTCAAAAATGGGCATCTGAAATGAACAGACATTTCTCAGACAAAGAAGTAAAAGCAGCAAGTAAATATATGAAAAAATGTTCCACATCACTGACCATTCGAGAGATGTAGATGAAAAAAACACTGAGATTCCACCTCACCCACAAAGAATGGCTGCTATGAAGAAATCACATAATAACTAATGTTGGCGGGGTTGTGGGGAGAAAGGAACCCTTCTCCATTGTTGGTGGGAGTGCAGACTGGTGCAACCACTATGGAAATCAATATGGAGATACCTCAAAGAGCTTGGACTAGAGGTTCCATTTGACCCAGCCATCCCTCTGCTGGGTATCTTTCCAAAAGAATTAAAAGAATCATATCACAGTGACATATGCACACCTATGTTTATAGCGGCACATTGGAATACTACTCAGCCATAAAGAATGAGAAATTAGATTCATTCAATGGAAAATGGATACATTTTGAGGATATACTCCTAAATGAAATAAATAAGTCACACATGTGTAAATACCGAATAGTTTCTCTGGCGGGAAAAACTAAAACAGTACTCAATATCCTAATGGGAAAAATAGCAATATGAAATAAGAAGAAAAGGGCTAAAGGTGTAGGGACAGTGAGATGGGTAGGAGAAGGGGAATAAGGGAAAGGGAAAAAATGTGAGAAAATGTAAAAATGATATTAAAGTGTTGGTAGGTAGGGAGGGTAGGAGGGGGTGAAGGGAGGGTGGGGACAAGGGGAAAAAATGAGAACCAAGACCTGTCATGTAAAGGTACAAGATCCCAGTAATTAATGGAACTGTACTGTATACCTAGAATGTACTAATAAATTCAATAAAAAATAAATAAATGAATAAGAAATTCTGTTTGACCCAGTTAGTCCCTTCTTGCTATCTTGGATATATGCATGCCCATGTTTATAGCAACACTATTCATAATAGCTAAATCTTGGAAGCAGATGAATGGATAAAAAAATATGGTGTCTATACACAATAGTTCTCTGTCATAAAGATGGCTAAAATTATTGCAGAAAAGTGGAAACCTTGAGACTGTTATATTAAGTGAAATAAAACAGAAAGATAAGATTAATAACACTTGGTTTCTCTTATATGAGAGCCTCAAAGTATAAATAAAGTGCAAAATAAATAATAGATAATAGGACTGAGGTGGATCTTTGGTACATGGAAAGGGAACCAAGCATGGAGGCAGGCAAGAGGAAGGGGAGGAAAATGAGATTTAAAAGAAACAATTGAGAAATGTCATGTTCATGTACCAACTCTCCACAATGAATGTAATCATTATAAACATGTACCGATAAAATAATAATTTTAAAAATTGAAATGCTCATCTACTGACAAATTTTTAAACCTTTTAAAGCATCTCTTAGGTAGAAGTGTAAATATATGCACAAACTTTAAAAAAATCGCTTTCTAAAAAAATGAAAATTGAGTAAAAGGCAGTAGTAAGGTCTCAAGATTCAGCTCAGCCTGGGAAGCTGAGGGACTTGGAAACACCCTTCCTGAAACATTATTCTTTTTTAGAAAGGGCCGGGGATATAGCAGTATGAAGTCTGTGGGTTCAATCCCCAATACCACCAACAAAAATAAAGATACTATATATAAGATTTTTGAAGCACTGGTTAGAAGCAAACTCATAGCATTAAACATTTCTATCAATAAACTTTAAAGAATAAAAATAAATGACTTTTAGTTCCAGGTCAGAAAGGCATTGAGAGTAATAAATACTAATCAGTATTTGAGAGTGCTTGATATAAGTGTGCCTAAAGAAACACAGTAAGCCAATTCCCAGAAATACTGTAGTTTTTCCTACTTGACTCTGACAGTAGCAGAGTTCATGGGAATTTAGCTTCCTAGAGATCCGTAGTACAAACGACCCAGTGTATAAGATACCAGACTACTACATTTATCATGCTTTTAGTCTTTCATGTGAATTTCTTTCATTTCCCTCACTTTTCAATCTTATCTCAGTATGCAGAAAAAAGGGATGAGAAAAGTCAATTTCAGGAAGGGTCAATCACACAATAATGCAAAGCAAAAGTTTCAGACACACCTCTTCCTCTGCAGACATGGCGCTCTTCCCTGCTGATCACCCCTTTGGAAGCTCTGACAAAAAGCTTTCACTGGTCTTTGACTCTGAGTCAGGAACACCTTGGAGGTCAGGTCCCATGAGCTGAACAGAGATGAACACTTACTGGTGCTCTTCTGTAATTCATAATTTTATCATTTACACAAGAAGCAACTAAAACAGAAACAGACTTCTTACAGGAAAGATAAACTAGAGCTAGGTTTTAGCTTCCCTCACCTTCTCATTTACAATATCCTAAATATTCAAAACCATATTTCACTAAATGGATGCACCCTTATGTAACAGCAAGAATGAGGGATAATGCCAAATACAATATCTCTATTAGTACCAGTGTGTGTGTCTTAAAAGGCAACTGAATAACATGAAACATGCATGAAGTGTGAATATAGCAAAGCTAAATGGCAAGTGAATAGGAAGAAATCAAACAACATAACATTAATACTTACTGTACATAGAATTCAAAATAAGAATGAGAAAAAGTTATTAACACTCTGCAGATTAAAAAGAAATACACACAAGACATACCAACACCCCACGAAGAAAGTCATCAGTATGTATTACAAACGTGCAAATAAAAATGTTAAATATATATAATGTTCTTGAAGAAAATTTCCAGCATCACTAACAATTTTTAAAATATGAATGAAATCAAGAAATTCAGCCCATGAAATAATAAACTTTAAACAGCTTCACAATTTCCAGTACTATCGAGATTGTGGGGAAGCTGGTCATTCTAATAAACAGTTGATAGGAATATAAAACAGTACAATTTTATTGGAGGGCAATATTACCAGTAGTGATAAAAATTTAAAATTTTATCTCCACTTCTAATTATTTATTCTAGAGACACATATGGTTGAAAAAAAAAACCAACCAGAAATATTTACTGAAATGTTGTCTATAGCAGCAATAATTGAAAACATCTTCAATGCCCCTCAATAAGAAAAATCATTAAAAATACTAGGCAATACATATAGCAAAGAACACCTCACAGTAGTTTGAAAAAATAAATTTGAGATACACTACACAGAAAGTTCTCATATACATTGTTAAGATAGTAACTATTTATTATGAATTTTTACCTCATAAAAGCCATAAAATCACATCTTTGTACATGTACATACATACTTTCATATGCATGCACAGGAATAAAGGTCTGGAACATCATACACTAAATTCATAATGGTTACCTAAAGAATGTGAACTACAGATGACTAAAAAGGACAAAAAGGTAATTGTACTTTTAAAACCAAAATATATTTATTTCACATGTGAATTTTTGTGAGGAAAGATTTCATACATATTGCCATAATTTCATCTCATTATTTTAAGTGAATAGTAGATAGAGAAATAAAGACATTATATGTTTAAAATGTTTTGTATACTTTTTACTTATGTTTAGTTTTCAAATATTATATTTTTAGGTTGTTTATCTTTGATTTGGGGTAATTCTTCGATACTGTCTTTCATTTCAAAAATTATCAATGGCAAATTTTCTGAACTTTGTCTATAGTGATGATTTGATTTCTTTTAAATGGCAATGTTTTTCAATTTAAATTTTTTAAATTGGTCTTTTTTATACCCAGGTATTCGAGTTTGATCCTGCCTTCTTTGTCTCCTAAGTACTCCTTTTTCAATGAAAGTTACTTTACTACTTATCCCCATGAAAATTAAGGATACTTGTTTTAATCATCAGATCTTACATTTATTTTACCAAAAATGAATTCTTTTTCAAATTAATGATTGATCCAGTTGTCTTTCTCTAAAATAGATTTCTTCATTTTATTTTTTAGAGTGCTAGTATCCATGTTCTTTTTTTAGTAGCCAAAATAAAGTGACCCAACAAATAGCTTTGCCTGGTACACTAAACAAGCAAACATAATGAAAAATACAAAATAGTAAGCACTACACATTTTTAATTTTGGTTCTCTCAGTGTTTCAGTTTGAATATTTGGCCTTGAGAAATTCTTCAGCACTTTCTGATTCAGTAAGATTTTTTTTTTAATACAAGAAAACCCCATCTAATGCAACAAAGATGAACAGTTGTTATATAAAGAAAATATTAAAGTGTTTTAAATGCTGAGAATCATTAAAGAAATACATCGTATTTAGAAGCTTATTTCATATTAGATAAATACCTAAATATTGATTTGCTAGTCTTTTGAAGTTATTCAAAGAAACAATTATTTAGGAATCACCAATAAATGTAATTACAGTATCATTTGCTGATGATATTTTTCCTGTGTCCCATGGCGCCTAGAAAATGTTGTGTACTATCTAAATGGCAGCATTAAATAAACAATTTTTTGAATGCATGAACAGACAGGGGAAAATGGATAAATGAAAATGAATCAATCATTCATCAGAAACAACTAAATCCGTCCTCAAAGTAGCCAAACTTGGAGTGTCTTATTTACCCCAAGGTGATCAGAGAAAAGATATAACCAAGTACCATAGGTCTAGGAGCAGATTTCCATCAACATTAGCAAGAGCACAAACAGCAATGATACCAACAAACATTCAGTAAGAATATGCCATGTGAGGCCATGTGAGATTGATGAATCTGCCATGAGGGTTAACCAAAGACACAAAAAGATAAAATAACTAGCTAGATGCTATCTACTTGGAGAGCAGAAATGCAGAAAAGGACATATGACAATACAGGAAGCTTGTGCTAAGTGGTAAGCATGTGAGACAGAGAACAGAGTGAGACAAAGAAAGGCCAGGCCAGAAGCATAGCAAAAGCACTTCATGTAGATGGCAGGACTTCAGTTCTGGGAAAGGGAATGTTCTGCAATCAGCTATATAGTTGCAAAGATGACAGCTGTTAGCAATGACAAGATCAGTTGAGTAGAGCAAAGGGTTTATAGGAACAATGTGCGGAAATTACACATTTTTTAAGGAATACAAGCAAACTGAAAAGAAATGCAAGTTTTTCTTCTTAGCACATTTATTTTTTCTATGACTGTCAATATTTTATGAACATGTAACATTAAAGTTCAACCATCCATTCCTACTCTTGTCATTCTAGGTATAATAAATTGTTATGACACACAAATGGGGAGTAGGTATTCTGTTGGTAGAAAGAATTAATGGGTATATCAAGAATCAAATAATCAGATATAATAAATAAATAATAAATAATAAATAAATAATCAGATATAATAAATAAACAATGGTAAAAGTTGGTAAGAAATAATTTAAATTAATTTAAATGACTCAAAAGTCATTTTAGAGTCTTGTAGCATATATGTGAAGGAAAGAAAAATAGCCGATCTCTTATTGAGTATCATTTACTCAGGCACTACAGTTTATGCTTCTGGTTATAATTTTACTAATATTATATACTTTGTGAAACATTACTACTGTGTTTCATAGATAAAGAAATCCTGGTTTGAAATGTTGTTTATCTCTCAAGAGACAACTAGCAATAGGTCTGCTTTTACATTCTTGTTCCTTTTCCACAAACAGCATATGTGTGCATACACAGACTTGCTTAAGAAAGATTTTCCAAAAATAAATTCAATCGATATGAGCATTTACTTTGAGTCTCAAGCATATTGTCCCAGAAGTCAATAACTACCTTTTTCTCTTGATCCTGGTACACTACAGGTGAGTTCCTCTGGATTTTATTTGTATAAACGATTCTTCCTTCAAACCAAATTACTGTAAAAACACTTACCACAAAGGAAATTGCTAACAAAATCATTATCTACCTCAGTACAAACTAATGTTATTACTTTCAGGAAACAGAAGCAACTAAATTACATAATAGAAATATTAGTTTAAAAGGTCACTAGATGTCAGAATGTATCATTTGATAGAAGTCTCCTGAGACATTATTCATCAGAAATTATAATGCTTAGAACACCACGTTCAATGCCATGATTCAGCACATCTCTCTCTTGCCTGGTTCATTTAGCAGCAGTCATGCAACTCTGGGAGAGAAGGACAGTTACACTTTCTCTGAAATATTTCTTTCCACTTGCAAAGAAGAAAAAAGTCAGAGAGGCCTCTTTATCAAGTCTCTCTTCATCAATATAAATAAGCCTCTCTTTATTAAACATCTCTGATCCCTGTATTAACATAAAGGATATGCACACACACTTGCTCTAGAAGGGACCAATTTGGCCCATGTGACAGATAAAGGGTCTACCTAAGAGAGGTTAAAGAAATAGTAAAGGGGAAAATTATAAGTAATTAAACCATAACATTGCCTTCAGTTACTCAGTCAGTTCAACTGAAAGTAAAAGGAATATATAAAAATATGGTAATGTTTTCATTTTTTTATCCCATTGAAATACATCTTTCAACTCAGCTGCATCTTTCCTTTTAGACCCAGACTTACATAGTGAAGGTATTTTGGTGAAAACTGAACTCTTAGACTTCTGCACTATAAAATACTTTCGAAACATTAAGTATAGTAAGTAGGACTGGGAATCAAAGAGTACTCAAAAACCACATCAAATCACAATACCTATGTTTAAAAAAAATAGAAAGAACTAAATGTACCCCAAAAACAGAATTTAGATTTATCTAGCAATTTTAATTGGCAAAGAAATATAAATCCTATGTAGATCACTAATACTTCTAGTTTGTATACAGAACACTGAAGGCACAGGTCATTGTAACATGCTAAACATAATCAAGAAACTCTAGTAAATGGGGGAAAAACTTACAAGATATTAAGTGAACTGAAACGTAAAGGTGAAAATTTTCTTTTCCTGACTTTAAGTACAAGAGTAACATTTCAATAGCACACAGAGGGCAAAAAGAATCATTACTATTAGGCAACAAATACAGCTATAGTAATTTAATATATTCTCTGAACATTTGAATTTTTTGTTCTGTTAAAGAAGTCTTTGTACTTCAAGATGAGAGCTGCAAGATGATAACACTAATCTATTCAACTCTTTCCTATATGAAAAGAAAAGCCTGGGATAAAAAGAAAAGTATAAAGGACATTATTCTAGTTTTTTTATAAATGAAATAATTATGTCATTTTAGATTTCTTAGGATTTAAAACTGTGTTTAAGTTGATATGACCCTTTCTTCTAAAGCATACCCTAATGTTCACCACATTATAAAATATGCAATATGGTACAGCTCTTCAGCAAACTTTAGCTGTATCTCCTACAGCTAAACAGACTTACTCTGAGTCCCATAATTAATTCTGCTCCTAGAGACAATTCAAGAAAAATTCTCATATACCCAAAAGGTCAAGCATCATTTGCAGCAGCCAATAGGTGAAGATGACCCCAAAAAGTCTACTGCCGAAGAATGGCCACATAAATTAAGGAACAGCTTACAAAGGCACACAACATAACAATTATATTAAACAGCTGCTGCACACAGCAGGAATAAACCTCACCTACATAATGGTGAGTGAAAAAAGCCAGACACAAAAAGCATACTTACAACATAATTCAATTTATGCACATTTCAAAAACAGGCAAAACAATCTATGGAGAGAAAAATCATCTGGTTCATGTAGTAACAGGAAGAGAACATGAAAGAGATAATGTTCATCTTGATCGGCATGGTAGTTATAGGGATCATCAGCTTGGAAAAGTTCACCAAGCTATGCTCTCAAGATGTGTACGTGTTTCTATTTCCAAAGTATGCTTCAATTCAAAATTGTCAGATAAAATTAGCATTTTTCTTAAGTTTAATCTTCAACAACAACATGAAGTATTAGAATTTTTCTCAAGATGAGATCCTCAAGTAGTGCATAGCAATACTCAGAATAAGTGAATTCTAGTGATGACTCTCCTACTACTAGTTATGTGATCGTTAACATAATTTAACCTCTCCATGATAATTCTAGCAGCCAATAAACATCACAGAAAACCTCTGAAGAAATTTTAAAATTATAATGCTTCTCAAGGGCCTGGATTTGATCCCAGCACCACAAAACACAAGATATTAATTCATTTGTGATCATATAACAAATATTGATTTGTTATCCTGCTATGCACAGAACATTCCTATAGGCATGTCTTTATAATATTCTATCAGCCAGGTGTAGTGGCACACACCTGTCATTCCAGCACTCAGGTGATGGAGGCAGAAGGATGGAGGCTAGCCTGGGCTACATAGTGAATTCAAGACTAGTGTGACCTGATCTACATAGTAAGAGCCTGTCTCCAAAAAAAAAGAAAGAAAGAAAAAAAATCAGTAAACATTATGAATTAATGGGAGGATGAGGTAAACAGTGTTTGAAAAAAACACATTCATAGACACACACCTATAGACCAACTGAGGCTTTCCATCCAGTCTGAACACACTTTGAACACACAAATACAGAAGAGAAACAAGTCTCAAATAGTTTCATTATGCTCAGAAATAAAACTGTTCCCAGGGTTAACATCCCTGCATAAATCTTCATGAATAAGTGTTGCTAACATATGAAATATTTAAACATATCCTGAAAACACAGAGGATAGAACTGGAACCAAAAAGGCATATTTTTCAAAGAAAAAAAATGATTAATATGGTACTTAAGAAAGAATTTTAAGTAACCAAAATATATTTTTCAAGTGTTAACAGAGAGTTGATAATGTTATATAGAAGAAGAAAATTTTGTGTTTGGGAGTGAGGTCAGGTTTGACTTATAAGACCAAAACTTAAATTTTATAAACTATAATTAGTGATTGGAAATTTTGAAAATATATTAAAATATTTTTTAATTTATTAATTTCACATATATAACAATAAAAATAAAATAAAGGTCATACACAATTTACACTGACAATAAACTGACATTTGAAATTTTATACTATCTTGAAGATCTTAAAATGCTATTATAATTAACTACCCATAAATATAAAAGATAAAATTTTAGATTCCTTTTCAATAGACACTCCGTAAACATTTTAATTGTGTTAATTTTTTCTGTAATTCTAGCTGTTTGTATTTTTCTATCAGCATATTCATGTTTTTGAACAAAAAAGATATACAAATCTCTAAAAATTTATCTAATCTGGTTTCAATTCAACATCCCCAGAGCATTAAATATTGTCCAAAAAGCCAGCAACATTTTAAAAAACTAACTCAGATTGCCTAAAATTTTAAACAACAGAACAGAATAGCAATGAGGCTCACTAAGGCCCTGTTTATACCACTCTCCAAAGATTTCAAAGTGTGTCTCATCATTGAAATCCAACCAAGCTGAAAATCCTTGTAACTACCTATTACAAATACTAGATATTTAAAAAATATTATAAACAAATACCTATTTGGTGACTGTACCCATTTCTAATTGATTTTCCACACTATAATTACAATGATCTTTCAACAGGTTGATTATATTAATCCATGTTGTTTGTAAAAATCATACATGGCTCCCCTTCTACTACATCAGGGTCGATTTTCTTAAAATGGCCTTGACATACATTACCCTCTATGTGGCATAACCAACCACTTAACTGATCAAACCAGAAAAATGGCCATGTTCCTTATGTCCTCTCTGTCTTTCTACTGCTACTTTCAATTCAACCTAAAAGTCTACATGTGTACCTCCAAAGAGATATTTCAATATCTAATAAATCTACTTCTCTCCTTTTATTCTATCCCCACAGTATTTACTTTCTCTGCTAGACTTCTGTTAAGTCTTCTTCTAGATGTCCCCCAAAAGCCTCATGCATTCATAGGTGGGGATTTTCAGAACTGGCTGGATCTAGGGCAATGGTGGTGAACCTACGGCATGCTTGCCAAAGTGGACTGTTTGTATCACTGAGAGCGCTAAAGATTCTCCCTCATTGGTCTAGGATAAGAAATGATACTGGGATTAAGGGTGTGTGGTACTAAAATAGTCCACTGATTGGAATCAGCATAGCTCTGGGTGTAGATAATGGAAGCCCCGGCCTGGCTGTGGGTGGCACCAATCAATAATCTGGATGGAGTATAAAAGGTAGAGGGAAGGCGGGCTTACTGCTGGTTGTTGCTTGCTGCTGCTGTCACCTTCTGCAGGAACTGTTTATTTTTTGCCATGCCCCTCACCATGCAATCCTGCCTTAGATCTAGCCAAGTATGGGCTCAAACCTCTACAAACTATAAGCCAAAATATCCCTTTCCTCCTTTAAGGTATATTGTCTTGGCAGTGAGAAAAGTAAGACAACTTCTAAGTGTATGACTTCACTTCTTGCTTCCATCTAATTTATTTTGCCATTAAGGAATCATACTATAAATAGAACTATCACTTTATTTAAAATTTCTACTGTGCCATGAATGACCCAGCTCTACCATACCAGCCTCACCTCCTTCAGCTTTGCCTCAGAAAAGTCCAGTCACAGGGACCTCCCTCCAGGTCTGGCAACTTGCCAAGCATTTCACTGTCTCTGAAATTCTACTCATGCTGTTCGCTCTGTCTGGCTCACTTTTCCTGTGCTTTATGTAAGGCTGCCTCCTTCAGTTTCAATGTAACAGCTTTTATTTTTCTTTTGCTATTACTGAACTCAGGGCTTTGCCAGCAGGGCAAGTGCTCTGCGACTAAGCTACATGTCTGGCCTTTTTATTTTGAGACAGTCTCATTAAGTTGCTCAGACTGGTCTCAAACCTGCAGTTCTCCTGCCTCACCCTCCTATGTGACTGGGACTATAGATACTGTGTATGTCGCTGCACCCAGATGTAATAGCTTTTGATAAATATTTTTCCCAAACACCAGAACTAAACTGAAGCCTCAATTAGCTTTCCTGTTATTCTCTATTGCCATACTCTGGTCTTTTTCCCCCTCTGCTCTCCCATATATCCTAAATGTGTAAAAGCATTCCTGGCACACAACAAACAATTTAATAATCTTCCTGGAAGGAAGTAGTAGGACAAGGTATATGTAGATATAATATGTGCATACTATTTTGATATGAACACAATTTCCTTATTTTCCTAAATTTCACCTTCAACAGTTGACACTCACAGTAGAGTTAGAAAAAAATCCTTCTGTTCTGAAGCCTATTGTTGATATGTTACCATAAGGTAAGTCATGCACTGATATAATTAAAAGTTTAGAAAAGTAGATAATTATTATCTTAGGAAGAAAAACAGAAGCATAAGGGAAGAGAAGATTCTTAACAATTTTAATAACAAAAACACGTCTACAAAGGTCTAGAAATGAGCCACCAACCAAAGCACCACAAAGGCACCACAAAGATAAGACTTTTTCTTAAAGCTAAAAAAAAAAAAAAAAAAACAGACTCAATCTTAGACTTGGAATAGAAATATAGTAAAATAGGTACAGAGTTAGTAGAAAAAACAAACCTTGATTTTTTTTTTTCACATACGGTATTTCCTACTACTTCCCTGAACAGGAATATTAAGTGTGAAAACTGGAAATTACACATAGGCTCACATAGCACATGACAGACATATTCAGATCTATTCAATTGCTTTACAATTCCTAGAAAAGGCTAATATTGCTAAATGTTTAATATTACTAATTTGAGGCCAGGTAAAACTTTCAAGTTAGGTGGACATTTACAACAAGCTGTTTCAGCTGTGCTTCATTAGAAAGCTCTGTGCATCCAGGTCCCTTTTGTGTTGGTCACCTGAGGCACAATTTGATAACCCACCACTCTGCAATAAGCAGCTGTTTGCAATGAGCCCCATGCTGCAGACAGCATTAAGCTGTCTCCTAGGGCTTACATAGAATGTTGATTCCTAAAGGCCAGATTTAACACTGGGGGAAAATATAAAAGGCAGCAAGAGGGAGGAATAATGCATGGCACTTGATTATTTAAGGACTGCAACCTATTACAAGAATCAGTTACCACAGAAACTATGATCTGTAAATGGCCCAGGTGGAATATGCTGGAAAATAACATGTGCAAAAATTGAGTTGACTCACAGAACATCAGAGGGTGTTGGCACTGTGAAGATTTCCTGGTGAGGCTCTGGCTAATGATTAACAGATCTAATGATTCAAAGCACTGATGTCCCAATTGACAACCCTGACTCTAGACATCAGATCTTCACTGGAATATATACTACACTGGACAGGTCAAAAGGAAACTCTATCATAGAATTCATTTGGTAAAAATCTACTGTAACTTTTAATTTATACCCATTATGATCACTGGAACCAACGAAATAAATCAAATTCATCTTCTACATCCCCATGAATATGTGGAAACATCTATTACATAACCTTATCCCTTTGTTTTCTTGTAGTCAGATTGAACAGATATAGCTCATTTGATTATAGCTTTTATTGTAACAGTGTGACATCATTTCAATTACCTAGCCACTTTGTTGCTGCTATAGATATTGCTACAGAATATTTCAATATTCACTGCTGAGTGCAATAATCTAACAAGACCCAAAACATGATCTGAGTGCTTTGTGTATCTTATTTCACTAAATCCTAATAATGAAAAATTATACTCTCCATCTTTATAATGAAGATACTGAGAATCACAAACATAGAAATACTCTCTAGAGGCTATACTGTTAGTGACAAGGTTAGTAAATGAACTCATGGCAACTCCAAAGTGTATGCCTTAACCTCTGTTCTGGGAGTCTAACCAGAGTGCAGGAGCAGGTAAGAGAGACACTGAACATCTGTTATATCTAAATTCTATTATTTAATATATATGCTGACACATAGATTTGAACTATGTAATCAACGTGCAAGATACATTTTCTCCAAGCAACTGAAAAAGGGTTAAATAAACCAAAGTTGAGACTGAACTGTTCCAAATACTACAGAAGAAAAGATGAACTTACTCTAGACTTACTTGGCCAAGTTATAAAATTCTACATAAGCTAAGGTAATTTTTAAAAGATCAGTCTAAACAAAAACATAGACGGGTATATTGGAGACAAAAGTAATGTAGCTCTGATGACAGTGAAGTAGACCATGACAAGAATCTGGCTAGACTGATGGTGGGGGGGTGGAACAAAGTGTATGGCTGCGAAAGTTAATTAAGAAGCATAATTGATGGTACATGGTGATGTTTAGATACATGATCTATATATTTAGGTGGTGGTTTCGAATGTGGCTCTGGTAATACTCCAGGATCTGAATTCTAGCTCCACCTCTTCAACATGCGTGAATGAAGCTATAATTTACTCTCTGCAGCTGTAACATAAGCACATTAGCATGTAACTCATGGAGATGCTGCTAAAATTAGCTATGATAACAGAGGTAGAGAGTTAGGGAAGTCCTGGTCACATAAGAAACGCTCACTAATATTAGTGATGAAGGTTAGAAGGAAGAAGAAAGAAAAAGTCTTAAAATAAGTGTCAGGTCTCTGTATATAAGGCTGAATAAAATCAAAGTAGGAAACTGGAGAGAGGCAGACTGGAGGGGGAAGATATGAGCACAGTTCTGCATGTGATAAGCGGGAGATGTTAGAGCTGGAATTTAGGCAGTAATGGTTTGAAGAGTCTGCGCTACCATTTGAACGTATCACCCAAAGTCCATGTGTCAGAAACTCAATCTCCAGGGCACAGGCTGGGAGGTAGGACCTTTCCAACGTGTTTACAAGAGGAGTGCCCTGCTTTCATGAATGTTTTAACGCCATCATTGTGGGAGGGGTCATTATCTCAGGAATGAGTTTCTTAGAAGAGAAGCAAGAGGGAATTCAGCTCCCTCTTGTACACAATCTCATGTGTACTCTCACGTCTTCTCTGTTCCTCTTTCTTTGCTCCTCCCAGATGGGATAGTGCAGCAAGAAGGCCCTCAGCAGATGCCAGTCCTATCATCTTGAATCTCATATACAAACACTGGAACCTGTATAACTGTAACAAATAAATTCTGTTCATAAGCTATCCAGTCTCAGGTATTCTATTACAGCAGCATAAAAGAGCCTGGGCCTATGAAAGTGTGAGCAGTGTACACTCACTTTTTATAGGAGACTGAGTATGAAGCAAAGTAGAAAATACATAAGGGATGAGGGCAGGGAAGAGAATTATTTTCATAGTTGCAAAAGTATATTAGAGTCTGGCAGAGAAAAACCTGAGGATGGGAAGAGAAAAAAGTAAAACTGATTAAACAGTTATATGAGTGAAACTAGAGTCCAAATGGCAAGGTTTGGAATTGAAGCCATGTAGGACTCCAAAGCTCAACCTGACTCTTACCCTGGATTATTTCAGAAGACATCTAACCAAAGCAGAAGGGAAGGGGGTGGGGAGTCTGAAGCCTAGGACACTAAATTCTTGGCCTTGCCCTAAAGCCAAGTAGATGCTCATTTAAGAAAGGAGCCAGTTATCACTTCATCTAACTGCACTCTTATATGCTGCTTTGTCTACTTTAGTATGGTAAAAGCAAAATGATACGTTGTTATGGTTTGGATCAAAATGACCCCTCAAAAGTTCATGTATTCTAAGATGGGACTTTGGGAGGTGATTAGATCACTGAAACAACTAAAGTAATCCATGGATTGATCCATCCATGAGTTCATAGCTAAGTGTACGATTAGAAGGTGGGGCTGAATGGATTTCCATGTGTTAAGTATGCTTCCCACCTTGAAGTTATTGTTCAACATAAATTACATAAGTACCCTAAATATTAACCTCACAATTAAATGCAATGGAAATTCTCTATTAAAAACTCACTTTATGAGAACCGAGACATGTCATGTAGAGGTACAAATTCCCAACAATGAATGTAACTGTACTGTATCCCTAAAATGTACCAATAAACTCAATTAAAGCTGAAAAAAAAACTCATTTTACAGAAAAGGCAACTATTAAAAATAATATGCAACTGGATGCTTCCTAATGTTGGGCTAACAAAAATGTACTTTAAATATATGAGTAAGTGTGTGAATACTGAACTACATTCCCAGCCCACATCTCTTCACCTACTTTAGTTTTATATTGGCACTGAAGAACAAAATTTTTAGAGTAGTACTTGCTGGCTCTCTTGTAGGCAGCAACTGGTAGCATGAAGCTTTGATTTGCAATGTAAGTCACTAGAACTTTATAGTTATCAGAATATTTTTATAAGGACCCCAAGATTGTGATTCCTTTTAAAGGAAAATAATGAAAATTCTCAAGGGAAAACACTTCCTGGAACTTATCCCCGTTCTTTTCGGTGTTTGTATTGCAACACAATCTGCTTTAGATATGGAGTTGAGATTAGGTGCAATATATTTGTAGACCTCTAAATGACTACTCAGTTCACTTCCATATGCCAAACTGCTGAGGTTTCATTCCGTAAATTGAATCTTACATTGCCTTGGTGCCATGATGAGATGACTTTCTGTAGAACAGATAAATGTGGGTAAAACATTGCTGACAATTCCTCACTCTTAGTGAATACTATGAGAAGTACTTTTATACCTAAACTGTGATTTATTTTAAATACAAAATCCCAGCATTTATTTAAATAGTCCCCCAAATATAAAAAATAGGATTTGGTTGACAGTAAACTTAATCTGTAACATATTACTATATTGCATATGTCAAAATATATAAGAACACAAATACTAGAGCATATATAAGTGATATAACTAACAAATTATTAATATCCTCAGTAAGTTATTCCCAACGCAGATTTATTCTTTTAAGAATTGCACTTTATTTGGAATATTAGTTTATCACAAAAGAATAACTTACCTACCTCACCTGTTGTGGGGATTATGATGTTTGTTTGAATCTTGACTACCTTGAATGTGCTAATAAACACATTTTTCAGGGCCAGGGACTTAGCTCAGCAGTTCGGTGGCCTGCCTTGCAAGTGCAAGGACCCGAGTTCAATCCCCAGTACCCCCCCCAAAAAAACAACATATTTTTCTACCTCTTGTATGTAAAAAAATAAAATAAAAAAGAAGAGCAAGGTGGGGCTGGCTAGAGGATGTAGGCCACTACAGGCATTCCTTGAGGATATATCCTGTTGCCAGCCTCCTCTCTCTCTCTCTCTCTCTCTCTCGCTCTCGCTCTTTCTCTTCCTCCCTCCCTCCCTCTGCTTTCTGGTTGCCATGAGCTAAGCAGCTTTGTTCTACTGAAACCTGTAAACTATGAGTGCAAACAAACCCTTTTTCCTTCAAGTAAGTTGTGTATGTGAGATATCTCAGAAACTGAAAGCTGGCCAATACCTTGTAGTTTTTTAGTTTAAGAAATGAAACAGAAAATGCTTGCACATTGTTTCTAGTGGCAAACAGTTAATATAAATCTGCCCTAAGAGTTAAGGCCACTGCCTCCATAGGTTTTTAAATATGCCAGTAGCATTATTCATATCATTAGCTAGAACTAGACTTATGACATGGTCTTTAGAAACTACAGACCTATAATTTTAACTATATCTCAGAAGTCCCTACCTCCTTTGCTTTTAAAAAAAAAGAACCCCTGTAATTTATATCTAGGTCTCTGGCATCCAAACATTTCAATATCTAAAAGCAAAGAATATTTTGTCTTCTGTCTCTTTTCTGTGTGCGTGTGATAAACTCCTAAAGATTCCCTAGAATGAATTTAACCTAGTAATGAAATATTTTCTTCATCAAAAGTTCTTTCAAGTACTTATTTCCTTCCCAAGTAGACTGACTTCTGTGTGTGGTGGTTAATACTTTATAAGCTTGGGCTTGCATGCCAAACACTTCAGAGGCTGTTTTACTTCAAAATATACTTTTCCTGCAATTTTAGTTTTGGCCATCAGGAAAAATATGATATCTGAGCTAAAAGCTTATCAAAACAGAAGAGCCTCCCAGAGCTTTAATTACCAGAATGAAAACACAGGATTGACTTCAATTCTCTTTTTCTCTAAAATTTTATCAAAACAACAAATAAGATGTATTGATACTATCAATAACTGTAAGTTATGTGACAAATATGAATGAGGGCATTTGTTGTGTGAGATGTTGGGATGGTAACCAAATCACACAAAATATTTCCAATCTCCAGGAATATTCCAGGAAAGTCACATAGAACTCACATGAAAGAAAAAGTAACTTAAAAATTTTGAGCAAGAATTCAGCAAATGTACCTAATAGGTACCTTGCTCTTTAAATTTCAAATGTAAGCTTTTTTCACTAAATTCTCGGAAAGCAAACATTTCTTGATTTTCATTTGTCCCTTAGAGCCTTGACTGTGTGGGTGTTAAATCATCAACAGATTGTCCTCTGCAACAGAAGAATGTCTAGGAGGAAGCAGGGTCTTGTTAGGGAAGGGGAATGGAGGTGGCTGAAGACCGAAGGGAGAATTGGAATAGCCAGTGAAAGAAGGCCGGGAAACACAGGGCCTTCTTCTAGACCAACGCAACCTCCACCTCAACCTGTACGCTTCTCACTTCTCTCGGCAGCTCTCTCCTTGTTCCACTTTAAATGAATGCCTTTTGTCCAATGCAGAATAGTAGGAATCCTTGTGCCCTACTTCTCTAAATCCTTGCTCATATCTACTCCATGTGAGCCCATTAAGTGATGCATAAGAAAATGCTTGAGAGGAACCCTAATGCAGCTGCTAAAATGAGAAAACATACTACATATTACCTTTGCATATATATTATATTCTCCAACTAACCTCTGTTTTCTAATTATAAGTGTATTGCACTACTACAGACTACTACACTATAAACTCCTTGAGGACAGGGTCATCTTAATGTCCCCAGAAACTACAGAAGCACACTAGGGATTCAATATATTATAATTAGATAATATTACTTTCTCAAATATATCGGTCTCTTATCTGAACCTTACACAGTTATTCTACATAAACAATAATGATTAAAGTATCAGACTTTATCTGAAGCAGCTTACTGATTAGAAAGAGGCTTCAAGTTGACCTTACCATATAACACTTAGTCTCTCAGTACCTTTCTAACAGAGTATTTTATAGTATATGAAAACATAATCTATGGGCTGGGGATGTCACTCAATTTACAGAGCACTTGCCTAGAATGTGAAAGGCCTTGGGTTCAAACCCATGCACCAAGGGAGGGAAAGAAAACTAGTAACTTTTCCAATAATAATCCAAACCATTAATTCATAGTCACCAGGGAGACTTTCAACTTCTCATTCTTTTGATCTATTTTGTTTGACTTCACACCACACTATTTCTTCAGAATTTCCATCTCATTAGATCAGAACAGTAAGTTCATTCCGTAATTGTATGGAATGATACAAAAAGGGAAAATGTAAAAAAACAGACTATGTAGTTTCACTCATACCATTTAATATTATTAGGTTATACTGCCAACTATTACATTGTAAGAAGTGGAAATACAACCAAAATTGATGCGGAAATCATAATCTTAACATTTTCAACAACTGCCTGGTATTGATTTTTGATGTAAAACTAAAATTATATAAAATATATATTTTTTTGTTCCATTCACTATTGCACAGACCCTGGAGAAATGATATTTTATATTCTCTACTAGCCCATTAAATAAAAATGAATGGGGTGGCATCTTTTTTTCTCATACTGCACTATAGATAACTCCCAATTTAAGAAGATAACCAAAACAGTAGCAATTCATCACCAACATGGTTACACCATCAAGTTCTACTTTCATTCCTGATAAAATCTGTTCCTTTCTGATGCATGTAAATTTCAAATGAGTGTTACAGATAAAACTTGTGAAAAAAAAAAACAGGAGAAAATGAAAAAAATGGAAATAAAATGTTTGTAAATTGGGAGGGGAGGAGGGGTTGAAGGGAGGGCAGGGACAAGGGGAAAAAAATGAAAACCAAGACCTGCCATGTAAAGGTACAGGATACCATAATGAATGTGACTGTATTGTATAGCTAGATTGTACCAATAAACTCAATAAAAAGAAAAAAAATGAGAACCAAGACCTGTCATGTAAAGGTACAAGATACCAATAATGAATGTAATTGTATTGTATACCTAAAATGTACCATTACACTCAATGAGAAAAAAAAAATTTGTGAAATTAGTGGCTATAGTAATGTGGGGTTGCAAAAAGAAAGGGCATCTACTCACTGCTCCTCACTGCCACCTAATTGCCTAATTATTGTGTTAAACTCCAAGCTATGCATTTAATATAAGTAAAATACATATTGTCCATGACAACTTCATACATGCCGCAACATATATTTAATGTGTATCACTTTAGTTTTTTTGACAAGTAAATTTCAAGATAGCTGCTACACAGGGCCTCATTATTTCCTGTTTGATTTACTAATATACAACTGAGTCTGATTAGACTACAGCTTCTCAGTGAAATGATGCTAATCTACTGAAACATCAGTTTTATTTCAATAAAGTGGCAGATGACAGTGAATGTTTCAGTTTTCTAACCTATTTTTTACACTGGCATTTTTATATCAGCCTGTTTCACATAAAGACAACAAATAGAGGGCTGGAGATTTAGGTCAGTGGTTCCAGTGTCTGCCTTGCAAGTGACAAGGGCCCAAGTTCGATCCCCGGTACCAAACGAACAAACAAACAAAAAAAAAGACCACAAATATATCCACAATACCAAGACATATGAGGAAAAGTTATAAAAGCAGTCAATCAGAGTCAAATGTTCAGAATTATGGGCACAAACAGCACAGGCGTGATAAAGCCTGCCAGAATGGTAAGGCTCTACAGGATGCAGAAAAAATGTTTTAACCCAATACCCTTTATGGGCACAAACAGCACAGGCGTGATAAAGCCTGCCAGAATGGTAAGGCTCTACAGGATGCAGAAAAAATGTTTTAAATCCTAATACCTAAACATTTTTTTAAAATACTTGTCACTTAAATAGTCTAAAGATGACAGACATAAACATGTGTGTTAGCAGAAAAATTTAAAACATGACCAAATGATTCAAATAAAAGTCAGATTCCAGGCTCTACATTTAACCTCCATTCTCCAATCCAATTGAAGTCAATAATTCTCAAATTGTTTGGATGTAGAAAGTGACACTTTAAAAAATTATTGAATATATCTAACATTTTATAGTGCAATATAAACTAAAACAGACAAGCTACACTATTAATTACTTCAAAATAATAACCCATTATATGTTAACATAAAAATGTGGGGTCCCACATTGGCCAAATTTAGAAAATTAGGTTTACAGACTATATATATATAAAATATAATCAGCTATAAAATGATTTAGAACACGTAGCTTTCTTTTTAGAGGAGTAAATGAATTCAATATGCTCAAATAATACCTTACTCACATCGAACTGAAATTTTTTAGAATTTCCATATAAGTGATGAGCATTTTTTATGAGAAAATTAGTTAAATTTCTATATTAGCTGGAATAAAACTCCTGGTTTAAAAAAAGAGGAGAAAAAGAATAATCATTTCTATATTATTTGAAAAATTTTTAAAACATATACCTATATTTCGGAAGAGTGCCACCCACCAGTATAAACTACAAACTCATAGTAGTTTCACAAACTACAAACTGATCTCTGCCTTGGGATTAACCACTAGTTACTTCAGGAAAATGATGCGGACATACATTGGCCCATTGTGGTATTTAACATTTTTTGGCTAAATATGCACATCTGGATCTTTCAGTTCAAAACATCAAGATATAAAATACATTTAAAATCTTTTTAAATACCAAGCAGCCATGATCCCTTAAAGGCAACAACTTCACATGGTACTTAAACAATGAATTTTTTTCCAACAATAACAATTTTCTTTAAATTCATTTACAAAACCTCACCACACAGCATGAGGCCTAATTTCCTGGTAAGTAACTATAAAGTAGAATTAACTATCCTCAAATGACTATGAAATTAAGTCAGCCATATCAGATTAAGATGACCATAAATGCAGTTGAGAACATGCTAATTTACATAGCCCTCTAACCATGTTTAATGGTGACATTAAAAATCCTAAATGCATTCCTTTTTATATGCTGGCCTGCCCTTTACAACTCAGAACAGTGTCATCTGAATTAATTTGTTTTGTCTAAATGTTGCACTTGGTTTTTTTCATTTATATTACTAGAGCATTCATGAACTCTAGCTATTATGTCTAAATATTTTTATAAAACAAATTAATGTAATTAAACTCATCAAAATGATTTCACAAGGTTGTAATGCATAAACTAGCCTTAAGCAACTTAGCCTTAAGCAGTATGAGTCATCTTGAAGAATTTATAGCATGTATAGGAGGTGTGATTATAAAATACAGTGAATGTTTTAAATTTTAAAATATTACAGTAAGAGAAACATTGTCATTAATCCCCCTCAAAATACTTCACCTTACTATGAACATGTTGCCTCTTTTAGAAATAGTCCGGAAGTCCTCTTTCGTGAGTCATTAGTTGTGCTGTCATGACTTTCTCAATTTTCAAAAACAATTCAAAATGGTCACTTTGACTGTAAGGATGAGTCAGAAATGACAAGTTCTACATCTAGAGAATAAGGTAGATGAGAACATAACACAGTGTTTTTATGAGCCTGTCTTTCCATTCAGTGGCACCCAGCAGCAACGTTCACCATATATTTAAACACACAGGATCACACACCATAAATAACATCTCTTTTTATCATCCTTTGGATTTCATCTTTACCCTTTTTTCCTCCCATATGTACTTATTGTTTCCCTTAATATCATGTCAGTTACAATATTTAATGCCTGGTAACCAAGAATGCTAAGCCAAAAGTTTACTTCCTAGATTCCCTGATAACTGCACTTTGGAGCAAGATCCAGGGCTTGCCAAGCAGATGCACCACCATGACTTTGAAATGCAGGGTAATCACACTGCAGCAGAGGCTGGCTGCTGTTCCCTCCACAGCGTTTTATTTGCAAAATCATAAAGAAATTTGATTTTTCTTCGATGTAGACCCTACCGTCCAATCCTTCCTTTCAAGAGCACCAAAAGCCAGGGCCAGGTCCATTTTACATGATCCACAGCAGAGATGTGAACCTACGGCCTGTAGTTCTGAGGTGGTCCCTTACCCTCCAGGTTCTTAAACAGCAGAAACTGCAGAGTAGTGGCAGGCCACCTCTGCCGCAGCCCTTCTCTCAGATAGTAATATGCTCATTGGATAAAGCCAGAAGTAAACTTTAACTGCATTTAAGCTATTATATAGTGGAATTTCTCTGTAAGATAAACCATTACTCTTCCAAACTGATAGTCTAACAAATATGTATTATATGAAGGTTGAAGAAGAGGGAGTAAGTGTAAAAGTGAAGAGGGAGGCAAAGTAGTAATGAAGGAAATAAATGAGCAGATAACTGGGGATGTTGATTTTTTACACAAAGTATAGAAATCTGATAATGTTATAGCCACTAAAGTAAAAATATTTTAATGTATTTTCTATTGATTTTTATATGAGTAAAACTTTTTTTCACAATTGCTATCTTGTTGAAATTTATAGACTACTATACGCCATAATTTTTAATGTCTACAAGTTCTGATTATAACTCTGCCATAAATGTAATTACATATCAAAAAGTTAAGAAAATGTTTCCATAATATGACCCTAAAATCAAATGCAGATAATATCAAAATGCCAAATATCCCAGGGTTAGGGATTTAGCTCAGTAGCACTGCCACCTGCATCACAAACACAAGGTCCTGAGTTCAATCCTCAGTAACAGAAAAAAAAAAAATGTCACATAGCCAAAAGCTGTAATCCTGATTTATTACACTGCACACAGATGATGAAAGCATAATCTAACAATGCGACAAAATTTTAAAGCAGCAGTTCTCGTGTGGCACAAAGACTTCTGATGGTCTCTAAGAACACCTCACGAATTCCATAAGGTCTCCCTTTTCAAAGTGCCTATCTGAAAGAGCAGATTGTCTTCATACACTTTTAACCAAAACAGCCGATCACAACAGATTGAACACATAAGCAGACATAAGAGTCCAGCTGCTACTACTGAGCCACACATTAAAGATATTTACAAAAATCTCTTGTTACTAAATATTTTGTTTGAAAAAGCATTTTTCATTAAATCTTATTTGTATTCATATAAATTGGGCTTTTATTCTCATCTGTATTTAATACAGATATTTTTATATTTTCTCCATCTCAATTTCTAATATGCTAACTTCATAACCCATGTAAACCAAAGCTCTTTAGGGTTTTCAATTTTTTGATAGTTTTTTATTTTGTTTATTTGGCTGTTTTGTTTTTGTTTTATTTTTTGACACAGGATCTCACTATGTAGTTAATGATTGCCTTGAATTTGCTATGTAACTCACACTGGCTTGAATTCACAGTGATTCTCCTGCCTCAGCCTTCCCAGTCCTGGGATTACAGGCATACACTACCACACCCAGGCTCCCAATTGTTAAGAGTTTTTAAAACCATAAGAAAATCAGCAAAATCCTATAATATAGTACTACCAGTATTTCTTTTAGGAAACAATAAACTAAATTTAAATAGAACCAGTTTTCTATACATATAAAATACTAGGCAGCTTTTCTAATTGCTGTAGTAGAATGAACATGAAATTCAATAAATGGGTTTAAATACCAGTTTCACAACTTATTAGCTGTGTGGGCATCTGGTCCCTATTATTCTCACTACTACCGATACACACACTCAACATTCAGCATATCAAAACTAAAATTGTTGCATTTTGCAAGCATTCAGCCACATTTAATTACCCAAGATTATACAGAGTGATTTCTGTATAATTATATACACTTACTAATTCAATTATCAGAGTTATATTTTACAGCTCACTTGTTACTCAGAGTTCCATATTCTGTAGTAGCAGTTGCAGCACAACTGAGCATGACTAACCAAGCAATTCAAATCCATCACAAAAGTCTTCCTCACCAAACTCATATCTGCCTGGCTCTTATAGAAACCCAATAAAATACTCCCTGGTTCAAATGCCTGTGTTGATCTCAAAATTTCTTCCTTAGGAAAATCACGAGGTTGTCTAGAGATACTTTTTTCATTAATAAAAAAGTGTTCATCTAAGAGAGCTGTCTACACCACTCCTCTTTGATAACAGAAGATAAACTCCATCCTAACCCTTAGGTCAGACATTCAAAATCTAGGAATCAACGTTTCATTACTAACAAAACAATAAGTTTGCAATGAGCATGACCCAGTTCTGTTTCTTAGCTAAAATTTACAAAAGGTATGTTAAGGGAAAGTTTGGAAAAAAAAAAGATCTGAAGTATAGCTTTCAGGGTATTTTCTCTCATTCTCTTAAAAAAATTTTTGTAAAACACTGCAATGTAAAAATGTCATATAAAATGTTATATCACAAAAATAATTACAAAAGATATAGTTACAAGAAGTGTGGCTGTAAATGTTGCCATTTTAAAATAAGATTATAGGGCTGGGGATTTAGCTCAGCGGTTCCGCCACCTGCCTTGCAAGCACAAGGACCCGAGTTTGATCCCCGGTACCAAAAATAAATAAAAATAAAAAGATTATTGTATCACTCTTTTAAAAGTTCTAAAGGAATCTATAATCCACAGTAATTTGATAAATGCCATATTATTTTAAAATGTAATTGAGTAAGACAGTTCACACATTCACTTTTTTGCTTGAACTCATTTCCACTCACTTTCCTATAAAATTTTATCCTAATGCACGTTTTTATTTCTGAAAGTTATTATTTGACCACCCTATCTATATTTCTCTACATTTTTATCTATAATTCTTCAGCCTAAATTTTCAAATTTCGTCTTGTTTCCTAAAACTGCAATGTTCAAACGAAAAAAGTATATGAGAAATGTAATTCTTAATTGAACGGATAGGGGTGTTTTTTCTTTTTAAAATAGCTTTGGGCTTCTGAATATTCTTTATTGCTAGTATGAGACAAGGTTTCACATCAATGTTCTTTCTATTTTTTATTTTTTCTTTCTTGATGAAAGTATTAAAATCCTTGTTCACTGAAGTAAGTAGATGACATGGGAATTTCATTAAGCAACACTACCCAATTCTTCAAAATCACTTGGTTTTCAAAAATCAATTGTTCTCAGAATCTGTCCACTGATAATTACATTTTCCTTCAGATTTGTTGAAACCTAAGAATGGGAAACCACTTGAGTTGCAAAAGCATTTGTTACCGAATGTTTAGGTCATTCAAATTTTCAATAACAGTACCAATATTTCTAATTTATCTACTGCTTCATACAAGGGGAGTTTTCTACCCTAGGGAAATGCACCATAAGCTAAAAGTTGGTTGGGAAGTTTTCCTTTCTATTTGTAACATGAGAAAACAGCAATTGTGAAAGGCGAGGTACAAAAGAAAAACAAAATTTGGGGTGTTTTGGTAGTGGTACTGAGGGCTGGACCCACAGCTTCACACATATTAGGCAAGTGTTCCACCACTGAGTACATCCCCAGCCCTTTTCACTGCTTTGCTTTCATACAAGGTCTCTCCAAGTTGACCAAGCTACCTCAGCCTTCCAAGTAGCTGAGATGAAAAGCATGCACCATGGCTCCCAGCTTAGTGGACAAATGTTAGGAAAGATTGTGAAAAGTGAAGACTGAAGTTACTGAAGACTGAGAAATTGAGTTCTTCAACATCAGTTGTGTGCCCCTTAGTAATCATGTATCACTTTGAAGACTCTTTAGAACATGTTGTTTTCTCCTCAGTTCCTCTCCCTCCTTCTCTCTCTCCCTTCCCCTCTCCCACCCCTCCCCACACACATACACACCCGCACATGACCCCAAGCCCCATTCATAAAAAGCAAACATAAGAAGATAAACTCTGTATTTATACTTGATCTTAGCCAAAAGTCTGAGAAGTGATCCCACCACCTCTGTATTTATAAAACTCTTACTGGTGTTACAATCATCACAATACTTAAAAATCTCTTTCTTTGCTACTTACATCAGGTGGAGTTCTCTAGAGAAATATGATCAATAGAAAATATCTATATAGTTATAGAAGGGTGTACTATGTAAGCGTTCAGGATGAGAGGCAGGAGAGTCCACAATGGCCACTGCATGCTGGTGAGCTGGAGGATCCAGTAGCTGTTCGGCCCAAGAAGATGGAAGCTGCAGAACAGAAGGGTTCAGGGATGCAGTAGCAGTGCAAGGTCAAAGGCCTGGAAAATCACTGGAGAGCCCCGGTACCTAACTGCATTGGAAAGTATAAGAAAACAGAGATCTAGAGATTAATGTCCTAAGGCAAGGACAGCAAAAAATGGAATCCATTCAGGAAGACTGGTGCTCTTCCAAATAAGAACACTTCCTTCTTTCTCTTTTTAGTCTGCCTGGGCTACAAGCCAATTGGTTGGTACCACAGACTACCTGAGTGGGTTTCCCCACCTCGGTTTGTTGCCCTATATGTCTGTCATTCTCACACACTCCACAATTGTGCTTTACTGACCTACTAGGCATTTCTTAATCCATTCAAATTCACATTTAACAGTCGCACAAAGTATGATCCTTGGGACAACAGAAGAAAGTATTATCTGTAACCTTGTCAGAAATGCAAAAGTGAAGGTCCCTCCCCAGACCCAATGAATCAGAATCTGAATTTAACAAAATCCCCAGGTAAAGCCTATGCAGATAAATGCATGAGAATCACTGATCTAAGAAAAGGAGAATTTTTAAAATCTGTGTAAAAAACCTCTTTTTCACAAAGAAATAATATTTCCTCCTTTTCATACCATAAAAATTGGGCAACCCTCTGCTCTCACTTTTGTCCATCTTACTAGCACTAGCCAGTTTATTTCCTAAGACCGTAAGGCTTGAAGTACACCCCATGTATCTCTTCCTACCTATCCTGCACTTTCAGAAAGTTATTCTAGCTGTCCTGTCCGCTTACAGTCTTTACACCCACCAATCCATCCTCTCACAGTTGCTGCAAGAGTAGAATTTATGTAACAAATCTGATCATGACACTCCCGTTTAAAGTCTCCCAGGCTCTAAAATAAAATATAAGCACGTGCTGAAATGTTTGTCCATTCCCTATTTACCTTTCTAGTCTCATCTAATCACCCACCATTTCCTCCTAGAATTGTTTTCTCCAAATTTCTTGCACGCACACTGTGGTTTTATATCTCTACTAACTGTCCATCATGCTGTCCCTTTGAGGATACCCATCCCCTATTCAACACCTCGCTAATTCAAACCCATCCTTCAAGGTTCAGCTCAAACACCTTTTCTTCCAGGAGGCTTTCACTCATGGCTCCCCCACCCCAATTCATCCACAGGCACAATGAGCAAAGCTTGTTGTCCTTATAACTCCCAGCACTTATCATTTCATAGTCAAATAATTTTTATGTATTTCTGTCTTCCTATGTTAGACAGTAATCTCCTAAGACTAACAAAATTAACCACCCGAATCAGATGAATAATAATATTAAGTGTCAACTTGCCAGGTGTGATGGTGCATGCTAGTAACCCCAGGATTCTGGGAGGCTGAGGCAAGAGGAGCACAAGTTCAAGCCCAGCCAGTGCAACTGAGTAACTTAGTGAAATCTCGTCTGAAATTTTAACATTCTTTTTTTTTTTTTATTTTAATGATACACTGTAGGTATTCATAATGATCACATTCATCATCAGGAATTTGTACCTGTATGTAATATATCTTGTTCTTCTTTTTTGCCCAATCCCCTCCCCTCCCTTCAACCTATCTTCCCCTCCTTATTTGCAAAAGCTTTGTTTCCATTTTTATCTTTCTATTCTTTTTTTTCTTTTTCCTTTCCTTTCTTTCCCCCTCCCTCCTCCCTTGTTCCCCTTCCCATTTGAACATTTTCTTCCTATTTCCTAATGTCTACATTTTGGTCCTTTCAATTTCTCCCACCACAAATTTTAAAATTCTTCAAAGGGCTAGGTGTGCAGTCAGTGCAAAGGCATTGGGATCAACTTGCAGGAGCAAGGAAAAAATCGTATTGAATAAAATGAAATTTAATTCCTACTTGCAAGAATTGTAATAGCATTTGTAATTAGCATATTGGCTTCTTCACTGTTCATATGCTTTGGGCGGTCTTAATGTTATCTAATAGCTTTTATGTTTCATATTGTTTGATTTTGAAATAATCTATCCCAATTCCTTCTTATGAAACTAGAGAAGGTATACACAGAGCACAGTTCTGTGGCTTTGAAAAATTATATAATCAGTCACATTTTCCATAGTAATAAAATAATAATTTCAGGATCATATTAGATATGTGGGACCAAATCAGGGATATATGGAAATATGACATATAAATTATAAACATATAGATGGTATCCATTTTTATTAAAATTACATCCATTATAGCAAAAACTCCAGTGGTTAAACTCTGAAACAACAGGAAATATCTTAAGAAATATGACAAACTTTAAATGAGAAGGTCTTAACCTTTCTGCTGCTGAACTTTTGAAATTTTATTCAGTATAACATTAATATCCTGGAATGGCCTTTGCACAATCCTATATTTCCTTAGTTTCCTGTACTTCATGAAAGATGTAGAAGATATAAGTGATTATTTCAAACTGTTCAGGTTCTGAAACACAATCTGCCAACATGAATATTTCATTTCTTGAAAAATATTTTCACACTTATCCTTTTCAACAATGCCATATCATAATGCTTTATTTCATCTGCCTATGACAGACATCATCACTAATCTCATACAGCTGCTCGTTTGATGCCACACTAAAGCAGTTATTGGATTTCCGACAACAGGCCAGCCAATACTGACATCCATACAAGAAACACCAGGATAAATACGCAAAGGACTACATGTAAGGCAAAGAGAATTAAAAAATCATAGATTCTGAAGTAGGCATTTTACTTGGAGAGAAACTCAGTAAGTAATGAAAACTTCCTTACGGATGAAAGAAATATTCACCAACCATTTAAAAAACACAATTTAGTGAACCCCCAGGGGTAATGAACATAGCACCCAGATCTTGATTTTTAATGCCTCTCTCTAAAAAGAACTGTGGCTTCTGGAGAAATAGCTGACTCTAGGACTGAGTAAAGCAGGTACACGATTGGCCTGCAGCAGCTCGTTATGCCAGAAAGTAAGAAAATTCACAGAGAGTGATAATGCGTCTGACTACTCTCAGAATTATAAACAGGGAAAAAACAGAAAACAAAAAGAAGAGGGAAAGAAGGGAAGTTTTTGAACATAAAATATTGAGAATTAACTGGTAAATATGGAGAAGCTGCTGCCATTCGTACTTCATCATTCTGGACAAAGATGCCTGATCCAGATAAAAATTATTAATAGACACTAAGTCAAGAGGAGAAATTTCTCTTAGGAGCAGGACATAGGCTCTGTCTTAAAATGTCTCCGCACAGATTTCTCACCACTACCGGGGGTAAATAGTATCTATAAAATGGAAAAACGGAACAGCACTTCAAGTAGGTATACATTCAGTACATTCAGCTTACAGATACGACAGCTTAATGTATATATTATTCTAGATGGAAATGCAAAATCTTAATCTAAATCATGAGAAACAGGACACCAAATGAAGAATAATCTATTTTTAAAAATGAGAGAGCCTGTATTCTTCAAATATACAGATGTTATAAAAGACAAAAAGGCAGGCAGAAGAATTGTTACAGATTAGAGATTAAAGAGCCATGAAAATATTTAAGACACAGGTCTTGTACTGAAAAGAACAAAACAAATTTTATAAAATGCATATTAGATGCACTCATAAAATTCAAATATGATGGTTAGATAGCACCATTAAACATTATTAAATTTACTGATGTTAGAAACTATACTTTTGTTATGTAAAATGCTTTACTCTAAGGAAATCACCCTGAAATATTCAGAGATAAAAAAATCAATAATAACATATTCTAAAAAAAGTGACTAAAATATCTGTATTCGTTTTTGTTTGCATATATTTCTTTATTTGTTATATTTACACTCTGCATATTCATCCATAAATATATCCACTCTCTCCGCATATATGTATGCATACTCATAATACGTGGGGAGACAGTGGCGGCAAATGAAGCACAATATCAACACCAGATGAGCCCCGCTTCAAAAATTATGTAGATATTCTTTGAATTATCCTTAGAACTTCTACGTGATCATTTTATAAAATTATTTCCAAATAGAATGTTTAAGGAAAAACAGTGGAGAGGGGGACGAAAGATAAACACAAAATTCAGGGGAGGAACTCAAAGGCGACACAAGATGTTGACACATTGGTGACAGACTCCTGGGTGTGTCTCTGATTATGCTTTATAAGTATCTCTGTGTTGTACAGGTCCTTGTGTGTATTCATGTTACCTTAGAAAAGAGAATAAAGGAAAAAGCAATGCCCTGAAAATTCAGAACTACTATAAGAGTATGAAAAACCCTCACAATGCAAGTACAAGAAAGACTGGGGATTTAGCTCAGTGGTACCACCACCTGCCTCACAAGCACAAGGTCCCAAGTTCAATCCCCAGTACCCAAAAAAAAAAGCACAAGACACACAGACTAATAAGTACTTCTGGAGTAATAATCATCAATTTGTTTTTATTCCACTGGGTTTAAACTCTGATGTTTTTAGGTCCAGTTATTTATCAGTTATCTTCCTATTTAGTATTTATCTATCCTCCCATTTCCTCAGTTTGGTAGTACATTTTCCCTCAACACAAAGGCTCTTAAAAAGGAACAAAAGTATAGTTAACAGTTAATAGAAATAATTAAAGATAATAATTTTTGCTTCCTAGATCCTAGGCATTGTGATGAAAAGCACTTGCTATATATATTATATCTCTTAATTTTCCTGGTCGCTCTTATGAAACAGATCTTATTTCCACTTTTTTGCATGAGGAAAACCCAGAAACAGATAGGTTAAGTAACTTGCCCAAAGTCAGAGTTAGTGAGTACCAGACTCAGAATCTGCACCGGGGAATCTTGCTCTACACTTAACACTACTACTGTAAACACCATGTTCCACTACTCCTTTATTACCTCCCTGATCCTAACATTCTGACCTCAGATATTCCATGCCTACATATTTCTTTAAATCCAATACTTGAAACCAGTAGGTAAGCAACAAATCATAGCTATTATTTCCATTCACTGTGGAGCAGCAAATGCTGCACACAAAAGGTAGAAAGAAACATTATCTCATGTTTGAATTCTGCTCCTTTTTCCTCTGAACATTCATGTGCAGTGACAGGTACTACTGACAATTTCTGGGGACTGAGTAATGAAAATGCTATCAGAAACAAAGCATTAACATTAAACAAAAACAAAATACTCTTAATCTATATATAAATTAGATAATGCACAGATTTAAAATATTGAGAATATAATATAGAAAGGGCTGATTATATTGGATGCAGAATAAAGGGAATTTTCTAGCACAGTACAATCTTGTCGTTATCAGATGTATTAAGTGGATATATGGCAACCCGAATACATCTTCTCTGGCTGTAGAAACCAACAAGGTCCCATAAGATTACTTGCAGACAATCCAGGGTTTCTCTTGCTGATATCCAGAGGTGAGCATTTAACCCAAGTGTAATCAAATCAATCAGACACATTTTCTCAGGGCATAGTATAACAGGCAGAGTCTAAGCATATATCAAAGACGTGCTTACACTTGATTCATGCCGGTAAAAGAACCAAGTCCTTCCAGATCTGCCTAGTTCTTATCACTTACGAGCATAACTACAGTCTTCAATCCTGTGGGCTCTTTTCATCCCACTTCTAAGTAAATCCTTTTCTGCTTTAAAAAAAAATCTGTTTATTTTGTTGGACACAACAATAACAACCATAAATGCATAGAATAAAATATAAAGACATTTAGCATTTGTTTCTTTTCATGACTTTTATTCTCTTTATAGTTTTGGCATATGAGAAAATATGTGGCATGAGCCAAAGTATTTAAAGCTATAGAATATAGTGCAGGCTTTCCATCAGCCACTTTTAACATCTGAAGTCGGAATTTATTCTGGTTCCATTTTTGTTTTTGTTTTTTCAGCTGTAAAGGAAGGTGATTTGAACTACAAGGTGTTTGTATCAAAATACTGTATTCCACAGAATCAACAAAAGTTTCTTAAATAACAGTACCAATAATGATAAAAATGATACCTCATTCAAGAAATTACCAAATTGATGACTATTTAATATATTATCCCTTTTTAAATATATTAGTTTATATACAAGTAAAATTTTATAACTGTTTCAAACATTTTGAACAAACAGAAATCAAATACTTTTAGACTATTTCCCTGAAGAAATTATACTGTATATCTCTGAAGATTTAGTCATAAGAAAAAAATTGGTTTTAAATATTATTATACTGTAAATATGTAATTATGACATCCAGGGGCAAAATAATGCATCTCCTATAGGCTTGTACATTTTGTAATGCCACACTGTGCTCCTGAAATGTACTTTCCTGCATGTTTTCAAATGTTGTATAAACACCAGCCTTATATAAAATTTTAATGTGCAAAAGAATGAATCCTTTTAAATTATTGATGATTTGACAGACATGCTTTGCTGCATGTGTTTAAAAATGATTAGCATACTTATTAAGAAATATAATTCTGGCCAGGGATTTAGCTCAGGGTTCAGTGGCCAGCCTTGCAAGCAAGTTCAATCCTGCCTTGCAAGGACCCGAGTTCAATCCCTGGTACAAAATATATATATATTATATAATATATTATATATATATAATGTCTTATATATTATATATTATATATCATATATTTTATTTATATATATATATATTATATATAATTCTAAGAGTTTCAATTTCCTAAAGGGTCTAAAATTACTAGTGTCAAAGTAAGCCAAGAGTTTTTAAACTGGCATTAGCCATGGATTGGTGAGAGTATGAAAAACCAGTGAAAGGTCAACACATATGCACAAAAGAGTTTTTCTGGGTTTTTTATGGGTTTGTTTTTTTGTTTTTTTTTTTGGTTTTGGGGGGTTTGGTACCGGGGATTGAACTCGGATGCTTGCACTTGCAAGTCAGGCCAAAGAACCGCTGAGCTAAATCCCCGGCCCCCCCCAAAAAGAGTTTTAATATTGAAGCCACAATACCTATTGGGGAATGCTACTATTCATTCTTTAAAAATTAAAAAGCAAATTAACCCCCAAAGTCATTTAAATAATAATAATAATATCATTAAATCACATCTTCAAGAATGATGATTATTTAATATTAATATTTATCAAGCATTAATTGTATTTGAAAGCCTATGAGATTTCACTCCTCATGGGAGTTTATCTCCCTAGATTTAAGCTTGGATATACAATTTGTTACTATCTCTCAAAGCAAATCAGAATTGCAGGAAACTCCGTGTATTGTGAAAGTCATTATGTTACAATTCTGGGATGGCAAGAAGGAATATGAAAAGGTGCCTGGCCTTAAGGAGCTCCTAGCCATAAAAACTGACTCAATATAATGTGATACATGCAAGAAAAGAATGGTGTCCAGTCCTATCTGTTAAGGATAGATCAAATTTTGTTTGAAAGCAGAGGAAAAGCCAAAGAAAAGAAAAGGTGACACATTAAACTTTTATGAACGTATCAGAAATATGAAGACTAAAATGCTTATCTAGATAATGAACTTCACAGACATCCAGATCTGAGTTTTATTCCAGCTGTACCCCCCACTGGCTATGTGACACTCAACATGTTTGTAACTCAGATCTCGCCCTGCTTCTGCCACTTCCTACCCATGACCCTTGGCAACCTTTAGTCTCTCTTGGCTACCGTTTTCCTAATCTGTGAAGGGGATGACCTTTAACTTCCCCTCTGATTAAAACAATTCTACATTTTATCCCAAATTATAGAACTTCTTGCCTCAGTTGGAAATTTTCATTTAGAAAAATATTTATAAAGCACCTTCTATGTGTCAGGCACTATTTTCTAGGCATGAAGCCATCAGTGAAAAAAAAATCAGGAAAATATCTGTATGCCTGGAGATCACACAGAAAATGCCTATTGAAAAAGTTTTTAAAATCCTCTGTTGTCTCCATTTTAAACATCAGTTCTCTGTGAGATTTACACATGTATTAAAAAGAGTTAACACGAACAATTCCAATAAGTACAAACGTTAATATACCAAGAAATCCTGATGATAAGGTGCACCTGGTAAAGCCACCCTCACAATTATATTTCTCTAAATGCACACTGAATCAGTGAACCTGAGCAGCTTGAAAAAAAGACAGTATAGTAATGAGATCCACCCAAACCAATTTAGTAGATATCCATCCAGGCTTCCTCCTTTAAATTATTACATAATTTCTCAAGAACTATGATATAACCAGGTTAAGTTTTGTCTAAAGATGCATAAAATCCATACATGCTAAGAAAATATATACAAAAACCTATAATTTCACTTCTTTTCAGACATTTCCTATCTGGTATTTTTGTTTTAGGCTATGTGATTATAGAAGGTCCTTGAGAATTACTTATTATCATTGTTTGAAAACATTTTTTTATTTTATTCAATAGATAGTCATGCAATCGCGGCTCTTTGGGGCACCTCCAAAATAGAAACACATTCAAAGTACATCAGGCAATGGAATGGGGTAGGGGGATGGAGGGGTTGCTGAAAGAAGACTGATAAGCTAAGGAAAAAGAGAATCTACCTGCCCTCAGAATACAGAAATTGGAAGAGACACATACCAAGTCTGATGGCCTTCCATAGTCGCACTATTCTTGGTCTGCTTCTCCCCTTTACTAACTCACTGACTTCTCTGATGCCCTTTCCTACTGTTTCATGGCAATGTCTTCTTCGTGGTTGATTCGGTCTTCTGGAATTGGCAGTCTGCCATCTCTGAGGATGTTTGCAAACTTCTACATCATTAAGTACTTGCATCCTTCTCTGTAAGAGGCAAGATCTTAGCGGGGTTGTACAACTTTATTCTGTGCAACAGCATTGTCACTTAAAATCCCACCAATGAGTGTGTGCCTTAAACTGCCTTCCTTTATTGAGTGGTTGGATAATGGGGTCACCAGGTTAAAAAAAATTCAAAATCTTAGTAAGACATACATAACACACCTTCAAAGAGGAGTGTGGTGAAACACGTACCATGGAGCTTCTAAGAAAGACCTGCTGTAACTGACAGGCACTTGCTATGGATTGCTCAGAGACTGTTTACAGAAAATGAGCTCACAAGTCACAAGCATGGCAACTTCTCTACAGACAAAGAATCAAGCAAAGACTGGTAAAAATACATGGCACCAACAGAATTTAAAATTCTAAGAGGTGTGTTTAACTGTTTTAGAATAAATCAAGGTCAGCTCGATAACTCTTATTTAAAGCCGAACAAAACAAACTAACCATATGTTAAAACTGAGCCTGTAAAAACACTATGTTCAAAACTGAGCCTGTCAGCGTCAAGTACATACTGAAAAGTAGCATATCTTATATTTCAGCCAGTCAGCCATAATTAGTATACTCCAAGCTGTGAAAAATCAGAGTACACTGAGAAATGGTCATATTCCTGGGGGAGACAGCAATCACTCTAACAAATATTTCCCAAAGCTTCAGCGTTCCAGTTTTGCCAGGGAGATGTATCTAGCATTACACAATTGCCAGTCTGAGGTTCTGTTCTAGCCTCACACATATAAATTACAAGCAAATATCAAACAAGAAACAAACAATACAACAGTGTGGAATAAATTTGCTTTATTTGAAATTCTTTGACAAAAAATGGGAGCCACATGAAAGGAAAGGAGACCCATCTCTGTTCTCTCTATCTGATGTTGGGCAGGAGATGATACATATTTCCCTTACCCCTTCCCCTGCAGATGCTGTTGCTGCCATCACACACCCACAGAATGAGTCACCTCAGTCAAGACATCACTCAAGCCTCACCCTCAGACTGCCCTGGCTCTGGCCTTTTCATATATATCTGCCCTAAAAAGTGCCTTGTACTTTTTCATAAATTAGAAAGATGTCATCTCCCCTCAACTTTTGGGCTCCTATCTACACAAATCAAGCTAGAGCCCAGGAGCTCAATCGGGGAGGATAGAATCTCCCCAGCATCAACACAGCCATTTCCAAGAATAAAACCCAAGAGAATAACCTTCCCTCTCCCACTACAACACTCATAGTCTTATCATGTTTATCTTCCTTGAGATCACTAGAACTAAAATTGTCCCGTTTATTTCTCCTTTTCATCAGCCCCCGACAGAAGCCCAGGACCTTGGGTACCCTCTGATGCCCATACTGCTCTGTGGGCAGTGGGGTAACACCAAATGCACCAGCAGCTCCCCAGCCCTCTTATCTGTCTTATTCTTTCCATCACTGCATGTCATGCGCTATGAATTCTACTTTTTGTTTTTTCTCCATTAATATATAAGCTCTAGCAGGCAGAGGTTTTTTTATTTTGCGAACTGCTATAACCCAGCTCAGAAGAGCAGTCATTCATTATTTATTCAGTGAAAAAAATATCCAAAAGAGTTGTAAAAGGGGTGATGTATCTTATTTTCTTTTTCCTACACTTGGTTTCAAAAACTAATTGCTTACTAATTACTACTAAAATGGTTTCCATAGCTCACAAAGCATTTTTCGGAATCAAACATCACATTCATTTCAAAGACTATGATTTTTCTCTAAAATAGTTTTAAAGCTCAACACATTCATAAGCATTCAAATATTCTAAAGAGTTAAAAAAGTAGAACATTCCTTCCAGTAAGCCAAATGAGTTGAAGGCATATGTTCATAAAAATTCTGCACACAAGTGTTTATATCAGTTTTATTCATGATTGCCAAAACTTAGAAGCAACAAAGATATTTCTCAGTAAGTAAATAAACAAACTGTGGTACTATTAAAGACAGGTAAGTCAGGTAGAAATATTATAGGCAGTCGGACAGGGCTAAGCCCTCAAAGAGGTCAATGCAGAGGATGAGACCATGTGACAACTGTGGCTGGAGGCCATGCCTCGAGATGAAGATGAAATGACCAGGCCTAAATGCCTCCCCAAGGGCTAAGCAATAAAGTGAAGATTATACTATAATTGGTATCACCTAATCTGATAAAGTCCAGAAAGAAATCAGTCACCCTGGTGGGTGCCCAAAACCTCCTGAGCCATCTTTTCCTAAAAAGATGCTTGTTCTTTCCACACGCACTTGCTTTGTGACCTGCTTCCCCACTGTACCAATATTGCCTAAATGGTTATACTTGGAATCTTATTGGTTGATCACTGTTTTGGCCCATGTTGTATCCACCTCATGATTTTGCACTATAAAACTTCCTCTACGAAGTGGGTCCACGGCAACCCTCTTTCAGATCCCCTCCTGTCTCTCTGTAGCTATCCCTCATTAAATTTTTTCTACATTTAATCTCTGTTGTTCTTTAGAATTAATTCTTTAATTTTGGGGAACCTTGGTGTATCTGATATCCCCCAGATCAGGAGTTACACTTATTCCCCCTATCTCAGAACCAATGAAGTATCCAATAGGTTAAAAAATCAGCTATCAAACTACAAAACGATACACAAGAGTTTTAAGTGCATATTGCTAAGGGTAAAAAGCAAGCCTAAAATACTACATACTGTATAATTCCATTAGATGATGTTCTGGAAAAGGCAACCCTGTAAATACAGTGAAAAGATTAGTGGTTAGTAAAGGACTCAAGGAAACAGACAAGAGGGGTGAACAGATGAACAGATGGAACACAGGGGACCTTTAGGGCAGGCAAACTATTCTGTGTGATACTGTTATGGTGGATGATGTCTAAAACTTTAGAATTTACAACACAGAGTAAAGACAAAGGGGTGGAGTAGAGGAATTCTATGTACTTTCTGCTCAAGTATTTCCATAAAGCTAAAACTTCTCATAAATAACAAAGCCTATCAATTACACATTAAGGTACACAGGCTGCCTCTCAGTTTTTCAACAGTCACTGACACTGTCATCTCTTCTGTGAGATATGCTTTTTTTGTTTTTTTGTTTTTAGTATAAGCAAGTTCTGTTTCATAGAAAATGGTAAAAGTGGGACAGGGTGGGAAAAGAAATTTAAGCTATAAAGGTTATTTCCTTTCTACCAAAGGGTTCACAAACACAATACATGAAAAAGGGTGATCAAAAACACTAATTTTAATAGTACCAGAGCAAAACAAACAGTAGAATAACAAGGCTACTCAGAATTCCTCATCGGTTTTACTTTCCTGTTTCCAATGCTATAGGTTACAGAACATAATTTTGCAAATATTCATACATGGACAGATTTAAGGTGAACAATCAGCCTGGATAAAAGTGACTATAATAAAGTACAGATTTAATCTTCTGTGTTACTTACTGAGGAAAGGACTACAAGTTACCTAATTCACTCACTATAGAGAATTAGACAACTTGCCTCCAAATACTTAAAAGTGGCATAAGTGATGAAAAAAAAAAACTATATAGTGGAAAAAAGAGATCACATGTGTCCCAAAGAGTAGTTGTTAAAAGAATATTTCTTAAGTTTATCTGAAAATGTTTTAAAGGACAGGAAAATTAAATTTTCAATGAAAAGAAAGATTAAAGAAGGTCTAAAAGGGACGGGGATTTAGCTGATTTCAGTGGTTCGGTGGCCCAAGTTCCATCCCTGGTACCAAAAAAGAAAGGTCTAAGAAGTTAAGATACTGGAGGATGGGCAGAGTAGCACACTAGAATGAGGGATAGTATCCCCTACTAGGAAAAGTTGTTTTAAAAACTGGACGAGATAAAGTTTATAAATATATCAGCAAGTATCGCACAGTGAAAGTATTGAAATGGAGAAAAACCAGCCAATGAAGAAGAGAAAACTGCCTTCAGTGCTACTAAGGAAAGTGAAGTAGAAAAGAGATGATGCAGTAAAGCTCCTGTTTCTTGGTGCCTTGAAGCACCAAGCTTCTTGGGGTACAGATTTTAATTTGTCTGTTTTTCTTAAAAATTCTGGTCATACAGCTTTGCTAAATGCTTGTAAGTACCTATAAGAGACAAATTGGTTAGCGAGGATTAGACATTAAAGGAAAATGTCACCAAGGATGGGGTCCTGAGCTAAAACTATACACACACACACACACACACACGCATGCACACACACACACACACACGCACACAGATTTTATTCTACATATTTTATGCTACATTCACTTCTTTCTTGAGTACAGAAATTCATAAATCCTCTCACTCTGATTTCCCCAATTATGAATGGAAAATACATGGAAATAGATTAAAGGTTTAAATGGCTGCATCTTTAAGGAACTCATACAGAACAAGAAGAGCTTAGAAAACACTGTTTTGAATCTAATCAATGGTACAAAGTGCTTTTTGGAATAATGGAAGAAAAAAAATGCCCAACTCCAATTTCTAATGCTAGATTTGCTCTGACCTTTAATATTTTATCTTTAGTAGAGTCCATTGTTTGTGAGAAAAGCCAAGCATAGTCATAATGATTTCAAATTATTTAATAGGAGTTGCTTTGAACTATCCAAGCACAAAGCAGGTCTTTAAAAATGCTCACATGCTAGAGTTTGACAGTGTCATAAGTGTCTATAAATGAATACTGAACAATGCAAATTGGTAACCTGTTGAAAGTACATTTGCATAAATCAAATGAATAATCCTATAATAAATTCACATCTGACCCTTTTACCTTGCCTAGTATTGATCATTTTATAGCTGGCAAGGGCCTGAACTAAGTTGAATACAGTAAATAAATGGAGAAAATGACACTCCAAAAGGATGATTTTTTAAAACTCTATAGAATAATGGTAATGGAAAAAAGAAAGGTTTTTCAGGCCAAAAAATATTATACTCATATCTAACTACCATGATACTGAAGGACTTATGATAGAGCTCCTTGCATACTTCATCAGCATTAAGGCAAGAAAGCCATCCACACAGTTCTTATTAAGTTAGAACCAAAGGACAGTCAGATCCTGCGAGTCAAACAAGTAAATACCTAAGTAAAATAGTTTTGGTCATAAATCAAAAGCTAACAGGGTCTGCCCACACAAGTCTGACCCTTTAATAATTTCTCTCAGCATAGCAACTTAGTGAGAAAACAAAATGCTAGGATTATCACCTACACAAAGATGCTAGATAGTCCAACAGATATTAGCTGTAGCTATCACATTGTTGTTCTTGTTTTGTTTTAAGGTCTTAAATGAAATCAGATAAAACTATTATCACTAAGATCAGACTTGTGTTTTCAAACTAAAGGGTATAAAAACTTTCACAGCGTACACATCCAGAGATGTTATCATGACCTATCAAAAGGATTTAATATTTTTGGATAAGTACTAATAATTTCTATATTTTGGATCTTCTATAGCAGATATTACACCCTTTAAGGGTACTGTCTCCTACTGACTTAGGAGGTTCTCAGTAAGAGTCTTCACGATTAGGTCAGCAGAACACCTAGGATGGAAACTGAGACTAAAATTCTTTCTGCCTAAACAGTGGTATCATATCTGCCAAGCACAAAAAATTTTAAGCTTGTTGATTGTTGCCACAGAATCAAAGAGTAAAAGAGGCCAATAAAGTAATAAAAGGTACCAGGAAATTGATGGGGAAAAAATCCCAAGAAAATAGTAATAATGATCTTGTGAGATAGATGTCTGACAGAAAGAAGTGTTAACACCTTAAATTTTTATTTCTGATACCCCTTTAAATTTTTACTTCTGGGCCTAGTGCTCCAATGGCTCTTTGATGAAATCTGGGTTAGGAATTCTGAAATATACATTTTAAACAATCCAGTTAATCTTGATGTAAACAACATACAATCCTTAGCAAAGTTGTGAACAAATTCCCTGTATTTTGGGAAAGTGGTATTGCATGAATCATAAGGTCCCTTGAATATGGGATTATGCAGTTAGATAAAATGAAATAGCAACCACAACAAGAAAAAAAAATAAGAACCTTAAAAATATGTATGATTTGAGATGCATTCTAGTACCATCTTTAAGAACTCATCACACTCTTGGATTAAATGGTCTGGGTTGAAATCATATACCATCTACAAGCTCTGTACCCTTGAGCAAATTCCTTATCTTCTCTAATTCTCAATTTTGTAATGAGGTAAGACTTAGCTCTCAAATTATGAAGAATGTGTATTAAAGAACACACACAAAACCTTAAAAACTGAAGAGTAATGGTAAGAACATATGGGCAAATATGACATTACTTTAAAAAAATGACTAATGAAAGTAAAAATGCCCCATATCATCCATTTAAAATATATATGAGGCCAATAAAGAGATAAAAATATTTCATACCACTAGCCATCAGTAAAAGACAATTCCAAAACACAATGAGATACCATTGCAGACCTACTGGGATGACTAAAATCAAAGAGACAGATAACAAGCATGTTGACAAGACTATGCAGAAACTGGAACTTCATACACAGCTGGTAAGAATGTGAAATGGTATAACTGCTTTGAAAACTGTTTGGCAGTTACTAAATGCTTACATGAGTTGTATGATCTAGCAATTCTACCCTACCTATATTACCAAGAGAACTGAAAGCAAGTATTAAAAAAAAACTTGTACATAAATGTTCATGGAAGCATTATTCATAATAGTCAAAAGGTGGCAAAAACTCAAATGTCTATCGATTGATGATACAGTGATATGTTGTTTATACAATGGAATATTAAGCTATAAGTACAAATAAAATACTAATACACAGCACAACAGGAAAAATCTTGAAAATTCTATGCTAAATGAAAGAAGCTGGTCGCAAAAGTGCACATACTACATCACTCCATTTATATGAAATGTTCAAGTTAGAGAAATTTACAGAAAGCTGTTTAAGAAAGGAGGGGATGAATGTTGTTTGGTGGTGACAGGAAAAGAACATGGCATTTCCTTTGGAGCTGACAAAAACTGTTCTAAAATAGTGTGTATATACTAATAGCCATTGAACATTACACTCTGAACTTGCAAATCATACGCTATCATATGCTATGAATTATATCTCAATAAATCTGTTTTTAACTCAGATGGACAGGCATGTGTATATGTACGGAAAATATCCCTCCATGCAAGGCTCTATGATGTATTTCATGCCTTCCACCTTCATCGGTGGTCAACTGCCATTTCCTCCAGTCTGCCATTCATTGCGGCTGTCAATTACAGGAAGTCTCCAAACCCTATGGAAGCTGCTCAGAAATTGTTACCACTAAACTATCGCAGCTGTTTATATTTCCATGTTTCTGGAAGCCTACTTATCCAGCTGTGCTTTTGATTCTGGGATATATTTGCATATTATCCAATACATCCTCTTTCCCCTTCATTTTATTCTTTTATACTTTTTTGCTTCATCTCTTGGTTTAGGTTAATAACAATGACAAAAAGTTATTTCATATACATTCTACAGTTCCAATCCTTTCTCCAGGACCAATTCTATGAACAATATGTTGAGACTCCTACCAGTTATTTCTATGCATATACAGTTACAGGCTCACATAGATCAATATGTCTTATGATAAAGACTATCTACAGTATTAATACACCATAACAGATTCTATCATTCTTGCATTGCTAGTTGTGATATTTACCTGTTTTATTGTTTTTGTTTTAAAATCAAGGAAGTAGGGAGTATCCATTAAAGAGATATCAGGATCAAAATGTACAACAGATAATGTGAAATAGGAAGAAAAGGTCTAAAGAGGAAGGGGAAGGGCAAGTGAAAGGGGTAGAAGAAAGGAAACAAGGGAATGGAAGAAACCTGAGAAAAGAAAAAAACAAACAAAGTCTTCATAAATGAGGGGTTGAGGGGTTGAAGGAGGACAGGGGAATGGGGAAAAAATAAAAACTAAGATATATCATGTAAAGGTACAAATTTTCAATGATGAAAGTCACCATATTGTATACCTAAAATGTACCAAAAAATATAATGAATAAAAAAAAATCAGGTTAAAATCTAACAGATATTTACTGAATAGACTTGATTGTTACATTTTTCAGCATCTTCAGAGAAGACAAGAGGAAGCTGAAAACTAATCTCTAATCAACCTTTGTTTATAACTAGGTTGGCAGAAAAAATATCAAGAGCTAAACAAAACTGCCTAACACCCATACCAGTCGAAGTCATGCAGATTAAATTTTATTAAATGTCAACTGGATAATATTTTTCAGTGAGCTGATTATACCGGCATTCAAGTCACACACAAAATTTATAGCTCAGTGTACTTACGGTATAATCTACTTGGTCAACATTTTATAACTGTCATAAATATAAAAATTAATAAACAAGATTTCAAGCAAAATTAAACATATTTAAGATAATATTTCATGCTTTTTATGATAATAATACTTAATGTTAGTGTTTACTAAGTCTAATTAACTCAATTATTTTCAAAATGATCCTATAAGGCAGGTACTATAATTATAATGACCCAAGGGTATTGTGGCAGTCATGACTGGCAAATCTCAGAGGTGAAGTCAGTTCTTTCTACCTCTAAGGCACCTTGCTTAACCAATCCCCCTGCAATAGCCTAACAATTATTTGAATAACTTGCTCAAAAGCTGAACTAAAGAGTTTTTATAATATTCAACTACATTACTGGATCAATATTCATAATAATCCTGTTAGAAACAAATCTATTTTCTGAATCAGCACAGAGACCTATTAAATTGAATTCTTGTTTCTTGGTACAAGAGAACTTACAACATCACCTTTAGCACTTTGATAAAGATGCAATTAAATTAATTTAAGCCACCTTGCTGATAGATTTGTGATCTCTACAAACACATAAAAAGTTAGTATACCCTCTTAAATATAGTTATTCTGCATGAGAAATAGAAACATAATTCCATAAAATATAAAATAATATAAAATAAATCACAATTTTTACTACATTGCTACACAGTAGATCTTTCCATACTTATGCATTTTTAATTAAAATGATATTTATCAAAAGGCTAATGAGACTATTTTGAAACACATTTACTGGAAGGCTAATGAGACAGTAGAATACAATCTGTTTATTAACTGAAGAACAAGACATATGACATCTGTACACAATAAGAGAAGATCAGAATTACCAATAAAATACCACTGAAAGCTTCTCATAAACCTTACAGTACAACTTCTTATTATCATCAAGAAAGGCCATGTACAATATATGAACAATATGAGTTCCCCATTACTACAGCAGAATTCAAGCCTAAACTGACAGTAAATGAAACTTTATATTCTACTCAAAGAAATTACCTAATGAGTACACAAATTACATACTCATTACATAGGCTTATAGTGGTTATAGGTACTTACTGCAAGCCATTTTTAAATTACAAAATAAGTCAGGATGTTTGCATGGTGGAATATTTTATAATACTGTATCTGAAAAAAATCTCACATTAAATTACTATAACTCAGAAAAACACTGTTGATAATTCACTGAGCCAAAAACAATTTCTTTATCAAGTGAGTATTATGGAAAGGAACCATGTAGAAATGCCAGTTATTTTTTCAAATTATAATGATAATATTAATAATAACAATATATCTTAAGGCTTTCAGATTAAAGATCAGAAAATTCCAGATATATCAAGATGGTATATAATCTCAAATTCTAGATAACAAAATCATTCCACATGTAATTGCCAATTATCTTTTCAGCAAATATATCAAGACTAATTTTAAAATTAAGAAAACTAGCAAGTAATTCAAGTCTGGAATTTTCATATGAAATAGCATTTATGAACAACTTTCTCAACCACAATCATGTTTAAATATTTATTAAAAGAATTTATATATGCATATAAGTTTAGATAAAAATTAAAATAAAGTTCAGGCATGACATATACAAGTAGCAACTCCTTTCTACAGCCAATTTAGTATTATGAATTATCTAAATAAAAATCAAAAGAGAATTGCCAGAACACAGCAAAGATAGCTCCATCAAAAACCATTCCGTGTATATGCCTCAACATAAATTAATATGGAATAATTAAATCATAATTTATGAGAGTAGAATACCTTATTAAAACATCTAAATAATTTAATAACAGTTCACATTATTACAGTATATCTTTTTTTTAACACTTATCAAATGATGTATTTATTACTTGTCATGTTAAGGCCTTGCCATGAGAGGCTTTAAACATTTATCAAGAAACATTTTCATTCAAAATGAGATTATATTTGAATATTTACAGAATCTGCAGTAGCATATTATGTATTTATTGAATCCTACTACATGCTCCCGCCAGTAATGATCTTTTCTCAAAATATGAGAGATCTAATCATGTGATCCTCCTCACGCAGACTGACAGCAACACTCAAAATGTAATAAAGCAAAACGATTCACCTAAGTGGAAATGGAAGAACTAGTTCTACTGCTCAGATTTTTATTTTTCTTTCAAAATTTTAGTCCCTTGAAATTTAACTTCTTGAGTTAATACACAGCTATTTAAAAACAGCAGACATATAATCAATACTTTTACTAACAGCTATTCCCCAGGCTCTCTTAAATATAAGCACCAGAGTTATGCAAGATAGAAAATACCCAATTAGGTTTTCCTGGATCAATTTAGCTTGTCCAGCTATTGAATATTTTGACAATAAATATATTCATGCTCTTGAGTTTGAGAGAGAAAAATCAGCCCATTAATTAGCAGTAAAACTAGCCTAGAAAATAGCCATCTGGCTTATGTCTGACATACTCTGAGATTGTATCATTTTATCAAAAATAACAAAATACCAGGAATAAATTGCTAACCTCAGAGTACAAACTTAATTCCGCTCCCTTCACAAAAAAGTAATAGAAGCTGTCTCTCTAAACTACTATAGTTGATTCTAAGGGAAAAATACCAAGTTGTTCTCATGGCTATCCATTTTCCATGCTGCCAGAATGAAAGAACAAATCTGAGCTTCAGGTGTAAGCAGATCTAGGAATAAAGAAAGCCATGTTATCACCGAGGTGCTTGCACTGGTGTCTGTAGCTGATTAACTTGGAGGGTTGAAATATTGCCTTGAACGCATGTGATTAGCACTTCTGAACTTGAGTCATCCAACAGATACATACTGAGCATCTGTGCTGTGCCAGGCATTGGACTTGGCACTAGAAACATAAAGGATTAAAAAAAAGTTTAGAGTCTAGTAGAGAGAGAAACCTGATAAACACAATAACAGACTTGTACATAAGGTTGCTGCCAGTACAAATGTGTATTTCTCAAACCGGATGCTAATTTATGAGCCATAGAATCAGTACTGCATCATAACCATCACTTTAAAATGTTAATATAGAACACAAAATTAGTGTACCTCATGAAATAAAACATTGTTTTGTGAACTTTTGTTGCAATCTGATATAGGTGTAAATTTTAGAGTCATAGATTTCAGTATATCTATAGATATTAATATAGTGTATGTATGTGTTTCTGTGTCTGTGTACTAAGCAACATTACAAAACATACTTCGGACCAAGTGTGGCCAAGCCATTTTGAGAGCCAGAAGTAGGAAAAACTTGCCTGAAGACATCCAAGTTATATTCATGAAGGAAATGGCACCTAAGCTAAGACTACATGAAAAGTTTTGTTTTATAAAAGGATAGGTGGTTCCAGACAAAGGAATCAGAGTATTGAGAAGTTAAGTGAGCACCTCGCATATCTGTGAGAACTAGATTAGTTTAGTACTAGAGAATGGAGGGCAAAAAAGTGGAGTACAAACTAAGAGCCATGGAGGGAAGTAGGGAAGGACCAGGTCATGTCAAATTCTACAACAGATAGCACCAAGTTGAGAAATTTGTTCTATAACACATAGGAAGTTATTTTAAAACTTGAGGCAGAGAGTGGGAAGGGTGGGGGAAAGGTAATAAGGGAGAGGAAACAAATATGAGAAACTGAAAAAATGGAAATAAAGTGTTTGTAAATGGGGAGGGGAGGAGGGGGTGAAGGGAGGGCAGGGACAAGGGGAAAAATGAGAATCAAGACCTATTATGTAAAGGTACAGAATCCCAATGATGAATGTAATTGTATTGTATACCTAGATTGTACCAATAACCTCAATAAAAAGAAAAAAAATATTATTTTAAAACTTGAGGCAATGGGCCGGGGATTTAGCTCAGTGGTTCTGCTGCCTGCCTCGCAAGCACAAGGACCCAAGTTCGATCCCTGGTATCCAAAAAAAAAAAAAAAGAAAAAAAAAAAAAAAAAAACTTGAGGCAGAGGAGGGATATCTGAAGAGAATGAATGATATCTTCATTATCAAAGCAGTGTAGATCTACTTTAGCCAATATGGTGCCCCTTAACCATATATGTTCCCATGGAACATTTAAATGTGGCTTAAGTCAGTGTTGAGATAAATAAAATATATTACAAATAAATATATTTGGGTCAAATAAAATATATTACAGTCAACTCCTTTTTAATATGACTACTAGAAATAATATATATATACCTTGTATAACAACTTTCAATTGGACATGAGTAGCACAGATAATGAATTTGAGGGAGGAGACAAGTTAGGCTTTTGAAAAATCCAAAGTTAGAGAAGATGAAAGTCTGATCTAGAACAGACAGAATGATGGGAAAAAATACAAGAGCAGAAATTAGAATCAACTTGACTACTGGCTGGATCTAAAAGATGGGGGAGACATCATGGTTTGTTCTCTTGTTCATTTTTTCACTCAAATAAATAATTATTGCACACATAAGACATGCCAGGTTATCTGCTAGCTATGCTACAGTGAGCAAAACTGGAAATAAAAAACTGCTTATCAATTATCTGGTTTAAGGAAACAAGCAAGGGAGAGGCACTTTTGTAGTCATCAGATGTATCATGTATGAAATGTTTATTGTTTACTTCAAGAAATGTCTGCAAAGCAATTAGATGCCAGGGTCTGAAATGCAAGAAAAAGGTCTCAAGAAAAACTAGAAAATTTAGAATTGCAGTATCAAATTGGCAACAGACCTTAAGGACTTGGCTGTAAGTGTACATAAGGGCCTATAGTCCAAGCAAGAATACATTTAAGGCCATGAGAAGGGGGAGACAACACATCCACTAACAATGAGCAGCTAGCTGTAAATGCGAAAAACTCCACCAAGGCTAGATCACAGCAACCAAAGGAGCAAAACACTTTAAGGAAACAACATTACAAAGGATCAGACTCAGAAGAAAAATAATTGCACGGAAGCACGAAAAAGCATACAAAATATAAACAAGTACTTAGCAAGTCATACATCAACATTCACAAAGGTGATGTCAAAGAGCAGAGGAGAGGCAAGGCAACAGAGGCCAATTGTAGACAACTGTTTCTAACACCTTATTTATGAATACAACAAAAATGGTGAACATATAATGAAGGGTTTATGGGTGCTTTCATTTTTGTGTTTGACGTTGAGATTTGATCATGTTCAGAAGCTCAGAAAAGCAGTTAATGCAGACCAACTAGTTAAAGAAACAAGTAAAGAAATAACCAATACCTCCTTTTCTAGAGAAAGAAGTAAAGGTAGCTATGTGCAAGTTCTTGGGTTTAAAAGAAAATAAGAAGGGAAGGTGGCTAAAGAAGCAGTAATAAATACAGATACACATAAAACATTCTAGTTTTACATTAAAATATTACTCAAGTTATACAATAATAAATAGGTAGCTTTGGTTAGTGGTAATTTCAGATGTGATTCCACAGTTCCAAGGATTTCATTAACTTTTACAGCAAATGTTCTAAAGCCATGGGCATAGATTCATCAAAGGCAAATTATCTTTAGCCTACTCCATGGCAAGGAACTTCATATACTCTAATACAAAAATGAAACAAAACAAAACCTGTCAGAAATGATTGTCAATAGTTACAAAGAATAATCAAGAGAAAAAATGCAGGCCAGAGTGTCTCAGAACAGGGAACATTTATGTCCCTCCAGAGTTTCTATCTATGAATACACAGAGTGGAGAGTATGGGAAAGATTTCTGTTCCTCACTGTATATCCCCTAACTTGTTTCCAAGGCAAGAGTCCTACGGAACTGTCATTTGGAGCAAGAGTTTAAACCTTCTGGGTAGTGTTATGCATTATATCTACATGCTCTGCCAAGAGCCTCATAAACTCATAGGTGGGCTGTTGCAAGAGGATGGTACCTTAGGGGCACTACAGCTGCCCTGCGGTTAGGAAGTGAGGCCCACTGGAATAGGCAGGGCACTGGAATTGACCTGGGAAGGTGTATCTTTCCATCCCCACATCTCTCTGTGCTTCCTGGCCATCAAAGCATGAGCAGCTTTTCCTCTGCTATGTCCTTCTGCCATGCCATCCTGCCTTGGAGCCAGCAGACCATGGACTAAAAGTGTGAGCCAAACTAAACCCTTCTCTAAGTTGGTGGGTGTAGGTATGGCATCCTGGCAATGAATGACGGTACTGTGACTGTCAAATGAGAGTGTAGATTCCTTTTCCTTGCAGTCTTCCTGTTTGTGGTACTGGAGTGCTAAGCATGCCTAGGCAAGATCTGGTCCTCTAAGCAAAACAGTTATGATCATGTTGTATGATTTATAAAAATCAGAGAAGTTGAGATACAGTTCAGTGACAGAGTGCTTGCCTGCCATTTGCAAAGTCCTGGGTTCAATCCCTAGCAATTGGGGGGGGGGGTAACAAAGACCCAGCTGGCCTCATCTCCTCTCTGCTCCAATCTCTCCACCTATAACTAGGTCGGTGAGTGGCAGTCTAGACTAGGAAGCCCTTTTAAGCCTCCTCATGCAGGCCTTATGGCTCAATGGCCCTCACTGGAAATGCCTCAGATTGACAGCTCTCAGACACTTGTCCAGATATTAAGCAGCATTTTATTTCACTATTGGCTTTCATATCTTTTTATAAAAGTTCTTCAGTCCAGAACCCCATGAGGCAAGAAGGATTCAAACATCAAAACCCCACCTTGAGATTCTCTTATCCAAAAAGCCCTTAGCAACAAACTTTGCACCAACTTTTTAGGCCTCTTTATTTTTTATTTTCCTTTTGCTCAGTCTAGCTTTCCTGAAGCCTTCCCTTCTTCCACTTCTCAAGTATGTCAGAATCCAGTTTATGTGGCTTCTCAAGCATGTCTCCCTGACCTGTCCAGTTACATTTCACTATCTGTGCTCTCACATGCCTTATTTATATCTCTAATAAGCTTTGTAGAGGGATCTATTTAATTGTGTCTCCCCAGTTCAGCTTTGTGTCTCCAGCCTAAAGTACACTGCCAAAGTCAGTATCTGCACCAAGTCACAACCCACTCCTCCTCCTCCCAAACGCCCACAGCACTTTCTAGGGCAGGCAGACACGCAGCCAAGTAGCACTGGATTAGCAGACCTCATTGTGATTAAACAATCCAAACTAATCTGACTGCCCAGAGTAGAAGAAACCAAAGAGCAATCTTCTGACTCTTCAATCACTGTTTCCTTTGGCCTGGAAAGAAGGAATACTTTAAGCATCTGGCAAAAAAGAGGATCCAGAGATGGGTTAAAAACAAGTCAAGAGGAAGCAGGTGGGACTGAGGCCAAAGAAGCACCCACGGTTGGAGCTGTCCCCCTTCATTCCAAGAATATTTACGCATATACTTCTGAACTGAATAAAGTTAAGAAATATACAACATAGGAATACAGAACTTCTAACTTTATTAATAATAAAGCACACTGTATCACACAAAGTACTTCCAGGGCAGCTGTGTGATGGTGCACATCTATAATCCCAGCATTCTGGAAGGCAGAGGCAGGAGGATGGCAAGTTTCAGCCCAGCCACAGCAACTTAGTGACTTACAGCAAAAATAAATAAAATTTTAAAAGGGCTACAGAGATTGCTCAGTGCAAAAGTACTGGGTTCAACCCTAGTACCCACCCAACCCCCAAAAAAGCATTTCCAAATAAGGGCTGCTACTTTTCCACCTGAAGAAACAAAGTCATAGTCATAGAAAAACTGACCTCCTGGACCGTTTTTCTGGGGAGACTGATAACAAATACATAAAATATGTATGTCAAATAGTACTACTGAGAAAATAAGACAGATTGAGAGGTAAGGGTACAGCTGAGTAAGATGGCCCAAGAAGGCTTCATTGACAAGGTGACATTTGGGCAAAGATTGAATGAGGAGAAAAGAGTGTCACATGGTTGGTATCACTACATCATCCAGAACTCAAATCTTAGATCTCTACTGCTTATGCTCTTTTCAGTATGGCAATTTGCCTATAAAAGAGGAACTTTCTGACATTCGGAAAGGAAGCAGTACACCAGTCCTAACATTTCATTTAGGAAAGTAGTTCAACAAAATTTTAACTAAGTGCTATGCCAGGCACAAGTGAGTCCCCAGTCACAAATCTCGATACTGCACAGAGATGCCAAGTAGTAATTTCCACTGACACGACAAGGAGCACCACTCCACGCAATAAAATGTTAAAGCTGTTACAGAGTTTATTCGATCTTTCTATTGTCAATTTTCAAGGCAAATGTTCTGTGTTTTGTTATAGTTTCTATCATACAAAAGTCATTTCATTCTACTTAACTACTTGGCTATTACAAGAGCAAGCATGGAGCAGTAAAACTTATTAAGAATCAATTATCTGGGCCCAGATCCAGGTCACTATCTTTATCCAAGGCATGATTAATATTTTCCAGTGAAGCATGTGTTCATCTCAAATAATTATCAACTCGCCCCTTACTAATCAGAAGACTGATAAGATCTGATTCAGAAACGTGAGGTAAAAAACAGGGATATGTTGAACCAGCTGCTCCATGTGATCAATAAATAATCTAAACATCTAGAAAAATACATATTTACTAAATAAGTGACCTCTCCGGGAATAATCCTCCCCATATCCAGTTTGCCCAGTCCTTAATAGAATTTCTCTTTTTAGACTTACACATTCATTCCTTTACCTAACAAGCATTAACTGACTACCCAACAAGGCAAGTACTTTGTGTGGTTTCCTCTTTGAAGAGGAGGTGTACATAAATATACACATAAACACACCTTGGTTATACACCCCATTTGGAAGTATTTTTAAGCAATATGACTATTTAATTTCACTTGAGTATCTATGTGTGAGTGCATGTATGCAAGAGAAAGAAGCAGAGAGGGAACTGCATAGGAGTGAATGCATTAAACAGAACTGGAAAAATTACAAATGACTCAGGAGTAAATGTGAACACTGAAACAAAAAGAATACTGTTGGCCTTCACATACCCGTGTTCACTGTGTAATCACAGTCACTGCTCATCGACTGCTTCCTCCACATCCCGTGTGCTCCCTGCATCCCTATGGATGGTATGTAAGCAAGCTCTGCTTTTAAAGCCATTGGTAAAAATATCTGTGCCAGAAGCTTTTAGCTGACAAGTAATTAAATTCACGCTGCCAAAGAAAATTAAGCATAAAGCAACCCCACAAAAAATTGATAACCCTAAGCCAGGCATGGTAGTACATGCCTGTAATACCAGCACTCTGGAGGCTGAGGCAGGAGGATCACTGTGTTTTTGAGGCCAGCCTGGGCTACATAGTGAGTTCCAGGTCAGTCTCACCTACACAGTGAGACCCTGACTCAAAAAAAAATTGATAACCCTGTTTCATAAAATAGGCAAAAGAGATTTAAGGAAGATAACACCATTTCTGTGTCACCATCCACTAAATTTAAATTTAATCTTGCTTTTTATATCATGTAGCTTATACTCAAAACTAGATGAATAATCCCTGCATTTATACATTGTCCTGCAACAAAAAAGAAGAAAATTCTATTATTTGTATTTTTTGTTCAAACACTCTAAGAATAAAAGAATTGTTTTCAGAAATGATGAGGTTTCTGCAGATAACATTTACCCACAGGACTTGAGGCTTTCTTGTGACATAAAGTACAGAGTATTTTGAGGGTGGTTACAGATGCAATGGCACAGAAAAGGCTTTTAACTTTGGCTCATTTCCTCTGACCACTATGCCTCCATTCTAAATTATAACCTCTCAAGCTACAGATCCTTTACAACTAGCTTTGAAACTAGCTTTCTGTGGTATCATCTCAAAATAAGAACATTTTGTTACTTGAAAATAAAAGCATGAAATCATTGGACTCAATCACTGTTCTCATTATTGCAAACCAATAAGCAAGCCTCAACAAAAACTGTTTTATCCTAACGGCTCTTGCTTATCAAGCTGCCAAGAAACAAATCCAAAAGAGACTAAAAGAAAAAAATTGGTCTTAACAATACAGATGGATTCTTATTCAGAAACTAAATATCAGAAATGGCTAGTACTTATCCTAGTGTTTTATTATTTTACGTAAAAGAATCTTAAGCTAACTAAATACTAAAATTCTGTCATTCACACCTACAATCATCATAATTTTTTAAGAATTAAAATACTAAAAAAAATCTCACTTTTTCAACCTAGATATTTCTTTTATAATATATCCCATACCAGATGCCACCTGCTTGGCCAAATCATTTTTTGAATGGGTAAAGCACTTTAGATCCAAAGGAAAATAATAGTAGGGCTATAAACATAAGAAATACCTGGCCCTTTCTCCTCAGTTGAGACTAAGGAATTAAGCAAGGTTAGCACCAAATACTCAACCAGTTTCTTGGGGAAGTGCAAGGAAATAGTCACACTAGTATGAGACTGTTTATGTACCAGGGAATTGAATAAACAAGTGAATACACTAAGATAATAGGAGCCAAGTTTTTTCAATATTGGAGATAAAATACAAGTATACAAGAATGATAGAAGAATGAAGACTGTTATTTGGGACTGGAATTGGAAATATAAGTGGAAACATATCACTGACAGATGAATGGAGATGGATGTTTAAATAGGGGTGTACACACAAACCTGTATTTCTTAGTTTTGTTCAATGAAAAACCTAGAGAAAAAGACAGCCAGTAGAAATGAGATCCATAGAATGCAAATCTTGGTTTCTCAATGTCCTTCTAAAGGGAAGAAAAAGCCCCAAAACTGGAGCAAGAAATTTGGAAGAAACAAAACATAATATATTACAAACTAATGAACATGCCACAAAAAAAAAACGTTTTTAATCCAAGGAGCTATTGTTTATCAAGCTCCAACTGAGCTGATAAACTGAGAAAAGGGTATCACTTCTTTGGTAATCTTGCTTAAAATATGTAATAACAACTTATTCATGAGTAAATATCAGATAAACTCAAAGAGAAAAACATAATTTGACTGTACTCTTCACAAGTATCAAAGTCCTAAAAGACAGGGCAAGACTAAGGAGTGGTTCTGGATTACATGAAGCCAAAGAGCTGAATGAATGAAATGTTAGGTGTGGATTCTGGGCTAAGAACATCAATGGGAAAACTAAGGAATTATGAATTGGATCTGAGAATAGATGATAATATTGCATCAGCATTAATTTCCTATTCTGTGGTTATAGTGACATGATATAATAAAATGTTATTTCTAGAATATAGTCACTGAAGTACTAAGGATGTACTGAGACTGTATGTCTGCAATTTCTCTCAAGCAAAGAAAGAAATGTTCAAAACAAAAATATGTGGTAGGAGCAGAAGAAAAGTGGAAGAAAATAAGGCAATTGTAATAAAAGTTAATAGTAGAGATAATAGTGGGAAACATTTGTGAGCTCTTTGTCTTTGTCTTTTATTATTTAGATATTTCTATAAGCTTAAAACCATTGTGAAATAATGTTTAAAATGTTCTGTTTAAAACAGAAATATTTGGCCTTAAATGCTTATACTGTTAAGAAAAACTTTAACTTTCTATCAAGGGCCACAACCTTCTACAAACTTTGTAAAATAAAAGAAAAATAACAACCCAAAAAGCAATACTTACAACTAGCAGTGAAATATTCTAAAAGCATGCAAATAAAGGTGTTGAAAGGGTTTACAGCAAAAATGTCAACACTTGGTTGATTAAAGGTGACGCATACTGGGGAATAATAAACTTTATAAAGACGAAATTTCAGAAAAATCACTCGTAGATCCATAAGACCCACGTAGACAAAGAGATGCGCCATCCCAGTGCCCCTTCAGGGAGGTCACGGCTCACACGCGGGCAGGACGGTCAGCAGACGGCCTGCAGCGCACGAGACGCCAGCATCTGCCTTCTCTTCCCACTTCCTCTCTCCACATAGGATCCCGACTATACATCTTGTAGTCCAAACTTCAATCCAGCATCTGCTTCTTTGTGTTTTCATAAAACACAGCTTGACGTGGGCACATTTTATAATTTTGTCTTGTATGAAGTAACTTGATTTCCAACTTACAAGACAGTTAGTTATAAATTTTTTCAGGTGAACTCTACCTCTAACTTGGATCCATTTGCCTTCTCATGCTGTGTGACAGAGGAATTGTACTTTCCCCCTTTTCATGTTAGCCAAATATAAAAGATAATCATTGTTTAAACAACAAATTTCCCTCTTATGGTCCATTAGCTCCTGCTGTTTGTTCCTGAAGTGAAATTGAAATATAACAAAATGATTTCCATGGAAATAGACAATAATCTAGTAAATGTGAAATTCTGACAGCAACAGAATAAAATAAGAGAAAATTATGGGACTGGAGTGGGACCAAATTTTAGTTTCTATGTGTGTATTTTTTGTCACATTCCAAAACAAAGAAAACATCAACAAATGCAGACACACACAACAGTCAACTATGAAGAGAACTCTAATTACATAAGTTTAAAAGAGACTCTAAAAATCAACTTAAAATAACACTGCCTACCTTACAATCAAAATATATTCTACTAATATAAACCACATGTAATAAACTTGAGAATTCTTACAATTTGTAACTGGAAATTATTGTCTACTATTATATTTGTCCTAATCATTAATATAACCCATTCTTTTCCTTTTCTGTAGTAACATGGCTTATAACCAATATACAGGTGAAAGATTACTGAAGGACTAAAGAATCTCTAGAAGAATATGAACAGAGGACCTGAAGGACTTGTGAGCAAGGCAGCAGCTCTCTTGAGGGATTCGTGTGCCAGTGACACGCTGCCTCTACTACCCTGAAACACGCAGACTGGCGTCCTTGCAAAGCACTCTGAGTGAGCCATTCTCTGTTATGCAGGGGTCTTTGTCGCCCTCTAATCCAGTGGTGGCAAACCTATGGCACAGCCGGCTGTTTGTTATCCTCGGGAGCTCGCAAGCATTCACCATCACTCCCCACGAGTCATTTTGTGCCCACACTTATTTCCAGTTGTTCTGGTTACTACAATTGTATAATTTAACTAAGTTGTCTAGAAACTGATGAAATATGAGTGCAAAAGGGACCAATGGCTACATCTAAGAAAAATAAATACAGCGCTTTGAATAGATTCTATAAAGATGAGTCACTGAAAGTATGAACAATTGGTTGTGAGTAGTACTAAACTGTGGGCAGTTAAGGGGAAAAATCAAATCTAAAAGGATTCTACACACATATTTCTTAGTAAATGAAAATGCAAAACTTTAAGATTTTTAAAATAAAAAGGCTTTTGCCTCACCAGAAATAATGGCATATAAACAAGCAAGAAGAAACAATTATCAGTTCAAGGAGCCCAGACAGGATTACTTAATATTGGTAATACAAGCATAATGCCTCATGTGTGTGTGTGTGTGTGTGTGTGTGTGTGTGTGTATCCCTGCTCTCTATGTAGAATCCTGTGCCCTCGGTTTTTTAAAGATGATGTTGATCAGCCATTGCCTCCCTGTCCTTGACCCCAAAAAAAACTTCTGCATTCTCAGGCTAATTCTTAGAGAGCAGTGAAGATTCAGAAATTGTTCTTTTTAGGACAGGGTATTTAGTTTAGTAGCACCATACCTGCCTCTCAAGTTCAAGGTCCTGAGTTCAAATCCATGGTACCGGGAAAAAAAAAAGAAATTGTTCATTTTGTGTTAAAGACATCATACTACAGAGATACATGCACACGTGTGGTTTTTTTTTTGTTTTGTTTTGTTTTGTTTTGTTTTGTTTTTTCTTTGTACCAGAGATCAAACTTGGGTCCTTGCACTTGCAAGGCAGGCAGTGGAACCACTGAGCTAAATTCCCAGCCCCTACACTCATGTTTATAGCAGCGCAAGTCACAATAGCCAACTCTTGGAAGATGAATAGCTAAAAGAAAATGTGGTATTCCTACACAGTGTGGTAAAACTGTGACACAAAGAAGAAGAATGAGACATTTTAGGAAAATGGATGCACCATGAGACCATATGCAGTGAAATAAATCAGACACACAGGCTTATATTGCGTAACTTCTCCTATATGAGAAACCCAAAGAATAATTTAAATAGCAAAATAAAAGACAATAGAAAAGAGAGAGAACTTGCAAATGGAAAGAGAAAGGGCATCTAGAGATAGAGGTGACAGGGCAAGGAAAATGAAAAAAATTAAGATGTGTTATGCATACGTATCCATGATTAATTTACTGATTATGTACTGTAAAGAAGTACAAATAAATATAATTTAATTTTTAAAATAAAATGTTCTTTCTTCACTAGCTTTGTAGCCTTCTTACACCTCACACACAGATTCCTCACTACCCATATAAGTGCCCTTGTGTTTAGAATACCAAGTCTGCAAGCTGTATTCGCTGCTTAGTCATCCACTACCTGGCATAAGCTTCGGAGAAGAGCTTTTTCTTGAACCCACAGTCATGTGCACAATTATTTAATTCACCATTTTTCACAAAGAATACCAGAACCAGTCGAGTTTCTTTTTCATGTTCTAACCACACTGTAATGCCTTGGTCCAGTGAAAATACAGAGGAGCAGCCATAAAAAGAATTTCCTGCTGAAGGTCCGACATTTATTGACATATCCTAGTGTCTGATCTGAGTGCTTTTTACTCCTTAGCTACTACTTCACTTTCTATCACCCTATTATGTCCCTTCCACCTTCCTCCAATTTTCTTGGCCTTACCTCAGTGCTTCTCCTAATTATACCTGAGCTGTTTTTATTCAGATGACTTCTGACATCACATGAGAGATGTTTTCTTTCCAACACAAATTGATGCTGACACCAACTGGATGTCCTAGGACTCAATTCAGTCCTGACACTAACAAAGTGAGCATCAGACTCCTAAGGGCTCAGTCCTACTCGACCCCACCCACAAGTACCAGGTCCCAAGTTTACCCACACTTCTGCTGACCTGGCTACAAAGTATAAAGGTTATCTCAACAACCCATGCCCCTCAGTTTAATAATCTACTGAAGGACCACAAACTCAGGAGAATATTTTCTCTTACTGGTTTATTACAAAGAAGAAAAATGAACAGCCAGATTAAAAAGTACATAGGGCGAGATCCAGAGGGTCTCATACACAAGTGCTTTTCTCCCTCTGGATTTGGGGGATATCACCCTCCCAAGACAGATGTGTTCACCAACTGTGAAGCTCTCCAAACTCTATAGTGTAATTTATAGGGGTTTCATAACATAGGCACAATTGATTAAATCATTGGCAGTGTGGGATTAATTCAATCTCCAGATCCACTGCCCCACACCCCAGAAATTGGAGGAGCTGAAAATTCCAAGATTCTAATCAATAACCAGTCCTCTGGCAACCAGACCCTGTCCACAAGCTTTGAAAGGGCACCCCCAAGAACAGGCTCAGCACAAAACACACTCACTCCTAAAATTCAGAAAATCCCAAGGGCTTTATAAATTCAGTGCCAGGAACACAAATAACATTACAGAAGACAAAAAGCAAATTTATTTCTATGATACCAAAATGCTTTATTCTTTTCCCTTTTTTTGTGTTTCCACAGATATCCATGTATATAATACCGTTGTTACTTGTGATCTATCCCCTACCACTGTCCCCTTTCCATTACACCTTGTGAAAACTTCTCCCATTTCTTCTGCATGCTAAAAAAATTTCTCAAGCTCCTTATCTCTATTTTAAAAAGTTCCCTAAAGAACAATATATCTATTTCTCAAAGTTCATGGTCTGTTTTGTTTTTTAAGTCCTCCCTACCACTATCACCACTGCCAAGAGCATAACTTTGCAGCCCATTGCCTAAAACTAGCAAAAATAAAGTCTTTGCCACATGAAAAGTGACCCCATATGTATTTAGCACTGAATATGTGGTGCAACAGGTGCTCAACAAATTTTAATTGCTGCCATAATCACCACCAACCTTCTAAATAAGTAACAACAGCTTCAAACAACAATAAATCAGATGAGACTGGGTGCATTCAGGGTGGTATGGCCATAGACAAAAAATATATAGATAAATCAAATAAGGATTCTGATGCATTCTCATTATACTTTTTCTGAGTGTCTTTTTTTTTTGGCTTATTTTGCTGAACTTCTCATTTGCCTCCATGTGAGAAAACACTAAAAACTCTGACAGAATTGCTGCAGGTTGTGCTATTTAGTTTTGAGTGTTCAAGCCCAAACAGGGCTCAAAGGACTTTAAAAATCAGATCCTATCATAATCCACCAAATCCACAAGGAATCTCATTGGGTAATACACTGTGAGATAATTTCCAGAGTTAAGTCAGTTGGAAATAGCTCCACTGGATTTTTTTCTAAGCAAAAGAATCAAACCATATTTTCAAATAATGTAAGCTGTTTTCTTCCACATCACTATTCCACATGCTGTCAGTTTTTTCTTCAGTAACATGATTTCTGAATGGCTGCACAATCACTCCATCATTGTACTGCAACACAATTTATTGGCTGACCCAAAATGTTGGACATTTACCATCACAGTATTACAGCAATTTTAATGTCTGTTTATCTTTCCTCTGATCCCCAAGTTATTTCTTATGACAAATTCTCAAAGATTTAAAATATCAATAAAAGGCATGTAAACATTTTTGAGGCTTTTGATGCCCATTATCACACTGCAACAATAGGTAAGAGGACAGTTATATCAGATAGTTAACAGTATGGATGACAGAGCACACCTCCTTTAATTTCATACTATTTTAATTACAAGGTTAATTATTTTACTTCACTCATTTTCCATTTGCTTTTTGTCTTTTGTGTGCTGTTAGTGATCTTTTCCTATGTTCCTTCAAAGGCACTGGTTTTCATTACTAAGTTTTGGCTTTTCTTTATATATGAGTGATACATTAGATAACTGCAAATATTTTCCTAGGTTCTCACTTGCTTTTAAATATAAAGTTTTGACATATGAAGATTTCACTTTACATAATCAAATTCACCAACTGTTCCTTCATTATATCTTCCTTTTGTGTTAAGTAGAGGAAGCCTTTCCTCAACCTAATATGAAATAAATCATCTGTACATTTGAATATTTTATGGTTTCCACGTGTAGTGTTTATTTTTAACAAATCTGAAGTGCATTTCACATATAAGATTTGTCGGGAGTTAATCATTTTTTTTAGAATATTCTAACCCTTCAAGTTCAAACACTGAACTCTTTCAGATCAAATGTATTATTAATATCCTTTTATACCTAATAACTTATTTTTTTAATCTGGAATATAAACAAAATTAGCATGTCCTATCACTTGGCTGCCTTCTGCAGTACAGAATCATTATCTTCTTTCATTCTTGCTTCTCATGCTACCAGAACTATAAAATAAGAGTCAATAGGTTGTCATATACAGTATTATGAAGACTAGTCTGATCATTTTAGTGTAGAACACAAGTATATCCATATTGAAATGCTTTTAAAAGTGAGCTCAAGTCCTCTAGCTATTAAACACAATTTAAAATTTAAAGTATAGGATGAAGTTACATGAGTTCCATTTTATACTATCATTAAAATGCCCATGCCATCTCTCACTTACCAGTACAGTATAGTCTGGGCTTTACTTAAACATCAAAGAGCCCCTCCAGATCCTTTCCTAAGGGCCTGGGTTCCAATCTCCAGCTGGATAGGTACATCTCCTGTGCTTTCCAAGCCACCCACATCTAACTTGTTCACAGCCCTTTTCACCTTGCATTTCACCTTTTTACTTGAATGAGTCTCCCCATTAAACCATAGAGATCTCAGAAATAAAAAATGTATCTCAGATATCTTTTTTTTGGGGGGTACAGGGGATCAAACTCAGGACCTTGTGCTTGCAAGGCAGATGGCAGAACCTCTGAGCTAAATCTCCAGCCCCCTCAGATATCATTTTATCCTTCTCAACTGGCTTATGGCAAGGAGTTGGTAAATATCTGTTGACTGAATGAATAAGTGCAAAATAATTTTTAAAAATCTATCTTTTTCAGGTCTTCTAATTACTAGTGATTGCAATAGTGAACAAATCATTTAATCATTTTTAGGCCATGGTGTCCAATTCAGAAATTAATATTTTTAGCAAAATGATCTGTTAAGTCAGCTGGAGCTCAAAGTTCTATGACGATATGATCTTTATTCTCAGAACTTAATCTTGTATACCCTGCCACTCTCTCTACCTTCTAATTGGTGATATTCCCGTTTCTACCATTTTGGGTCTTCCAAACTTTGCTGGCATTTCTATCATAAACCACTATCCATTTAAAATAGACCTACTGTGTTCTCCTTGAGGCTTTTCTGAAAGATCAATCACCTACATCTGCAGTCTGAATGACGAGACTGTTTAATGCTCCCTGCCCAAGCTAAATTTGCGTGCAGGTTCTTGGCTTAAGGGGAGGAATACAGTGATGGCTGAACTGCTTACCCAACAGACTCATCTTTGGAAAAGCATACAGCATGAGGTATCACTGCATTTCCACCCTAAAATAAAATGTCTCAAGTAAAGATTTTTAGTATAGCTTTCAATTTTACAACTTTTATTGTTTCTATAATGACCAACAAAAATAACACAATCTTTATAATCACACGGAAGGGGTGATAAAGGAGAAAGAACATACTGGTAAACACTTCTCAAATAAATTCTGATAAAAAAGGTTTCTTTTGGTTTTTTTCCCATTTTCTTCCTCTAACTCAGATTCTTTCAAGTTATTTCTGAAATTTTCTGTAATTACTTTGAATTGACATATTTGTTTCTATTCTTTCAAAACTTGATACCAAGTAGTGAAATTATCTATTGAGAAATCTCAAAATTTAGCCTATTGTTCTGAATATAATCCACAAAGTTATAAAACACAATTCCAATTTACTAGTGAATATTTTACATAAACACTGAGGACAGTTTTTTTAACTCAACAATCATTTTCTGATTGTCAATCTACAAGAAGTATTCTGGGGGAACAACAGCAATTAAAATCAATTCTCTGTCATTAAAGAGTGTAAACTTTGAAAAGATAGAAACCTGTGCTCAATTAATGACACAAGGTGGAATAAAATGGTTCTTTAAAAAATAAATTCTGGGCGCCAGGGATTTAGCTCAGTGGTTCTGCCACCTGCCTCACAAGCGCAAGGTCCAGAATTAGATCACTGGTACAAAAAAAAAAAAATATTCTGTAGGGTCACAAAAGAATTATAGTATTTAAATATAATATAGATCAGTAAATATGATTAAAACTAACTCTAACAGCATTTCAAAATTCAATATACATATTTGAGCAGTTAATTTTTTAAAATTACCTAAACACATCCTAAGCATAGATGACAATTCCTGTAGCAATTCTAGAAATATGGGCTCTACCAGGTAATGGACCAGTGTTTATTATTTGTGAGGTTCCTCCAATAACAAAATTAATAAAAATGTTAGACAACTCATGGTCATGCCAAACAATTCACGTGGTTTACCAAGGATTAGATCACTACAGGAAAGGTCAGGTTGAAGAAACAATTATGAGATAAGAAATAATAGATTGAAGAAGAACACAGGTTCATTATTAAGCCAACATGAGATCTTTGAATATTGCATGCACAACATTAGGTTAGTGAATAGAATGCAGGAAAAATGTTTGCTGGCATATTTTCTCCTTACTTACACATTCATGGTTTAAAAAGATACTTAAATCCAGAAAACAATCCTTAATTCACTCACTCGGTACATGTCCTGTGTATTTAAAATAAAACAACCAAAAGCCTTCTATTTTGGAAGTGTTTATGACACCTCAGCTGGCATTTCTAGTCCTCAACATCCAGTTTCCTCATTCACATACATAAGTTGCCCATATAATGAAAAGAATCATTTTCCCCTTAAAAACCATATAAGCTTTGATTTATAACAAAGTCAAATTGAAACTCAAGATAGCATTCAAGATGCTCCATATCTATCTGGTTTCTTATTACATGCGCAAGAGGAAATTCCTCTTCAAGCCTTACCACACCCATGGTTCCACACATTACATTTACTTATGTCAACTTATATCTGTTCTTTCTGTGGTCATTCCCACATGGCAAATCTTCTCCCTCACATCCAAACCTTTTCCACCTTACATGAAGCAACAGCCCCTCCAGAAAGTCCTGCCAGATCCTCCAAATTCACACTATTTCCTTTCTTATCGTATACAATGTTGATGCTGTCACTTTTATACTATTTTAAATTACTCTCAGCTGTTTTAATATCAACTAGGTAACAAAGTTAGATGATTTCCATGTTTATTTTGGACTCTCTACAATATTTAGTGAACAACATTAAAATTATATATGCTGTTTAGAGATGACAATAAAATAATGTCATCTAGCTTTGTTTACACATGAAATGCAAGCCAAAAGTATATCAGCTACTCCAAAAGTACATAGTTTGCACCCAATCTACAAACTCAAACTCCCTATTTCTCATGTTGTAAAGAAGCCTGTAGCTGGTCGCAAAAGGGTAGGAAAGAGAACCCCCTTCTTGCGCAATATTATTAGTAATATTAAAGTTATATGTTACTGGAACAGCTCCAAAGATATATACTAATTATGTGGCAACATAACATACAAGTTTTATAATAAAGACCTGAATGTCTACCATTTTTAACATTACCCTAGCTCATGTTACTTTACCTGCATAGCTAGAAAGTACAGTAAATCACCACATAAACTTATACTAGCCAATCTATTTGATAAAATATTGTGGAGCACAAAGGATATAAATTCATCTGAGATAGTAACTAGCATCCAAAGGAATCCAGTTTAGTGTAATATGATTAAAAGTGGTCAACATTAAGAGCTCAAATATTGGGAGAATTCAGTAGAATTACTGAGAGTTTTGTCCAACTGTTACTGTGATGACAATGAAAAATGTATTTCCTAATGATCTCATCTAAAACACATTATATTTGTCAGAATATAAATGCATTCAAATATAATAGGCACATAAGGAATACTAATTATGACTGCCTTCTCTTACAAATAGCAAATGATTTTGGAACACAACTCTGAAGAGTTCTGAATGCTTTTTGAAATATTCCATTTAGGAACATGCAACTGCATACAACAGTAAATGGAAAACAGAAGCAATAAATTAATTTGGTAAGGTAGAAAGTCTATCAACTCCACTTTTCATCTATTTCAAAAAAAATCTTTAATTTTTGGGAGACATTCATTCTTCAGGTTCCTAGACACTAAAAATAAAACTTATTCTAAATGTTAGCATCTGACAAAGACAATAATATCAAACAGCAGTCCACAATCCCCTAATGGAATGATGCCAATTGGCATTTCTTAAATTAATTCACTGACCTACAGTAATGTGAATTCTTGATACATAATGTCTGTCAGCAGGTAATGCAAAAACATCAGAACAATTTTTAGTGTATAAATTCCAAAATGCAATAAAAAATTATATATCTAAAGGAATTCCTTACTTACATATTTTATTTATAGTAAAATCAGAAAAATAAAAATACCAGGTGTAGATTGCTCAAATTATAGTTTCACAAACTGAGTACAAGTTGAGCCAAGATTTCTAATAATATCTAAGCAGTCATCGTTCTGAATGAAGATATTAGAAACCCTCACAATTCCTTTATCCAAAAATGGTTTAGTGAGTTTCACATGTGCATAAGTAGCTCATTTTAAGTTACTTAATAGAAAATGTGAAATGATGTTTCAAAAGTCTGAACAGAAATGCTCAATTTGAAAGGGCATGTCTTTTATCTACAAGCTCTTCTTCTGTTTTCATCACTCCCAAGTATAGGTAGACAGCCTCCAATATAAAAACCAGCTACACACTGAGGAACACAAAGCTCCAACTATATCATTTTTAACAAATAGCCCCACACATTGGAATACTCATCAAAACATATTTGAAACAATGCACTAAAAAGTGTGTGTAGTAATTGGAATGGTGACTAAAACAGGTGAAAGTAAAAACTGCAATTAGAACTTCACACTCCAATGTCTAGAGCTAGGAGCATTTTACATGATATGATAAACTCTAGAGGATAATTACTGAAGTATATTATCAGAGAACTAGTCTAAGATGACAGGTGATTCAAACATTATCTTTTTCAAGTTTTTACATGAATTACTTGCCCACTTAAAAACATAGGTAAAATGTGGATACATTTAAATGGTAACCTCTTCATATTTTCTGAGTTTCTGTCCTGTCTTCCTTCTCATATACCGGGCTGTATTCTCCCATGATTATTCCTGACCTGTAAGTGTTAGACTACCTTGTAACACATATGGGCTTTAGGTGTCCCCCACACACACTCACTCTCAAGGTCAGAGGTCAGTAAACTACTGCCTGCATGCCAAATCTAGCTCACCACTCTAAGTTTATGTAAATAAAGCTTAATTGAAACATAGCCACATTCATTGTTTAATTATTGTCTACAGCTCCTTTCACATCAGAAGATCAGAGAGGAATACTTAGGACAATAATGAATGGTCAGGACAATAACAAAAACTTCTTAGAGTATTTCTGACTCCTCAAAGGAAAGGTTTATCAATTCCTCTCTAAGAGATCTCTCTAAGAGCCAAAATGTTTAATGTACTTTATATCCTGGCAACTCCCAAAATTCTGTGTTCACTTCTGACCTAGACTTGCTTCCCAAATTCTCAAGCCACATCTATTCTTTTTCCTCTCTCACTGAGTTCATTGGTACATTTTAGGTGTACAGTACAGTTACATTCATTATTGGGATCTTGTACCTTCATGATAGGTTTATTTCTGACTCCTCAAAGGAAAGGTTTATCAATTCCTCTCTAAGAGATCTCTCTAAGAGCCAAAATGTTTAATGTACTTTATATCCTGGCAACTCCCAAAATTCTGTGTTCACTTCTGACCTAGACTTGCTTCCCAAATTCTCAAGCCACATCTATTCTTTTTCCTCTCTCACTGAGTTCATTGGTACATTTTAGGTGTACAGTACAGTTACATTCATTATTGGGATCTTGTACCTTTACATGACAGGTCTCGGTTCTCATTTTTCCCCTTGTCCCTGCCGCCCTCCCTTCACCCCCTCCTGCCCTCCCCACTTACAAACACTTTATTCCATGTTTTCATTTTCTCATATTTTTTTCTTTTCCCGTATTCTTTCCCCTACCCTTCCCACTTTCCTTACACCTTGAGCCCTTTTCTTCCTGTTTCACATTGTCAATTATATCATTACACGTCTACTCTTGAATGTCTAACAGACCTACAAATCTTGTACTTCTAAACCACAAAATCCCATTTCCACCATGCCTACCTACTCATATTCTTCTCATTTCTCAACACAAATATTTCCATTCATCCAAGTGTGTAAGTCCAACACAAGATAGCCTTTCTCAACTCCTCTTTCTCTCATAGTCCATACCCCAATCATCAAACAACGATACCTTCAAAGTGGACCCAGGATCTGGTGACTTTTCACCTGCTACCACCCTAACTCAAGCCAAGGCCACTTTTCACATAGGCTACTTGCAGCCTCCCTGCTATGGGTCCCACACAGTTTCCTTTTCCAGAGCATCTAGAGTGATCACGGAATTCTACCGCTGAAAACACATCAAAGACTGGGCAAACTGTGGTCCTTTGTTGTGGCCACCTTTCTCCCTCTGTCTTTACTATAACCATATGAGCCCTCTTATCATCAAACATGGCCCCGCCTTCATCTTTTTACTTGCTGTTCTGTCTACAAAATTCTTCTAGAAGATAGCAAGTTAGCTTCCTCCTTTGTTTTATTCAGATCTCTGATCAAACATTATTTCAATCTAGAGGTCTTCCTTAGTCACCCTAAATTAGTAATTCCTATCAAGTTAATTGCAATTCTAAAGTTGGATTCCTGAGAGTGGGCTAAAGATAAATACCAGAGGACTTGGATCTCAGTTAAAGGACATTATTCCAGTTACTGAACTTTCAGCAAGTGGACCTTTGAAAAGTCATGACCTTCTGTGGAAAGGACACTAGAACATAGCAGGTAAGAGGACAACAGCGACACAGTTTGTAATAGCTAAATCTTGGAAACAGCCCATTTGCCCATCCGTTGGAAACTGGATAAAGAAGATGTGGTTTTTCTATAAAATGGAATATTGCTCAGCCATAAAGAACGAGAAAATAGATTCACTCATAGGAAAATGGATACATATTGAAGATATACTCCTAAGTGAAATAAATAAGTCACACATGTGCAATATCTAATAGTTTCTCTGGTGTGAATAATCTGCAATAATACAGAAGATCCTAATAAGATTACTGACATTGTGAAATGGGAAGAAAGGAGCTAAAGGTGCAGGGAAGGCGGGATGGGTAGGGGAAGGGTAATAAGGGAAAAGAAAAAAATGTGCGATAATGAAAAGATGGAAATAAAGTGTTTGTAGATGGGGAGGGGAGGAGTGGGTGAAGGGAGGGCAGGGGTAAGGGGAAAAAATGAGAATCAAGACTTGTCATGTAGAGGTACAAGATCCCAACAATGAATGTAACTGTACTGTATCCCTAAAATGTACCAATAAACTCAATTAAAGCTGGAAAAAAAAAAAGAGGACAGACTCAACGCAGACTGCCTAGTTTTGGATCCTGGCTCTGCTGTTTACTAGATGTCTCCCTCTATTTTTCTTTCATGAAAAATGAACTATTACCAAGTCATACTCTTGAATTACCGGAAAAAAATTTCTAGCTCAACCAAGACAAAATAAATTTTTCCACACTGAGGAACATCCAGGGTCTCTTTGCTCCTCTAAAATTTTAAATGGAATTCAAGGCAGTACAACAGGATCTTCCTAAGTTGCCCAAGCTGGCCTTGAACTGGCTCCTCCTGCCTCAGCCTCCTGACAACTGGAATTACAGGGGTATGCTACCAGAGCTGGCTCAAGTTCAGCATCTTCCATTTCTTTCAGGCTCAAACCTTTCATTGGATATTTTGAGGGGTAATGATGAGATTATCAGGTTTAAAGATATTCTCAATGATCCATCACAAAGTGAACTCATGGGGGAACCACACTTGATGGTGGAATATAAACTTGGTTTATTGTGATACCTGTGCTGTTCATGAACCAGGGGGGCTGCATCCTGTGATAGTTGTCTTTTGTTACAATTTGATGTACACAATATTAAAAGTACTGACATTGGAGAAAAATGAATAAATAAAGTTGTATTCCCTAGGGAAAAGAGAGTAGGACTCTGAGATTTACATGCATTGTAAGGATCATTTTCAGGAACAACTAGCAAGGAAAGAAGGAAGCAAAATAGTAGAGAGAAAAGCTCAATGCAGTTATAGCAAAAGCTTTGGTCATCAGTAGCTCTGTAGGGGAAATGAAGTTTCATAATTTCCTAACTGAGGTAAGGTGGCTAGATTTTTGAGCCTGTGTGTTAATACATTACAAGAGTCAGGGTACCACCAGAGAAAAGGATGGAAAGGTGGTTAAGACACATGAAGAACATGCTTTAAAAAATGCAAATTCAAACTAAAATGAGATGCTATTTCACAAATGCTATAAAGACTAGCAAAAAAAGACAGACAGGGCTGGGGATTTAGCTCAGCGGTTCGGTGGCCTGCTTTGCAAATGCAAGGACCCAAGTTCAATCCCCAGTACCAAAAAAAAGACAGACATACCAAATATGAGAGAATATGTAGAGAAAGTAGAAAGCCCACACATTGCTAGTAAGAATATAAAAGTTCCATACACTCCTGCCTTGGAATACAATTGCCAGTCCCAAAGCACAAAGAAATTAAACAACATGCCCAAGATCATAGAGTGAAGAATACTACAACTCTAGTGTGAAAAACTAAAAGTGTAAATAAGATCCAAATTATATAATGGATAAAGTGAAATAGGAAGAAAAGGGCTAAAGGTATAGGGGAAGTGGGAAGGGTAGGGGAAAGGAATTAAGGGAAAAGAAAAAATATGATAAAAAGAAAAACTGGAAACAAAGTCTTTGTAAATAGTGGTGGGTAGAAGGGGTGAAGGAAGGGCAGCAGTATGGGGAAAAAATGAGACCCAAGATCTGTCACATAACAGTACAAGATGCCGATGATGAATTTAACTGTACTGTATACCTAAAAAGTACCAATAAACTCAATGAAAAAAAGTAAAAAATAAATATACTACAAATATATTAGCCCACATTCATAAAAGTAAATCATGCTATATTTATATGCTAGCCCAAAGTTTTTATCCCAACTACCAGCAAATCCAGAAGATGACATCAAATATAAATCTGACAAGTTCACCATGACACAGTACAGACTAATAAACAAGCTACTCACAATACCTCTGATTATCTGTTGGTCACTGAAACAAGAAATAAATATAATGTTCACAAAAGTTTATATTTACAGAGGTTTAATTATTATTTTAAAAATATAAAGAATGTTCATGACCTAATCTACCAAATATGTTCCCACAGATAGAGAAACATCACTGTGATATATGTAAATAAAATTTTATTCTGTAACAGTCATGCTTAAAATACGTAAAAACATTGAATCACTTTGTATTAAAAAAAATTTCATAGTATGTCATGTCACAAAATTTCAGGCATATCATTGCTCCTCTAACTGAAGAGTACAATGACACAAAATGGAATGACAATGTGTTTTATCTTTTTCATATGAAAGTATAGTAATAGATTTCACATGGCAGTAAACCAGTATGAATGGTGAACATGGTGACATTAACCTCCTGTGCATCTCCCAGGAAAATACTCTCAAATTTAGAGATAATGCTACAAAACATAGCTAATAAATCAACCATCTAGCATGTACTTAATATTAAAAAATAAGGCATATAAATGATCAGAAGCTAATATTTGACAGTGTTTTTTATGTAGTTTAATAAAACACAATGTACAGACAATAGAGGAAAGAGGATATGTAACTAATATTCCATTCACCTTCAATACCTTTGCAGTATAGGACTGAAAAACTTGTATCAGCACTTTCTGTCTAAATGATATATTGATGCAAAGCTAGAATAAAAATAGTACTAAAAGTATGCCATTTATAAGTGAGAATAAATGTTTCTAAGTGATGACAAGCTTCTGTCAGTTAAACTGCGTTAA
>NW_022900916.1:15010048-15012792 GCF_012274545.1 Fukomys damarensis
GCAGAGAAATGTTATTGAGAGCACACATGCATGTAAGAAATATTAGAGGACCTTCTGGAAGTAGAAGCAAAATAATACCAAGACAGAAATATCTATGTACACTTAAAAATTAAGAACTCTAGAAAGAATGTATATAGCAAACAATCTAGAAAGAATGTATATGTAGCAAACAAGACTTTTTTTTCATTCTTAATCTCTTTACATTGACTATGGATAATAAGAATAATGTACTATGGAATTTATAAATATGTAAAAGTAAAATGTCTGACCATAAGAGCACAGAGAAGGGCAGGGATAGAGAGTAGAGTTCCCCACCTACATTCCAAATCCTACAACAACCACTAAAACATAAAAAAGGAGGTTGTTATGGTTTGGGTCTGGATGTCCCCCCAACATCTCAGTGGGTCAGAGGTAAGTGAATCTGGAATGTATGACGCTGGTGTTAAGGATTTGTGATTACTAAACCACTACATGTGAGTGACTACTTTGGCACTGCCCTAATTCCTGTATTCTGGACGGGATAAAAGAGGCAGACTCAGTGAAGGTCTTTCACTGCCTTTGCTACTTTATGTGCTCCATGTTTCTCCTCTGGGAGGCCTGTTTGTCATACCAGTCTTAGAGCTGGCTGACTGTGGACTGAAATTTCTAAGAACTATGAGCCAAATAACCTCTTCCCCTCCAACTTTGGGTGTGAGGTATTTTGTCTCAGCAACGAGAGAAAAGTACCAACACAGAGACAAAGCCAAAAATGGAGATAAAATGAAATTTAATATATCCATTACAGATGGCTTTTCCTATCTACAGTTTTGCATTCATATATGCAAACAACCACAGATTGAAAATATTTTTTAGAAATTGTATCTGAACTAATCACACACAGACTTTTTTTCTTTGTCATTGTTCTCTGAATAATCTAACAATTATCTAACATAACAATGCCGTTTTACATAAAAGACTTGAGCATCTGTGAATTTTGGTATGTGAAGTGTTCCTGAAGCTAATCAATTCCCTACAAATATCAAAAGATAAGTATATTCCAAAATAAGGAAAGAAAAGAAAGGAAAGCAAGATAGCAAATGTAATCCAACTGAACAGATAAATGCGATATATGCAAATAAGTTAGACCAACTCTCTACCAGGAAGAAGTCCCAGAAATAACTAAGCCCTAATACCTTTAGACATTTACGGTATGTGACAAATTACTCTTTATGCATTCTATGATTTGTTCCATTTTTAGGAAAACTGAGAAAATATCTTAGTCCATTTTCTATTGCTGAAACTGAATAGACTACAGAAAGAAGTTATTTGGCCGATGGTCTGAAGAACGGGAAGTCCAAGAGCATGGAGCCAACATCTGCTTGGCATCTGCTAAGGGCAGCACAGAGACAGCAAGCATGCTGGCTCGGGTCTTTCTTCCTCTTCTTATAAAAGCACTAATATGAGGCTAGAAAAGTAGCTCAGTGGTAAAGCACTTGCCTAGCTTAAGCAAGGCCCTGGGTTCAATTCCCAGAGCTGCCAAAAAAAAATCACTAATATTAGCATAGGAGGTCTACCTTTTTCACCTCATCTAATTCTAATTACTTCCCAAAGACCCCATCTCCAAATACCTTTAACATATGAACTGAGGAATGAAGCTACTGCAGAAAAATTCAGAAAATATATCAAAACCATTGCAACATTCATTCAAACCATTTTCTATAGGACTCCTCTTATCTAAGCCTAGTTGAGAGAGGCTGGTACACATCTAAAAAGCACAGACACAAAGTGTATACTGCTTAAATAAAACCAAAATAAACATAAAAAAAGAGGTCTTAAAAGTGAAATGAGTTTTCTTAAATACATATAGCATACAAACACTAATAAAGCTGGAATGATTGTATTGATGTCACAGTTGATTTCATAACAAGAAATATTACCAAAGATAAAAGGAAGCATGTATTATGATAAAGAAGTCCATTTAACAAGGATACATAACAATCCTAAATATTTATGCACATAGTAACAAAGCTTCAAAACACACAAAGCAAAAACTAAAAGAAACTTAAAAGGAGAAACAAGCAAACCAACAAACACAGTGGGAGCTTTTAACATTACTCTCTTAATAACTGAGAGAAAAAGAGGACACCATAACAAAGCAGGCGATTGAGGGGTGGCTAGCTGGCCAAGAAAATGGGCATGACCTGTCAATCATGGACATGTAGGACATGCACATAAAAACAGCTCCAAGACCTGAAACTGAGAACGATCCGAAAATGCTATCTTCAATTCTTTTTGTGAGAAATTAAGCAGGTTTATGACAGAAGGGCCTAGATCTGATGTCAGCCTGAGGAATGGAAGATGCAAAAGATGCAGCCATGAAGCTTGTGGTCACTGCGAGCCTTCTCGCTGGCCCACTCTCATTCTGCAGTGTGTACTTCTTTTCCTGCCTTTTACTGGCCAGCATTCATTCTGCAAAGCATATTTCTTTTCCTATCTTTAATAATATAAAACCTCGCTACTTCTTTTACTTGTCTTGGCCAATTCTTTGTTCAGAACAAGAACCAACAAAGAATCTTTAGAAGGAGCCCCCAGTATCCCAGAACCCAGTAACAATAAGAATATTGAATACTTGAATAAAACACCAACAAAATTGACCTAAGTGACATTTACAAAACACTACGGTCAACAATAGCAGAACACACATAAGTTTTCTGAATGCATAAAACAGTAACCAAAATAAAAAATAAGCAGGGATTCAAACAAAA
>NW_022900916.1:15015801-15035807 GCF_012274545.1 Fukomys damarensis
AAAAATGAGAATCAAGACTTGTCATGTAGAGGTACAAGATCCCAACAATGAATGTAACTGTACTGTATCCCTAAAATGTACCAATAAACTCAATTAAAGCTGGAAAAAAAAAAAGAGGACAGACTCAACGCAGACTGCCTAGATCCTGGCTCTGCTGTTTACTAGATGTCTCCCTCTATTTTTCTTTCATGAAAAATGAACTATTACCAAGTCATACTCTTGAATTACCGGAAAAAAATTTCTAGCTCAACCAAGACAAAATAAATTTTTCCACACTGAGGAACATCCAGGGTCTCTTTGCTCCTCTAAAATTTTAAATGGAATTCAAGGCAGTACAACAGGATCTTCCTAAGTTGCCCAAGCTGGCCTTGAACTGGCTCCTCCTGCCTCAGCCTCCTGACAACTGGAATTACAGGGGTATGCTACCAGAGCTGGCTCAAGTTCAGCATCTTCCATTTCTTTCAGGCTCAAACCTTTCATTGGATATTTTGAGGGGTAATGATGAGATTATCAGGTTTAAAGATATTCTCAATGATCCATCACAAAGTGAACTCATGGGGGAACCACACTTGATGGTGGAATATAAACTTGGTTTATTGTGATACCTGTGCTGTTCATGAACCAGGGGGGCTGCATCCTGTGATAGTTGTCTTTTGTTACAATTTGATGTACACAATATTAAAAGTACTGACATTGGAGAAAAATGAATAAATAAAGTTGTATTCCCTAGGGAAAAGAGAGTAGGACTCTGAGATTTACATGCATTGTAAGGATCATTTTCAGGAACAACTAGCAAGGAAAGAAGGAAGCAAAATAGTAGAGAGAAAAGCTCAATGCAGTTATAGCAAAAGCTTTGGTCATCAGTAGCTCTGTAGGGGAAATGAAGTTTCATAATTTCCTAACTGAGGTAAGGTGGCTAGATTTTTGAGCCTGTGTGTTAATACATTACAAGAGTCAGGGTACCACCAGAGAAAAGGATGGAAAGGTGGTTAAGACACATGAAGAACATGCTTTAAAAAATGCAAATTCAAACTAAAATGAGATGCTATTTCACAAATGCTATAAAGACTAGCAAAAAAAGACAGACAGGTCTGGGGATTTAGCTCAGCGGTTCGGTGGCCTGCTTTGCAAATGCAAGGACCCAAGTTCAATCCCCAGTACCAAAAAATAGACAGACATACCAAATATGAGAGAATATGTAGAGAAAGTAGAAAGCCCACACATTGCTAGTAAGAATATAAAAGTTCCATACACTCCTGCCTTGGAATACAATTGCCAGTCCCAAAGCACAAAGAAATTAAACAACATGCCCAAGATCATAGAGTGAAGAATACTACAACTCTAGTGTGAAAAACTAAAAGTGTAAATAAGATCCAAATTATATAATGGATAAAGTGAAATAGGAAGAAAAGGGCTAAAGGTATAGGGGAAGTGGGAAGGGTAGGGGAAAGGAATTAAGGGAAAAGAAAAAATATGATAAAAAGAAAAACTGGAAACAAAGTCTTTGTAAATAGTGGTGGGTAGAAGGGGTGAAGGAAGGGCAGCAGTATGGGGAAAAAATGAGACCCAAGATCTGTCACATAACAGTACAAGATGCCGATGATGAATTTAACTGTACTGTATACCTAAAAAGTACCAATAAACTCAATGAAAAAAAGTAAAAAATAAATATACTACAAATATATTAGCCCACATTCATAAAAGTAAATCATGCTATATTTATATGCTAGCCCAAAGTTTTTATCCCAACTACCAGCAAATCCAGAAGATGACATCAAATATAAATCTGACAAGTTCACCATGACACAGTACAGACTAATAAACAAGCTACTCACAATACCTCTGATTATCTGTTGGTCACTGAAACAAGAAATAAATATAATGTTCACAAAAGTTTATATTTACAGAGGTTTAATTATTATTTTAAAAATATAAAGAATGTTCATGACCTAATCTACCAAATATGTTCCCACAGATAGAGAAACATCACTGTGATATATGTAAATAAAATTTTATTCTGTAACAGTCATGCTTAAAATACGTAAAAACATTGAATCACTTTGTATTAAAAAAAATTTCATAGTATGTCATGTCACAAAATTTCAGGCATATCATTGCTCCTCTAACTGAAGAGTACAATGACACAAAATGGAATGACAATGTGTTTTATCTTTTTCATATGAAAGTATAGTAATAGATTTCACATGGCAGTAAACCAGTATGAATGGTGAACATGGTGACATTAACCTCCTGTGCATCTCCCAGGAAAATACTCTCAAATTTAGAGATAATGCTACAAAACATAGCTAATAAATCAACCATCTAGCATGTACTTAATATTAAAAAATAAGGCATATAAATGATCAGAAGCTAATATTTGACAGTGTTTTTTATGTAGTTTAATAAAACACAATGTACAGACAATAGAGGAAAGAGGATATGTAACTAATATTCCATTCACCTTCAATACCTTTGCAGTATAGGACTGAAAAACTTGTATCAGCACTTTCTGTCTAAATGATATATTGATGCAAAGCTAGAATAAAAATAGTACTAAAAGTATGCCATTTATAAGTGAGAATAAATGTTTCTAAGTGATGACAAGCTTCTGTCAGTTAAACTGCGTTAAAGTAGAAATATTTTTCCCTAAACATTTCTTCTAGTGTTTTATTCGAAAACTTTATAATGAATTTATGTTCCAAGCTAATAATTAAACAACTATTTTGTGTATTCATTATAGATGTTAGTAATATGTATTTAAGGCATTCATTTATAGTTGAGGATACTATTCCATGATAGAAAATTAATTCCTAACCTTAATTTTCACAGAGTATAACATATCTACCTAGACAGCAAAGCATCAATAATAAATCCATGATTCAATGTGGATATCAGCCTACAGCTAAAAACTTGCAGATCTATATAACCAAGCACAATAAATGGTCCCTGTGGGTAACATATAACCACAAGTAACTCTCATAATTCAACATGCACTACAGTAAGAATCATTACAATACCATGTGTTTATTTTTGAATCTCAATCTATTTGAAAAGTTTCACATGTTGTCAATGTAACAAATGCTGTGCAAGTACACAAACCAAAAACAAAAAAGTTAACGACCTTATAGGTCACCTCTGTGGAAAAAAAAATTGACTATTTTTCTTTTTCAAAGGTTTTGGTATAATATTATTAAATAATCTTATTGTCTCTATAAAAAGAATTCTTTGAAATTCCCAAAGCAAATAAAAACATAAATAATGTAAAGTATGCTTCTAAAAGTAACTAAATTCAGTATTCAGGTTTAGAGCAACTACACTAATCAAAATCAATTTAAGGAGAAAAAATAACTACGCTCAGCTGTTACAGGATTGACTTGCAAATCCTATTCTGAACTGCAGAAGTGAAAAAAATATATAAATCTTTTTCAGATTATTGGACAAAAGGCAATAAAGACCTGTGACTATTAAAAGGGAAACATGATGACCTCATGACCACCAATATTTCATTTTTTAGAAACAAACTCCAGATTGGTAGAGCAATGAGGAACCTAGAAAGAGTCACATGAACCAAATAAATCAAAAAAATAGATTAGGCAGAGGATGCTAGGAAGGCTGAAATTTGTGGGGCACAGTTCATGTGAAGAAGGAACTATGCAAAGGAAAAGCTAAACCTAAGATCCAATCTAATAATGGGGATCTGAAATGAATAGACACGTCTCAGAGTAAGAAGAAGTAAATGGCCAATAAGTACATGAAAAAATGCTCAAAATCACTGGCCTTTTGAGAAATGCAAATTAAAACAACAATGAAATTCCATTGCACTCCTGTAAGAATAGCTATCATCAAGAAATCAACCAATAAATACTGGCAAAGTCATGGGGGGAAAAAAAGGAAATCTTCTCCATTGTTGGCACAAGTGTAAATTAGTACAACCTTTGGATATCACTAGGGAGATTCCCCAAAAACAAAAACTAGAGGCTTTATTTGGCCCAGTTATTCCCCTTCTAACAAAACAGTTAAAGTCATAATACTACAATGGTACATATTTATAGCAGCACAATTTATAATAGCTCACTATGGAAATAGCCCATATATCCATCAACAGATGGATGGATAAAGAAAATGTAGTATTTATATATAACAAACTACTACTCTGCCACAAAGAAGGATAAACTTGAGGCATTTTTAGGTAAATGGGTGGACCTTGAGACCACAGTCTCAAATGAAATAAATCAGACAAATGGGTTTAAATATTGCATGGTTTCTCTTGTGTTAGAAACCCAAAAGATAAATAAATAGCAAAAAAGGATAGATATTAGGAAGTAGGAAGAACTTTTTCAAATGGGAGGGAGAACAAGAGATGGGAGGAAGTAAGGAAAAAGTATATTTAAAAAGAAATTAAAGTAAAAAATAGAAATTGAGCCTTTGCAAATGGAGATGAGAAGAACATGTAATAATGAAAAAAATAAATAAATAAACACAAAATAAAGGCAGAAATGTTATTGAGAGCACACATGCATGTAAGAAATATTAGAGGACCTTCTGGAAGTAGAAGCAAAATAATACCAAGACAGAAATATCTATGTACACTTAAAAATTAAGAACTCTAGAAAGAATGTATATGTAGCAAACAAGACTTTTTTTTCATTCTTAATCTCTTTACATTGACTATGGATAATAAGAATAATGTACTATGGAATTTATAAATATGTAAAAGTAAAATGTCTGACCATAAGAGCACAGAGAAGGGCAGGGATAGAGAGTAGAGTTCCCCACCTACATTCCAAATCCTACAACAACCACTAAAACATAAAAAAGGAGGTTGTTATGGTTTGGGTCTGGATGTCCCCCCAACATCTCAGTGGGTCAGAGGTAAGTGAATCTGGAATGTATGACGCTGGTGTTAAGGATTTGTGATTACTAAACCACTACATGTGAGTGACTACTTTGGCACTGCCCTAATTCCTGTATTCTGGACGGGATAAAAGAGGCAGACTCAGTGAAGGTCTTTCACTGCCTTTGCTACTTTATGTGCTCCATGTTTCTCCTCTGGGAGGCCTGTTTGTCATACCAGTCTTAGAGCTGGCTGACTGTGGACTGAAATTTCTAAGAACTATGAGCCAAATAACCTCTTCCCCTCCAACTTTGGGTGTGAGGTATTTTGTCTCAGCAACGAGAGAAAAGTACCAACACAGAGACAAAGCCAATAATGGAGATAAAATGAAATTTAATATATCCATTACAGATGGCTTTTCCTATCTACAGTTTTGCATTCATATATGCAAACAACCACAGATTGAAAATATTTTTTAGAAATTGTATCTGAACTAATCACACACAGACTTTTTTTCTTTGTCATTGTTCTCTGAATAATCTAACAATTATCTAACATAACAATGCCGTTTTACATAAAAGACTTGAGCATCTGTGAATTTTGGTATGTGAAGTGTTCCTGAAGCTAATCAATTCCCTACAAATATCAAAAGATAAGTATATTCCAAAATAAGGAAAGAAAAGAAAGGAAAGCAAGATAGCAAATGTAATCCAACTGAACAGATAAATGCGATATATGCAAATAAGTTAGACCAACTCTCTACCAGGAAGAAGTCCCAGAAATAACTAAGCCCTAATACCTTTAGACATTTACGGTATGTGACAAATTACTCTTTATGCATTCTATGATTTGTTCCATTTTTAGGAAAACTGAGAAAATATCTTAGTCCATTTTCTATTGCTGAAACTGAATAGACTATAGAAAGAAGTTATTTGGCCGATGGTCTGAAGAACGGGAAGTCCAAGAGCATGGAGCCAACATCTGCTTGGCATCTGCTAAGGGCAGCACAGAGACAGCAAGCATGCTGGCTCGGGTCTTTCTTCCTCTTCTTATAAAAGCACTAATATGAGGCTAGAAAAGTAGCTCAGTGGTAAAGCACTTGCCTAGCTTAAGCAAGGCCCTGGGTTCAATTCCCAGAGCTGCCAAAAAAAAATCACTAATATTAGCATAGGAGGTCTACCTTTTTCACCTCATCTAATTCTAATTACTTCCCAAAGACCCCATCTCCAAATACCTTTAACATATGAATTGAGGAATGAAGCTACTGCAGAAAAATTCAGAAAATATATCAAAACCATTGCAACATTCATTCAAACCATTTTCTATAGGACTCCTCTTATCTAAGCCTAGTTGAGAGAGGCTGGTATACATCTAAAAAGCACAGACACAAAGTGTATACTGCTTAAATAAAACCAAAACAAACATACAAAAAGAGATCTTAAAAGTGAAATGAGTTTTCTTAAATACATATAGCATACAAACACTAATAAAGCTGGAATGATTGTATTGATGTCACAGTTGATTTCATAACAAGAAATATTACCAAAGATAAAAGGAAGCATGTATTATGATAAAGAAGTCCATTTAACAAGGATACATAACAATCCTAAATATTTATGCACATAGTAACAAAGCTTCAAAACACACAAAGCAAAAACTAAAAGAAACTTAAAAGGAGAAACAAGCAAACCAACAAACACAGTGGGAGCTTTTAACATTACTCTCTTAATAACTGAGAGAAAAAGAGGACACCATAACAAAGCAGGCGATTGAGGGGTGGCTAGCTGGCCAAGAAAATGGGCATGACCTGTCAATCATGGACATGTAGGACATGCACATAAAAACAGCTCCAAGACTTGAAACTGAGACGATCCGAAAATGCTATCTTCAATTCTTTTTGTGAGAAATTAAGCAGGTTTATGACAGAAGGGCCTAGATCTGATGTCAGCCTGAGGAATGGAAGATGCAAAAGATGCAGCCATGAAGCTTGTGGTCACTGCGAGCCTTCTCGCTGGCCCACTCTCATTCTGCAGTGTGTACTTCTTTTCCTGCCTTTTACTGGCCAGCATTCATTCTGCAAAGCATATTTCTTTTCCTATCTTTAATAATATAAAACCTCGCTACTTCTTTTACTTGTCTTGGCCAATTCTTTGTTCAGAACAAGAACCAACAAAGAATCTTTAGAAGGAGCCCCCAGTATCCCAGAACCCAGTAACAATAAGAATATTGAATACTTGAATAAAACACCAACAAAATTGGCCTAAGTGACATTTACAAAACACTACGGTCAACAATAGCAGAACACACATAAGTTTTCTGAATGCATAAAACAGTAACCAAAATAAAAAATAAGCAGGGATTCAAACAAAAAAAGAAGGAAGATCAAAATCTGTAAGACAATTTTTCAATCATAATAGAATTAAAATATAAATCAATAAAGGGAAAGAAAAAGGGAAAAGACTTAAAATACTTGGAAACTAATGGTGCACTTCTAAATAAGCAAAGAAGTAAAGAATTCACAAGGAAATGTATTACAACCTCTTGAAGAAAATGAAAACATAATATATCAAAATCTGTAGGAGAAAATTACAGTACTGCTCAAAGCAGTGTGTCCCAAAATGTGCTACACATTAGAATGACAGAAGTGTTTTCACTTCCATTGTATGCTGTATCAATTTAACCAGTTAAGCCAAAATTTCAGTGGTTGGCAGACAGGCATTAGTATCTTTGAAGAATCCCCAGACATAGTCGGAGATTTAGCTCAGTGGTTCTGCCACCTGTCTCACAATTGCAAGGACCCAAGTTCTATCCCTGGTAGGAAAAAAAAAAAAAAGAATCCCCAGACGATTTCAGTTTGCAACAAAATCTGAAAGCAGTTTTAAAGAAAATTTAGTATACTTAAAAAATATATAAACTTCTAATTTAAGGACGTTAAAAAAATCAAACCAAAGTATACAAAAGGGAGGAAATAATAGTAATTAAAGAAACAAAAGAGAAACCCAAAGCTTCTTTTGAAAAAAAAAAATGATAAATAGCCACAAAGACCAAGGTAATTAAATAAAAAGACATAGATTATAAATAATAAAAATAAAACAAGAAGCAGTCTGCCAATCCCTCAGACATTAAAACCATAGTAAGGAAATATTATGAACAGTTTCATAACAATATATTTGACAATTTAGATTTAGAAAATAAATTCCTTACAAATATAACTACAAAACTGACCCAAAAGGAAGTCCATAATCACTCTCAAAAGTTTAATTCATAATTAAAAGTCTTCTAAAAAAATAAACTTAGAGGACCAAGGATTTAGTTCAGTGGTTCTGCCACCTGCCTTGCAAGTACAAGGTCCCAAATTTGATCCCTGGTACCAAAATAAATAAATAAATAAATAAACAAACTTAAAACTAAAATTCTAGAACTACAGGGTTTCACAGGCGAGTTCTACTAAATATTGAATGAGTAAATGAGGTAAATCCTAAACAAACTTGTTTAGCTCTTTTTTCTTTTTTTTTTTGGTACTGGGAATCGAACTCAGGACCTTGTGCTTGCAAGGCAGGCAGCAGGACCACTGAGCTAAATCCCCAGCCCCAAAATTGTTTAAATAGAAGAAAGAAAGAACACTTTCCAGCTTATTATGCCAATAAATCACCAAAGCCAAATAGAAATTAAAAAGAAAATAACTGACCAACAATTTCACAAATATAAACATAAAGATTTTTACAAAACACAACTAGATAAAAACTAGCAATATAGAAAATGATAATATATCTAGGAGTGTAATATTGTGTTTACATTTCAATATCTAATTAATGTAATGTACCATATTAATATATTAATAAGCTATATGGTCACCTCAATCATTACAGAAAGGCATGTGGCAATAGTGGATACTTACTCCTGATTAAAAAAATCTTTTAGCAGTAAAAACAGAAAATATCAACTTCCTGCCTGTCACCCTTCATTGTCCTGCTTTGTGATAAGGAGCTGGGCCCTACTTTTCTTCTGTGTCAGGAGCTATGACATTAAGTTTTGTCAGTAGAAGTGCTAGAAGAAAGCTGCAGGAGAAGGGGCTTCTCTTTCTCTTCTTGCTCCTGTGGCTGTAAGTAGCATGGAGAGAGGGCCTCAAAGGGCTGCTTCCTGGCTGAACAAACTAGTATACCACGAAATCAAATATTAGTGATTAAAGGCTCTAGCAAGCCATGAAAAGATATAGAAGAGGTTTAAATGCATATTGCTGAGGGAAAGGAGCCAATCTGAATTCAGACAAGCTGTATAATTCCAACTGTCCTGTCCAGTGGGTCTGAGGTCTAGGTGTCACCAGACTCACTCCCAGACACTCACTCTCTCCCTCCCTCTCTCACTCTCTCTCATAGAAAGAGGAAGAGGAGTCAGAGGAGACGAGTGCAAAGCAGAAACTTTATTGCAGGTATTACAAAAAGCAGCAGTACAAAGTCACTTTGGAGGAGTGGGGCCTCCCAGAGCAGGGTAACCTATGAATCTGGGGCTGCAGTCCTATTCCATGGAGTAAGGGCCCATCTCCACCCCCTTCGAGGGTTATTATTTGATTAGTTACTGGACTTGTTGCTAGGGGGCTAGGTTTGGTGGGCTTACAGGGGAATTTTGAGGGGAGAAGTGACCTACTTACAGAGAGCCTTATATGAGACAGTAGCTACACAGAAGAGGGTGACAACACCACAGACTGAGCTCAATGTAACTACATAGAAGCACGTCTAGAAAAGGAACGCAGTGGAGAACACTGCTGGTGGGAGTGCAGACTGCTGCAACCACCGTGGAAATCAGTGTGGAGATTCCTCAAAAAAGTAAGACTAGAGGTTCCATTTGATCCAGCCATCCCCCTCTCAGTATCTTCCCAAAAGAATGAAAAGCATCACACCACACCGATAAGATGCACACCTGTGTTCATAACAGCACAGTATGCAATAGATAAATCTTGGAAACAGCCCAAATGCCCAATGAATGGATACAGAAGATGTGTTTTCTTATACAATGAAGTAGTACTCAGCTATAAAGAAGGATAATTTTGAGAAATTCATAGCCAAATAGATGCATCTAGAGACAAAAGTTAAATAAGACACATGTGTAAATATCACATGTGAAAAGCTAAAAGTGTAAATGATGACCAAAATACATAATAAATATTGTGAAATAGGAAGAAAATGTTCAAATGGAAAGGGGTACAAGGTAAGAAGGAGAGGGAAAGGAAGGAATGAAAAAGAAAAAAAACAAGAAAGGAAGGATAAAATGGAAACAAAGCTCCTGTAAATAAAAAGGGGAAAGTGGGTAGAAGGGAGGGGAGGGGAATAGGAAAAATATGAATCAAGATATAGGATGTACAGGTACGAATTCCATATGATGAATGTGATCATTATGTACATCTAAATTGTACCAATAAATTTAATTAAGGATTTTTGAAAACCCACAGGCTATTAGCTGGGCTGCTTGCTGAGATGCAGATGTCCCTCACTTCCACCTGTTAAAGGGACCAAGTTCCCTAACCTAACCCTATTTAAGGATCCCAGTTGTGTCTACACAACTATATGACATTCTGGAAAAGACAAAAGTAGAGAAATAAAAAGATCAGGACTTGAGGAGAAGCAGAAAGAATGAAGAGCTAAATATGTAGAATGGAGGGGATTTTAGAGCAGGGAAGCCATTGTGTACGATATTTTAATAGAGGATTCATGGCACTGTGGATTTCTCAAAACCCACAGAATTACATAACACAGAGTGAATCCTAATATAAAGATGGACAGGACGAGGGATTTAGCTCAGTGGTTCCACTGCCTGCCTTGCAAGCACAAGGTCCTAAGTTTGTTCCCCGGTACCAAAAAATAAATAAATAAATAAAGATGGACATTTTATCAATACTGCCTCATCAAATAGGGAAGGGTGGAGGGGGTGAAGGGAGGGCACGGGGATGGTGAAAAAATAAGAGCTAAGATACATCATGTAAATGTACAAGATCCCAATGATAAATGTAACTGTACTGTAAACCTAAAATGTACCAATAAACTTAATGGAAAAAAATATCGCCTCATCAGTTTTAACAGATGTATTACAATACTCAACAGGGAGAAACTGAAGAGTGAAGGGGAAAGTAAGGGGGCTCTCTATACCTTTTACTTAATTTTTTATGAATCTAAAACTATAATGCATTGGGTTTTTTTAAATTCATAATGTGGATGTCTTGAGGTGTAGCTTAGTGATACAGTATATGCTCAGCATGTGCAAGACCCTAAATTCAAACCCAAGCACCCAAAACAGAAAACCTAAACAGCCAAAATAAAAACCACCATAATTTCAATTTTCACATCCAAGCAGTAGGAAGAATCCCAAGATGGCCTGCTAGATTCCAGCCCCTTGACAAATACTCTACATAATCCCTTCCCTTGAAGTATAAAGACTCTAAATGTAGATTTCACTCCTGCTATCAGTTTCCATTATAAGATATAAAAGAAAATATTTTATAGCTGTAACCAATGTCCTCAAATAGTTGATTATGAGTTTGTGAAAACAAGTTATGCTGGACTAATCAGGCAAGCCCTTAGAAGGGACTGGGCCCTTCTTAAAATAATACTTCAAGGTTTGAAAGAGATCTTTCCTGCTAATCTTGAAGAAGAGGGCCTATAATAGGGCTCCGTAGCAAGGACCTAAGAGACAAGGTCTCTAGAGACTGAAAAGAGTCTCTGGACAAAAGCTAAGAAGAAAATGGGACTCATCATATAACTGCAAAGAACTGAAGAAAGACAATAGTCACATGGATCCAAAGACATCCAGATGAGACAGTAGCCCAACCTGGCCTGTGAGACCAGAAGTACATAATCTGTGTACAGCCAAGCCCTTTGACCCATAAAAACTGTGAGATAATTATTTTATATTACTTAAGCTTCATATTTTGCATTAATTTGTTATGCTGCAGTAGAAAATTAATAGTCTGATATCCTAAAGCAGACATGCCACAAAGTCAACAAAATAAGCTAAAATGTGCCACACGAAGGTTTTTCTGCATTTTGAAAACTGAACTGAATTTGAAAATCATAAAATCTAAATTAGTTTATTTTGCAAATAGGTGGCATTTGACATTTTGAAAAGCCAAAGCACAACTAAAATGTATGATACAACCCCAGCTTTAAAAAGAAACATCATAAAATCTAAATTAGTTTATTTTGCAAATAGGTGGCATTTGACATTTTGAAAAGCCAAAGTACAACTAAAATGTATGATACAACCCCAGCTTTAAAAAGAAACACACAACAGAAAATAAAATGCAAGAATAAATCTATTAGGAAGCACATTTTAAATACTACTTAAGATTTTGCAAATTATGATTGAGTGATAATTAAACTAAAAATAAATTTTAACATGTACTGTTCTCAAAAAAGTACAGAGAAAACAAAATTTTTTAAATCAGCAAAGAGAACAATTTATAACCCCTCAAGTTCTGATTAAAAATGCACATAATTTTCAAAAGCAGAGTCAGTGCTCATACTTTTCTATATACTAGTCTTCAGAAAAAAAGTGAGAACTACACTAGTGAAACAAGGGATTAACATAAAAATCCTTTACACCATGATGTGATACATATTATGTCACAGAATTAAAAGTCTGACAAGTAAATGTCAGCATTAAAAATAATGTATAATCATTGAAATGAAAGAGAATACAGTATTAAAACTTTAAGATCCAAATATCTTTCTTTCTATGACTAAAAAAGTAAAATGAATGATTTTTGCTTCTTTTTCTTTTCTCATCAAATTATAGTTTTAAAAAATGATAGTATTCTTATGATACCATGTTTTATTCTTTCTTTTAATTCAAGGATTCATCAAACTAAATTTAGAGCACTTATATGGACTACATTATTAACATTTAAAAATACTATAATAGGAAGAGAAATATGATATTTAGCAACAGGAGAGCATAAAAATTAATAAATGGTAGTAAGTAAAGGGATAATGATATATTTGTGATATTTAAGTAGGCTAAACCTGAGAAGTATTGCATAACTATGGACAAAAATGTTAATGGTCAACCAAGGCTTAGAACTGGTTAACAGTTACTGAAGGAAGGCCAAACTTTCAGTTGTATTTAAAGGTTAATCCAATAGATGAATAAACAAAGTGTAATATATCCATATAACAGAATACTATCCAGCTTCAAAAAGGCATAAAATATTGATACTTAGTACAATGTGCATGAACCTCAAAAACATTATGCTAATTGACAGAAGCCAGACACAAAAGGTCACTTACTGTGCTATTTCACTTATATGAAATGTCTAGTATAGGTAAATCCAAACAGACAGAAAGTACATTAGTAACTGCCAGAGTTACAAGGTGGAGAGACAGGTGGTAGCTGCTTCATGGGTGTGGAAGATCCTTTGGGGATGATGAAAACATTTTAGAACTAGACACAGCATCGTGAATGTACTAAATGCCACTGAATCGTACACTTTAAAATAGTCAATTATATTACATGAATTTCACCTTAAACAAATCTAGTCATTCCGAATATTAATTGTAATTATTACATGTGGATGTACAGAGAACATCTATGCTCAGCTTCTCTCAACACTTAATTATGCAAATAAAAATCAACAACACATGAACAGAAAATCATTAACTGGCCCATTGAAGTACACGTTGAAATGTTATCCAGACTGCTTCAAAGGTGACCTATTCACTGCTTTTAAGAAAAATGAAAATTTTCTACCCTTTGCTAGGCATATAATGTATAAAATGTGAAGTCTTTCAGAAAATTGTATGTAATAATATGCCATAGTGGCAGCTCATGTAACTGTATTAAACAATATTCATGCTTTCTTTTTTCTAATTAAATATTCATGAGTTACTGTCAAAACCCATGTCATAGCAAGACAGACATCTAGCCCAATATTTGAAATTTGTTCATACCACTAGCATTACCAAACTAGGTAGTCAAATAAAATATCAAGAATATCAACCAAATAATCTGCTATCTCTTTTAATTTGGAAATGTGGTATTGAATTTACCAAGAAAAAAATAAAAGGCAGTACTTTCTGCAAGATATTTTAAACCCTGCTTTGAAAATATATTTTTAACATTTAATTTAATATTTTTCAATATAACTGGTCCCAGATAATTTTCTAATAAGACAGTCAACTATTTCAACACTCTAAAGGTATGCTGCAATGCAGTATATAAAAGTGTATCAGCATACTACTGTCCATAATTATGAGAATCACTTGCTTTGCTCATAGGCAATAATTGAATCATAAATAATACAGGAATTAGACTGCAATTGAGAGTTTAATATTTCAATGATATAAAAAGTTGGGCAAAATATAATCTTTAGTAGGCTAATATAAAAATGTGGTTTACATAAATGTATTAAAATGTTAAACTTGTATTGTCTAATACAGGAGCCATTCATCTTTTTAAATTGAAATTAAATTTCATGAAATTCAAGATTTAGTTCCTCAGTTGCAGTAACCATATTTCAAGTACTTAACAGCTATACGTGGCTGGTCCTGAATAGCACAGACTACGAGATAACCATCCACAGAAAAGCACTTGTTTGGCAGGATTTATCATCAGATTCCTCTGAAGCTCAAGTTAGCAGTCAATGTCTATTCAAGTCAGGAGTTATTTTATAAGAGTAAAGTTCATTATACATATATAACTTCTACAGATGTACCATTTATTTCTTTTTTCATTGTTTGTTCAGGCTCACATAAAACAGAGCTCAGAAACCCTATATTTGTAGACCACAAACCTGTAGTAATTTTACAAACACTGAACATGTCTGTGTGAAGTTGCATGCTTTATATACTTCAACCATCAATAATAAAATCAAAATATTATCAACGACACTATAGAAAAAATCTAATTTATTTTTATAATCTCTCAGTAAAAAATTATACAATTATCACATAGAATGGTGATCAACCACCATACATTCTAGGGATAGAGAAGGAAGTAGTTCAAAAGCATGATAAAGTATTTTAAAATAATATTTTGTAAATATGGTCATGAGAAATAACCAACAAAGTGAGAGAAAACCTACAGAATGAGGAAAAAAATTCTGTCAGCTACCTCTGGGACAGAGGACTAATATCTACAATATACAGCGAATTAAAAAAAAAAAAACTAGACCTTCCAAAATGAAATGTACCAATAAACTCAATGAAAGAAAAAAAAATGAAAGGCCCAATGAAATAAACAGACACTTCAGAGAAGAAGAAATACAAATGGTCAATAAACACATGAAAAATGTTCAACATTCCTGGCCATTAGAGAAATACAAGTTAAAACAACACTGAAATTGCATCTTACTCCAGAAAGAATAGCTACTTTCAAGAAATCAAATAATAACAAATGTTGGTGAGTCATCAGGGGAAAAAATAAACTTTCTACATATTTGGTGGGAGTGTTAATTACTACAACCACTATGAAAATCAGAATGGTGATTCTTCAAAAAAAGTAAAAATAAAAATTCCACTCAGCCCAGCTATTCCCCTTCTAGGTATCTTCCCTAAAGAGTTAAAAACATCATATTACAGTGATATATCCATACCTATGTTTATAGCAACACAATTCATCATAGCTACATCTTGGGAGCAGCCTATATGTCTATCAACAGATGAACAGGTAAAGAAAATGTGGCATTGTACTCAATAAGGTCCCAATAAGGTACTCTGCCATAAAGAAGGATTAATTTGAGTCATTTGTGGAAAAATGGATGCACCTTGAAACCATAATGTTAAGTGAAATAAACCAGACACACAAGGTGAAGTATCTCATGGTTTCTGTCCGATGAAAAATCTAAAGTATAAATAATTTAAAGATCAAAATCAAAGACAGATAAAAGGAAATAGGATGATATTTTGCAAAAGGGAAGGAGATCAAAAGATGAAAGGGAGGGGAAGGGGAAGTAAAAAGGATTAAGAAGTGTTATGTACATGTACCCAACTCCCCACTATGAACATAATAATCATTATCTAGTGAAAATAGGTACTAGATTTTAAAATATGCTGTATGGTAATGTCACTGATCATCTTTACGGAAATATATGACCAATCAGCTGTAATTTCTTTTCTCATTTTAAATACATTCTGTTATAAAGAAATTTCTCTTTGTAATTTTGAATTTTTTCCTTAAACAGGCCTCTCTATATGTGTATATATACCAGTCCTCAAAGACAAATGCAATTATTATGTGTCACATACATATACTAATAAATTTCTTTTATAAAGAAGATTCTCTAAATGGTCTAAGTTTCAGGTCGTCAATAGAACCTTACCTATATCTCTGAGGCCAGGAAATTTTATCTTGCTGAAAAGATATATTTATTAATGAGTAATCTCTGCATTTTAATTTCTTCATTTTACAACTTGAAAGATGCAATCACATCATTGTCACTGAATCCTGGTACTTAAAAAGAATTAATTGGAGTGCTAGGGTTTGGCTCAGTGGTCAAGCACTTGCCTAGAAGGCACAAGGCCTCATTCAATCCCCAACACTGAAAAAAATGGAAGGTAGGTGATAACTTGATAATTTGATAATTAGGTCTTTTGGCTCACTCTGGACCTAATCTGATATCACATTAATCTTTAGTACAAAAAGGTTGTATCTCATAGCACTGACACAAATGTCCTTTCTGGTAATTAGGTTACATTGAGCAATGTTCAGCTTCATACTGTTAACTCCAGGGAAGTCTTTAATGCAATTACTATTATAGTTATTCAAAATACCAAGGCCTTTGCTTGAGTAAACAATATATTGAACAAATGCTGGCATGACAATATCAATTCATTACAGATAATAGAAACAAAAAATGCAGTTATCCAATTACAATTAAAAGAATGTTCTGAATAATGCCAACATTTGTAAACCAACATTTGTGTATTATAAAAATGCACATATAATATAAATATAAAAATACCTAATAACTAAATGCCACTTATGCAAATATTCCCTAAGTTACCTTTTACTTATATTTAATTTTTTACCCTTTACACTTCATAAAGCAATTCTTCAATAACATGAGGTCTCATTATTATATTGTGAAATAATCTTAGCCTGGAATTACATCAGATAAATTGTGTATCAAATTTCTAAAAGCTACAGCTGTTGGTAGAAATCAAATGAAATACCTAATGTCACACAAGTGGCTAAAGCTTAAATGCATTACATTTATATAACTGCCCAGGCACAGTTATTCTGAAGGGTTTGCCCTTTGTACCCCCTTTATCCATACAACAATCATGTGCTAATTTATGAGCAATATATTGGCGGCCAAGAAAAAAAACATGCAATTAATGTAAAATGAAGCTTGTTAAATAAAGAACTAAAATTTAGAATATTGGAATATTTATATTCTAATAGTTTTGTTTCTCTGATAGAGCCCTGATTGATACACTTACAAAAGACAAATGGAAAGGAAAGCATTTCTGATGTAATCAGACCGGGTGCAAAGCAAGAATTTACCAAGATCATTCACAAAATACTATAATATTTATAGAGACAGAAAATAATGCAACAGTGGTAAACAGCAGTAGGAACAGAGAAGGGGCTAGAGTGGGTACTTATTTACTCTTTTTTACTGGGGATCAAACTCAGGCCCTTGTGCTTGCAAGGCTGGCAGCGAAACCATTCCCCAGCCCCTGATGTACTCTTTTTTAGCAGGTTCAGAGTTTCACTTTGAGAAGACCCCTGGAAACGGATTGTGGTTGTGACTGCACAACAGTAAGAACATATTTAAAAGCCAGGTGTGGTGGCGTAGGCAGGAGGCAGACGCAGGAGGATTACTGGAATTCCAGGCCAGCCTGGGTTACATAGTGAGTTAAGGTCAGCCAGTAGTACTACATAGTAAGACCTTGTCTCAAAAAAACAAAACAAAAAGAATGTATTTAAAGCCACTGAACATAAAAATTGTTCTATGATACACTTAATATTAAAAACATATTACCAAAATAAAGGGGTTTTAATTGTTCTATAGTATTAATATATTTGGTTTTTTCTCTAAAATTATACCTGAATTGAAGTTTCATTATAAACAATGGAAATTAAATACTTAAGGCAGTCATTCCAAGTTACAGATAATAAAATGCAGAACAGAAATCTTATTGTTACTCCAGAATCTATGAGCTTTCTTCTCTATTAATATGCAAACTAAGAGAGCATATAAAAGAATTAAAATGTGTTATGTTCATGTACCAACTCACCATGGTGAATGTAATCAGTAAGTACTGCAAACATTTACTGTGCTCAAAAAAAGGAAATAAACTTAAAACTAAAAAAATAAATTTTAAAACTGACCATGAATAGTTATTATAAAATAAATAAGCCAAGGGCCGGCGATGACCTGCCTTGCAAGCACAAGGACCCAAGTTCAATCCCCGGTACCAAAAAATAAAAAATAAATAAATAAGCCAAAACTATACAATTAGAGGTACAAGTGAAAGTTAGTTAGCTTGTTTATTTATTGGTACATGAATATTGAACTCAGGACCTTGTGCTTGCCAGGCAGGCACGGCACCACTGAGCTATGTCCCTGGCCCAAAAGGTTTTTAGAGAAAGGAGAGTTAACATTACTTATGACCACATGAAGCAGTAGGTCAGTGAAAACACAAGTCCACCTGTCTCACTTTTGGGTGTAGTACAATTAAATCAACAGTATAAATGTTAATCAAATTTGAATAATCTGTCTTATCACATATAACCAATGCACTCTGTTCTTCACAAAACCCACTCCTAATTCTAAGATGTGCGATCTTAAAAGTGAGTTCTGATTCACTGGAAGTTAATCTTTACAAACCAAATGAGAAAATGATTTATACTTAGGCACTTTCTATTTAACATGTATCAACAACTTAAGATAGTGTTACAAAGTAGATACACAACAAATATCTATTTAGCAAGGAAAAAAGGAGAGAGGAGGGAGGTGGCTGGGAGAGTTGTGTAGATTCACTCAACGCGTCAGCTAATAGTTAAGTGTTTGGCTGCAGTATTGTGAACAGAAAAAGAGACAGACTAGATACTGTAAGTCATTAATAAACAGCAAAGGCTAATATCCAGGCTAAGCCATGCTCTGTTTTAGATTTTATAGGTAATGTATCTCTCTCCTGACTAATGCTCAGAATTTAAATGTTTTACATGATGTTACACATCACAAGTACCTGAATAACACATGGGATTCTTTGCATCTGTATAACCATGCATTCATAATGCATAACTGAACTATTAAAAACTCTTAATGTAGTTATTCTATATATTGCAAAATATATTTCTTCATTTACATGAATTGAAACTCTTTGTACATTTGAAACATTTCATACTACATCATTTTGTGAACTATTTATTAGGCAATTCTATCACCAAAGCTGAAATTTAAAATAATCCCTATATTTTGACTTGACGACCTTTGTAAAATATGTGCTTATTTGGATCACAGAACTGTGCCATTTTTTTCTAACCACCAGCCAAAATTCTTTGTCAAGGGACTTTCAGGTTTAAATATTCCAACTACAAGGCAACTACAAGGCTTGATGAGATGCTGGCCAGGTGTACTCTGACAGTCCCCTAAATCCACGTCCTTAGTCACTTCATGAAGTCATTTTAACTTTTGTTCACCATTTGCCCTCTCAGCTTCTCAGTTGTCGATTCAGTGATTCATATCACAAAGAAATCCTTCAACTTTCTGTTTTTCATTTAAACATTCACATGCCTTGATTTCTTATGGATTTATGTTTTGGCAAAACTAACTTATAGCGAGAGAAAAAGAATCACAAGAGGGCTTTCCTGGGGGTGTGAGGCAAAGGCTTATAAGGAAGGGATAGGAGAGGACTTTCTGGAGTGCCACTGATGTTCTTTACCTTGGTAGACGTCTGAGTTGCTCAGTGCATGCATATATCAAAACTCAGCATCTGTTCACTTAATATACATGCAGGCTACTATATTTAAATGCTCCCTCAAAAGGAAAACTGTAAGCTACCATTGAACTTTAGTTAATAATATACACAGTGAATTTTCTCAGAGGGAAATGCCTGCAATTTATTTTTTAAAGCATCAAAATAAGATGGACTGGGGCCGGGGATTTAGCTCGGTGGTTCCACTTCCTGCCTCACAAGCACAAGGTCCTGAGTTCAATCCCTTGTACAAAAAAAAA
>NW_022900916.1:15036014-15056334 GCF_012274545.1 Fukomys damarensis
TAAAAAAAAAAAAAAAAAAAAAAAATTTTACAATGGACTGGTAGATGAACAGAGGGATAAACAGATAGCTAATTACTTAATAAACAGTGTTTGATATAAAATAAACAGTATTCACTGTAAAGTTCTGTCAGTTTCTCTGTATGCTTTAAATTTTTCAAACCAAAAAAATTTTGAAATTCTAAATCATTTCCTCATAATCCATTTAACTTTAAAATTCACTCAATAAAGTAAGAGGAAGTAGAAAGTGTTCCCAAAGATTCTGAACCATGATTGTAGTCCTTCTTGCTTGATCATTTCAGGTATTTAGAAAAAATTGATCCAAATAGTTAAGACTGCTCAAAAACCTTTTCAAATTAATTAAGCATATAATTTTCTCAACTGCTCCTTCTTTCATTCCACAAATGCCTGTCAATTACCTTCACTATAGCAGATGTCTCTAAGTGCTACTGAAGACAACTTAATTGTTATACAATGTGATATATATTCAGCCTGACAGGAATCTGATAGGCAAAGCATTTTCTGTATCATAAAGGGTAAGATTTTGTCAAACAGAATAAAGGGAGCAGAAAGTTCATTCTAGGCTGTGGGAAATAATATAAGTAAGCCTATGACACAAGTTTTATTTTACAGCTTAAAAAATTACACTTATATGGTAGTTACTTCATGAATATATTGAAATATGTAAAACAAATATGTGTACATTAGATCCCTTTTACTATTTTATATGCTGCTGTAAGAGTCTGCAATCTTTTTAATTACCAATACAGTTTAAACTTCTCCTGCTCACCACTGAAACACAGGTTTACGTATTTTATTTTAAATAATGAAAGATATGCTCATACTTGAATTTGTTATTTCTTAGGGTACTTTTATTTTATTTTGTTTTTAATAACAGTTATATCTGCAATTAAGTTTGGGAAACAATAAGTCATGAAATACCAAGAATAAAGACGTAGGGCTTAGAAAGACTTCCTAGACCAAGCAGCAAATAAAAATGCAAATCTCACATACAATTCTGCTCAATATAAAATGCACAAAGGACAAACATCAAAGCACTGCCTAAACTGTCTACAATCTACTTAGCTATTTTAAATATTTTATATTTTCTCTTTTCGGGCACATTGCTGGTCCTATTTCCTTTATCTTTCTAAATAACTTAACCAGAAGTCCAGCTTATTGGATTTACTGAAATATATCCTTTTTATTATCTGCAAACTGTATCACTATATCTCTCATTAATGTGAAAATTAAATTAGGGGTTTTTTTAAAGGTGACAGTGCTTAATGCTTAATAAATAGCAGCAATTAGTGATAAAAACATTTACATATATATACACATGCAGTTTCACAGACAGGTTTTTTAATCTGGGTCAGGACCTAGGTGAGCCAGAATATCTTGTCTTTTGAGTGTAGTTGCAAAGTCTTAACTCTTAGTCTCGCATCACTGACTACTTCAATATTGTGCTAGTTTTTGATTTGTTCCATTTCAGATCTAAACTCCTTACTTCACTGCTCACCCAAGACTGGCACGCTAAGAGTTCACTAGTGAAGACCTGAGAATTCTTTTATCATTTCTCTGTTAGTGGCCGAGAATAGAAATATCACTGAAACTTCACCTCAAATAATCCTCTTTAAAAAAAAATCCCAGCAAGTGAGTTGGGCCAGAGATTCAGACTTCAAGATGCTTTGTAATTTGTTTCAAACCATTTTCTATCAGTACTTTCAAATGATCCCTAGGTTGAACGAGATGTTTTGCTCTGGGGGACTTTGACAAAAACCACTTTGGAAAGGCAATATTAGGGCACTTCTTAAGACTGAACATGCATTATAAAAGAAAATGAACATTCAGAAACTTGAGAGAAAAGATTTATAGAAAAAACAACAATCACAAGAATTAAATAGAAAATTTAATTTGTTAAAACATAAAAAGGCTAATATTTAACAGAAAACTATTATCACATTGAGATAAAAAGAAGTGAGATGTTGAAGTTATAATTTTCAAATGCAATTAAGTGAACCAATTCAATAAATCTGAAAGAAAAGGGAACACTGATGCACAGAATGCCAGAGCAGCCCATAAATTTTGCAAGGTTGACAACTCTGCAGAGAGATCTTGACTATTGATCAGCTTATGAATCTCTATGCTAAGTCTTACCATGCAAAAACATAAGCATTCCTGATATTTACTATTAAATGATAAATCTAGGCCCACATATCAAAATGATTTTGAAACAGTTAAATCTTAAATATCGTCAGACCAAATACAAAGTCAAGGTCTCTATCCTATTAGGCAAGTTCATACCAGTGACATTTTTCCCATAAAACATGTTTTTAAGACATAGGTATGCATTTGATTTTCTGGAATGCTAATTATACTCGTGTAAAAACCTGACTTTCACTTTCTCTTCTTTCAAGACCTGCTCTTGACACCAACGTACACTATGTAGTGATTACATTCACACCTTGTTCTTCATTGGCCAACCCCCCCACACCAACAGATTATGTGCATCTGAATCTTTATGTTGTTTTTTGTTTGTAGTATTCTATGAGAATGATTTTCTATATTGCACCTTTATCTTGTATTTCAATTTTAGAGAAAATGATAGGGTAATTAGAATCTTATTTCACAAATAAGTTACTCTGCCTTACTTCTCTAAAACAAAATATATTTTCCCCTTCATATCTAAATGAGAAAGACAGGCAGTAGAAAGATGGTTAGAGAAAATGATAGGGTAATTAGAATCTTATTTCACAAATAAGTTACTCTGCCTTACTTCTTTAAAACAAAATATATTTTCCCCTTCATATCTAAATGAGAAAGACAGGCAGTAGAAAGATGAATACTGAAAATGTCAAAGAAATATAGGTTTCAATAGTTATTTTTCAATGTACTGAAGGAGCAGTATGATAGGAAAAGTTCAAATGACTAAAAATACTTAGGTGAGTCTCCACAGTCCTAAAACACCTTTACAAGATAGTTTATATGTGAAATAAGCAAATCTGTCAATTTAAAACTCTTCTGGTAAAAGGAATAAAATACGCATTAAAAACTTAAATAATCTGATAAAGTACCTTTCTAGAGAAATAGCCAGGTGTCTAACAATGTTATTTTCACCCAAGAAAATCCCATTTTACTGACAATGTCCTTTACTTTAAAATTAGAGCAGTCCAGAGAGTTCAAAGGAAGATTGTTCCAAAGTATAAAATGAACCTAAGATAAGCCAAACCACAGTGGAAAGGACCATACCACTTTCCAAAAATCCGTAAATGCTTTAAAGTACATTATTCAACTATGAACATTTATATGTACATTTTCTGTAGTTGAACCATCGTCAGTTTCTTCTATGAAGTATTTTCTCATTTTCCACAAGTACTTACAAAGCTTTATAGTTCAAGTTTTTAAAAGGGAAAAAATGAAAAAGTATAAAATGTAAACATCAAACGTGTAAAGTATTTTACAAATAGGAAATATCTGATATAACATGGACAGATGGATGGGTGCATACATATCAGATTAAGAGAAGCTCAGAATGCCAGGTAAATAGATAAATAGGCTGCATTCTATCAAATGCCACTAAGAATCCTTTCATTAAGTATCACCTGCATAAGCACATAATCTGCAAGTTGCCCATGAACTTCAGGAGATGACAGTTCATGAATCACCAGAAATTATAAGAGATATATGTTGATATAGGTAAACACATAGATGTGTATGTAGGAGAGAGGGGTGGGGGAGAAAGGATAAAAAGAGAGGGAGAAAGGCCAGGGATTCAGTTCAGTGGTGCCACCACCTGCCTTGCAAGCGGAGAAGGTCCAGACTTCAATCCCTGGTACAGGAAAAAAAGAGAGAGAGGGAAAGAAGGATATAGGGAGGGAAGGACAAGAGGGAGGAAATGTGTGTATATGTAGATATACCCTTGTTTCTGAGGTAGTATTTTACAAATTAATTTTATATAGCCTCAGAAAAGATTATGGTCCACTACTGTAAAGTATTTTACCTGTTTCATTTGCATAGTGGGGTTTTACTAAGTAGCCTTAACAAACGTAGGTTTTCCATGCTAAGAATTTCAAGAAAATATACAATATACTTAAATTCAGTAGACTCAACCAAAAAAACTCTTAACTAGCCTAAAGAAGTTCAAGATTACATTGTTTAAAGATTTGTTCATGTTTTAAATGAAATGTAAAACCTAAATAGGCACTGATAGTTCTTAAAGCTTACTTTTAATAAGACTGCAGTTAGGGACACACATAAAAAAGGTCTCAATTATCAATGTTCATTATTTTGTGAAGGGGACATTCTTCCTAACATGGCCTGAGCCCCTACAAGTTACGTTAAAATCACATGCAGAGGCATGAGGTCATTATGATTATTAGAGAACACATGCACAAAAGCACTACTTCTGGTCTCCTGAGACAATTTATCTACTCCTTTTAAAACTCTCCTTCACCCGCCTTTCACCTGTCATCAAAAGAAACAAGACCTCATTATGAAATACAAAGCCTGCTCTGGCTTGGAAGCCTGGACCAGTGAGCTTCCCACACGGACTGCTGCGAAGTATTGGTACTCAGAAACACAGCGGGTGCGAGGCATGGTTCCTGAAGGGAGAAGCAGGGTAATGCTCCCCACCCATCAGTGAGCTTCCCACACGGACTGCTGCGAAGTATTGGTACTCAGAAACACAGCGGGTGCGAGGCGTGGTTCCTGAAGGGAGAAGCAGGGTAATAATGCTCCCCACCCCGACTACCAAATAAAAGCTCTGAAAGCTAGCTTTTAAAAAAATCAACACTGCATCCCTTATTTTTTATTTATTAAACACTATCTTTTGACAACTGCACAGAAGAATTAAGTGAAGGATTTAGAGATTCACATCTAATTGAACTCCAACCCAGATGAAACAGCCTGTGTTTCTTAAATTGAGACTCCAGCGGGTAAATGATGCTTTCCAAGGCAATGAAATTTTAGAGAAACGATATCTTCCCAGGGATCCTTTTCAGCTCTTCACAAATATTTATCATGGTGGCAAAATAATTTCTTAAATTTCTTTACTGGACATATCGGCTTGCACTTTAAGAAATGCAGAGGCAAGAATTAAATTCACAGAGGGGCATATTTTAGGAAATATGCTGGACCACAATCTAATCAGAAGACTCTGGGTTTTAGTACTAAAACTAGATGGATGGGAAGTGAGTTCTTGGGCAAAAATGATTCTATTATATTCCCTTGCAGGGGCTATTGCCATATGTATGCAAAGCAAACACAGGAAATAAATGATTTTACTCTTACTTATCTGGTTTTATCTCATGTATCACAAATCCCTATTTAACAATCAGATTATAATTGGGGGAAAAAAGCAAAACTGGAGAATACACAGGTAGATATTGGAAGCTATTAATAAGATGAGAAGATATATTTAGTATTTTCATAATTTCAGTAATATGCCCCCTGGAGAGGCTAAACGACCTATATCCTAAAACACAGGATGGAATCTCAAAATAATAAAGACAAAAATATTATTTTTCCTTTCCTTCCTGGTAGGAAAAAGTAAAAATAATTTAAATAAAGAAATTTAAACTTATCAAATATACTTCTTGGCCTTTTCCAAACTTTTATCAAAATCTGAGTTTACTAAATTCTGCAGTTTCATCTGTACTTTTTGCTGATACTAAAAACATGTAAATAATTACAGACAAAATTCTTGTTCTGGCTGGGCTGAGGATGTAGCTCATCAGTAGAGCACTTCCCTAGCATGTATGAGGCCCTGAGTTTGGTACTCAGCCCAGAAAGAAAAATCTTGTTCTTTAAACCAACAGTTCCTTAATTTACCAGTCACTCCATCTTTAAGTTGTAATACTTAGTTTAGCAGGGCAAGTAATATTAACCACTGAGAAAAGTAGTGAGATTAACTTTTTTTTGAGATTAACTATTTTAAATTATTTATGTTTTTAAAAATCCTTCAGGTAGTGTAACCACTAAGTGAAGAAAATAAGTACTGACACATTCATAAACATTTTTGCTGTTGTCTCTTGGACCCCAGGAAGTAAATAGTCAACAGATACTATTATATCTAAATACACTGTGCACTTTTTTATCATGGACAAAAGCACTTCTTCTCAGTAATAAATATTACATAGGCAGCACCTCCACACTATTTGGCCAGTTTTTATCGCTGTTTTGTGAGATAACAAAATCCAGATAAACCTAAAGAGTAAATATAACCCACAGCACAATACTCATCATTAGTGTACTATAGATTCCCCAGACAATGAAAAGGAAACTGCTGAAAGGAAACTGCCTTACTCACAAGGAAGTCACTTTGCTCGTGGATCTGTCTTCTCGTGTATAACAAGGTATTTTACTTAGTTTTATTAATCTATAAATTCTATAAGCAAGACAATGTCCCCTAATGCCCAACTGATATTAGTAGTACAGAAATTATGCACAGACTGCCAGATTGTAGCCTATTTAACCTTAAGATATATACTCATCCCTCCTTATTTGTAGGTGGTTGGTTTCCAGACACTCCTCACGTCCAAAGAACCCAAATCTGAAGTTACTCTAGTCCCTCACATAAAATGATACAGTATTTGCATAAAGTTTATGTCCTCCTGGGTACTTAAAATTACCCCTGGATAACTGATAGTGCTTCGTACAATGTAAATGCTATATAAATAGTTATTATACACATTATTTAAGGAACAATGACAAGCAAAAAAATCTAGACATGTATACTAGGGATGTTTTCTTCTGAACACTTTTTACTTGCTGTTGTTCAAGCCAGATTCAGATCTCATGGACATAGAGTTCTTAAATCTAATGTTTGAGGGGTAGAAGAAGAAGGTAAACAGGTCCATAAAAATGTAGAAGAAGAAACTGAAGAACACAAGAGGAATGATTTGCCATTTCTCCTTTGTGTTACTAGAGATAGGTTCACAAACAGGCTCACCAAGACAGAAATTTAAAAAATAAATTTATAGCAGTTAAACTTCAAAATTCTTTTTGATAAACACAGGTAGTTTCAAATTTTGATTCCTCACTAATTGAAGAATATGACTTTCAAACTTTGAAAAAGCCAGGCCAGATGATACACACCCATAATCCCATTCAATGCCACCATGGGCTGCACAGTGAGTTCAAGACCAGCCTGAATTACATAGTAGACCTGCTCCTACAAAAAAAAAAAGCTTTAAACTGTAATCGTAAACTTCATAAAATTTCCTACTTTCTCTTTTTAGAAATAATGACTTTTTCTGTTTTTTGGCTTTGTTTATTCAAGTAAAAACATTTATAAAATGTACACCCATAATTTGAAATAAAATCTTCACTAATTTCTATTTTTAAATGTTTATATTCTCTTTTAAAAAGGAATTAGAGCTGGGTATGGTGACACACGCCTATAATTACAGCACTTGGGAGGAAGATCTCCACGAGTTTGAGGCTAGCCCCCTGCTGGGTATCTTCCCAAAAGAATTAAAAGAATCACTCCTCAGTGATATATGTGCACCCATGTTCATAGCAGCACAGTTTGTAATAGCTAAAACTTGGAAGCAGCCCAATTGCCCATCAACTGGAAACTGGATAATGTCTCTTTTTTAAAAATAAAACGGAGTACAACTCAGCCATAAAGAATGAGAAACTAGAGACATTTATAGTTAAAAGGATGCTTTTTTTTTTTTTTTTTTTTTGGTACTGGGGATCTAACTTGGGCCCTTGTGCTTAAGAGGGAGATGGAAGCCCAATACTCTGAAGTGAAATAAATAGGACACAGGTGTAAATACAAAATAGCTTCTCTGGTGTGAGAAACCGAAAGCGTACATAAGGATCAAAATGTATAGTAGACAATGTGAAATAGGAAGAAAAGGTCCACAGGAGAAGGGGAAGGGGATGGGGGTTAAGGGAAAGGAAAGCAGAGAAAGAAAAGGAAAAAAAATGGAAACAAAGTCTCTGGAAATAGGGAGGGGTGGAGGCGTTGAAGGGAGGGCAAGAAAATGAGAAAGAAATAAGAACAAAGATATATTATGCAAAGGTATAAATTCTCAATAATATATGTCAGTATATTGTATGCCTAAAATGTACCAACACAATTAATGAATTTAACAAAAAGGAATTAGTACTTACATTTGAACAATCTACCTTAATGTAATATTCTCTAAAATGTAGAAAAGGCCAAACATATCAAAAAATCTGCCGCAGAATTACATATAACAACAAAATTTTAAAAACAGATTTGTTAGAATAAGTGAATTATCACATAAACTTTAACATAACCACCTAACCATCCACTTCAAAGCAATTAACATGATAGACATAAAACCAAGTGGCAATTTGGAAATGCTTTGCCAAGAAATAAACAGGTTTAAGGGAAAGAAGATGTTCTAGCAAAAGGAGTATTTCCAACCAAACACTACAAGAACACAAAACAAAATTGATCATCATATTTCATAAATAAATTAGAAAAGTTTAATTAAGATGCATTTTAAAGACAGTTTATGTTTTCTTAGTCTTTTCTTACATTTACACACACAGTATAAATCATGAAACACTTTAAACAGAATTTTTCTCACTGTAAAAATCCAAATAATTTTAATTTTTTAATTCCTAAATATATGATTATACTTTGAATAGTCACTGTATTAATATTTATATCACTATGCAAAACTGTACTCATTCATTTTTATGAAAATCTGCCAAATCAAATCTTTAAAAACACAAATCCCACTGTTTTAACACACATACACATAAAAAAATCCAAAGAGAAAACAAAGAATTATGCATCTTTAACAATAAAATATAAAAATAACAAATTGTAGAAAGACAAAAAATTTTAATCATAATATATAATATATATTATTTAATAATATTAACAATATTTTAGTATTTTACATCATTAGTTTATTATTTTTTTCCACTTACCTAATCTAAACTAGCTATCTGGCAATAACCACATCAAATTGTTTTAATTATTTATATGGCACGTATCTGTATTGGATATATTCTTATTTTTTGTTTGATTACCTATCTGGCCTACTAAAATGTAAACTCTGAAATAAAGGGGTATTTTCTATCTTGTTCATTCCCGCAGTCTACATAAAATGCATATATGTGAATAAAACATCAGAGTAGTTGTGAAGTACACAACCTACATAACTGACTATGTTAGGCTCTAAACAATTATTATACATGTAACAAAAACCCAGAGATCTTACCGATACTATACCCCCAATGGGGATGCAATCCTACCATAGGCATTCATGCCAGAAAAAGTTCTTCAAAGTTTCTAATTCTTCAATTTTCCTTAACATTATTTCACATGAGCATATATGAATTACTTGTTCTTTGTTAATTTCACAAAATTTATAAAACCGAAGTAGACTTGAACAGAAACCAATCCAATAGTTACCCATTAAACACCAATAAAATCAGTTATAAGAGCAGAATTTTAAAAAGTATTTTTCATCAAGAAAAAGTAAATTATTTACTACTGCTTACATATGGCTTATTTTAAAAATAATGTTCTAATGGCTCAAAGGATAATATAATTTATATATACATACAGTATCAATAACATAATCCATTCAATATTTAAGCATATTAATGTTCCTACACATTAAGATTTAAGGAATTACATTTTTAAACTGTCATATCTTTTTCATAAAAATAAGAGATTCTGAGTCTAAATTACTGTTATACGCAGGAGTCTCATACTCATTCTTTCCAAACATGCCTCTTATTTATAGCAACTTCTGACAATGCCCTAGAGAAGAACAATTCCAGTTGTAACAAAAATTAAAGGCAAGAACTATTTCCTTGGAAATCTAATGCAAGGCAAACAGTCTCCTTTACTTGAGATTGTTCTACTCACACAAAGATAAATTGTTACAAGAAATGATAATGGAATATAAAACCTTTCTCTTCTGCGTCATTGGGTACAACCCAGACAAAGCTGACAGCCAAAGAAAGGTTGCAATACAGAGGTCAGTGCAACAAGAATGAGCAGGATTAATCACTGCTGTCTAGGAGAAGAGGCTGTTACTACCATCTACTAAACAACAACCCTCACATTCCCTCACCTCCACGTACACAAGTAAGATGGAAATTATGACCTAAGTCCCACAATTGACAGGTGTCTTGAGTTTAATTATATAGGTCTTCACAAATATCAACTGAATTCATCAAGGTTTCATTTGTCCACAATAGGCTAGACAACAGAATATCCTATTAACAGAAGAAAATATGACTAGGAAACACTTTTCCTGGGACAGCTGTCCCAAGAGAAGTGTGGAAACATCAAATCCCATCAGGGCCCCACAGTTGGAATCAGCCTCCCTATGCCCAGACCCAAAGCCAACTCACCGGAAACCACAGGGCAGTACACCTCAGGACCAACTCATCTGTGGTTGGAAATGCCTCTCCTTGGTGCCTTCATCCTTCCTCAACGATTCCACTTGACCATCTGCCAGTAACCACCTCCTCTGCACCTTTCCAAACGGCTCTGCCCAGTGTCCCCTTCCAGTCCCCAGCCCACGTCTCAGACACTCTCTCTTCACCTCAGTGCTCTCACGTCTTCTCAAGACTACACCCCAGTCCTCATCACCTGGCATAGAAGAAACCTATGCCAGCACAGGACATCAAGGAAAGATGAAAACCCAACCACCAGAAAACAAAACAACGTGAAACCCAACAAGGGCTTTGAAGGTCGCGAAGTCTTAAGCTAATGTCAAATCAATACATTTAGTGCCACTGCAGAGAAGCTCCTTTTTTGGGAGCCACCTAACCATATTCCACAAATTGTCCCCACAACACTCTTAGTGCATTTCTCTCCAGGAAGCTACAGCCAAAAACCATTTCAGGTGTTTGCCTTTTCAAAACCAGTTTCAGTCACTTGAAGTATCTATAGAGATAAGTATTTGGGAGCCTCATCATTGGCAGCTGACTGATTTTCTAGACCTTCCGCTACTGGATTTTAGCCTTTTCCTAACCCTCTGCTCCCAATATAAACTTTTATTGGTGCTAGAATATTGTATGAAATAACCTGAAACCAGCCGTCATATCAAGGATGACTATAAGGTATATCTGTAACCTCAGTAAGGGCCTGTGCTGATGAAAAGGACCAGGTGTTCCTGGAACTATCTCAGTGCAGCTACCTCAAATGATCACCAAGTACAGGACAAATACCAATCTGCTAAAAACCTAGGATGGGGTATATGTAATAAAGCACAAGACACTAAAATTCTAAGCATATATTTACACAGAATTAGTGCCGAGTTCCTTTTAAATCATAGCAGGATAAGTGTTTTTAACATTAAATTTTCTATATAATTAACTGCTGTAGCACAAGCCAAACTAGAGCTCATGAGATAATCAGTTACAAACTTAGATTTTGAAGATTATGTGACTCTAGTAATAAATTTTTAAATAGACATTTGAAATAAAAAAAGCCACACTAGCTGCCCAGGACCTAACTAAAGTGGCAATTAAATATAACACAACAAAACCCTCTACAGTGACAAGGACAGCAGCCAAGTAGTGGAAGGCAGGCCTCACACAACCTTCCAGAATCTCTCAATTTCACAATTGTCTTAGAAATACTGAGAATTTTTTACTTGTTTTTCTTTCCAGAATTTTCAACAAAAACTTTTAAAGTAAGTTAATATCTTATCCAGCCTTCATCATGTTAAAGATGAGAAAATAAAACCCACAGAGGGTGACTGCCACAAGATCACATAGTGTGGGAGAGACGGGAATTTCTGTTAATTATGAACACCTCTGCCCTATAAAATTGACCAGAAACTTCCAATCTGATATAACAAGCTGTTTGACAAGTTACAAGAGTAACTTGCTACAAAATAATCTGAGGATTAAAACCCCTTATCAGCAGAGGAGCAAACCAGGAGGGATGGGAAAGGACATGGAGAAGAAAGAAATTGTGGTTTATTTGATTCAAAATGAACTTAATCCCCAGAAAACCTGATGCATCTAGGAAGACAAAGCTTAAACATTTATCAAGTCTCCTCTGCCTGGTTCTTGACATGGGACATATCAGTGTGCTGGCTGCTTTATACTCCTTCCCAGGCAGCACAGAACAGAACTCTGCTCAAAATATCCCAGAGGGACTTCAGAATCCACTTTTTCAAATGTTCTGATACAACACTGGAAAGGTTGCAATTATTAAACTCTCTGAAATTATATTTAATTCAAATATATTTAGAAGCCACCCATTTTTCCCATATAAACTTAAAAGAGTATTTTAAATTCTTTCTACACAGCCACATTGGAAAAGAGGGAGGAGTTAGAAGGGGAAGAATTTTATTTTCTATTCATTTTAAACAGATGAGGAAAATGGATACATATAGAGGATCTACTCCTAAGTGAAATAAATAAGTCACACATGTGTAAATACCGAATCGTTTCTCTAGTGTGAAAAACTATAATGGTACATAAGATCCTAATGATGTAACTGACACTGTCAAATACGAAAAAAGGGATAAAGGTGTAGGGGAAGTGGGAAGGGTAGCAGAAAGGAAAAAACATGAGATATGAAAAAATGGAAATAAAGTATTTGTAAATAGGGAAGGGAGGGGGGTAAAGGGAGGGCAGGGGTAAGGCGCAAAAAATGAGAACCAAGACCTGTCTCCAGAGGTAGAAGATCCTAATGATGAATGTAACTGTACTGCATACCTAAAATGTACCAATAAACTCAATGAGAGAAAAAAAGAGAGAAGAAAAGTTTAAATTGCATTTAAATGTTAAAATTAAACTACAGAATATAGTATTTGCCTCTTGACAATATCTAACCTCAAAAGATAAAAAAAGTTTAAATAGGTTTTTAATTTTTTTTCTCTATAAATACCACAAAACATAAATAGAGTTAGTTGTCATGAAAATAGTTTTTATACGCTGTGGCTTTTTCTTTTTTAAATTATCTCAAATTCTTAATTAGTACATACTGGCTGCATATAATAATTGCATTTCTTTGGGGGAATTTGTATATACACATATTGCATCTTGATCATTTCTACTACTCCCCTTTCCCTCTCCACCCTTCCCTCTGCCTCCATCCCATCTCCAAAAATGTATAATGCCCTGTGTCCTATCATTTCTCCCTTATTTTGCTCTTTAAATTATTGATTTGGGAGTTTCGCATATAAGAGAAACTATGCAACAGTTAAACTTCTGGGTCTGATTTATTTCAAGATCCATCCATGTTCCTATACATGAGAGAAAAGGCAGCCTGTTTAACAAATGATGCAAGGTAAACTGGTTATCTACAAGCACAAAATGAATCTTGATCCATTGTTGCTACCCTGTACTAAAATCAAATCAAAATGGATCAAAGACCTAGCTAAAAAAACAGAAACATTGAATCTGCTGGAAGATAAAAATAGGTAAAACTCTTGAAGAAACAGGCATGGACAAGGACTGTCTGAACAGAACTCCAAGGGCACAAGACATGATACCAAGAATCGGTGCATTTTTATTTTAAAAAGTCATGACTTTTGTCTCCCAGAGAAATTTAGTTGGAACTATTTTTCTAATTTCTCCTATCATCAATATCTAAACTGTGTATGTTTCTGCATTAGTTCCAATGTCTCTCCCTCTTACCCTACCCCCCACCTATTCTTTTAGGTGCTAGCAATTAAATGTAGGGACCTATGAATTCTAGGCATGTGCTCTACCACTGCACTACACCTCCAGTCTATCTCTGACATTGTAAAACATTCTGCATACTCATGGATCTGTTGGTGCACACACATTATGATTGCTTAGTTGGTGTAATGGCAAGTACACACACAGGAATGGGTACATATACACACATGCATACATGTCACAGGAAAGACAGTACAATGGTTACGTCTTTCTCTAATAAGATTGCTGGATTCAACTGCTGGTTTAAATCACTCACAAGTTTGAACAAGTTACCTAGTGTCTATTCATAACATATTTATCTGAAAAAGAAGGATAATATTGCTAACTACTGTCAGGATTTAAATATGACCAAAGAAAGGTATAATATTTATAAAATGATGAAAAGTTAAGACAGTGAAAACAATAATCAAGAACAGAAACTACAGCCTATAATGCAGTGGTCCTCAAATTGAGGTACATGTGATTATACTTACTCTGTATAATTACTCTATAATTATACGAAGATTTTTCTAAAAAGTAGTTAAGCACATACATACATTTAAAGGAATGAACTTCCATAAAAACACTTTCATCTAAAAGTGATCTATGTGAGGAATGCCTCTCAAGTAAGATATCCATATAATATCTCTTTCTTACAATTATATTCCTCCCCTTTCCAGACAAGTACAGAAAAATATGACAGACAGACAGAAAGACAGATACATACATGCATAAACACATATCTACATATAGTTAACCGCCTTGGCCTCAAAGAAATTAAGCAATACATGGTCATGGTGAATAATAAACAAGCACAAATTTGAAGATTAAGAATAGTGAAAACATAAATAAAGAATTTAAGTACAAGCATGTTCTCTAAGACATGAGAATTTTCAAATGTATTTTAAAGCTCAGATTTTGTCAAACACTGAAAAGGCACGGATTGGGGAATAAAATTAATTGAAGGAAAGGAAATAATAAGAGAACAAAGGAAAGAAAGGAAATAAGAAGGTAAACTGATTTAGTGATGAAAGAAAAATCCTTTCAAACACAGTGATTCTATAAAGACCACAAAGCAATAGAGCATAATCAGTGATTGAACTGTTGTATTATATTGTAAAAGTCCAAATACTAGTCAATTAAAAATTCTAAATTTTTCCCAGATATATCACTAATATTATAAGCAATAAACCATTATGTTGTATTTTTAAAGGCAGATGCACAGAATACAAGAAAAGATATGCAAGTCATAATGAGCATAAAACTAATGATGTCTTTTCATACAGATTTAAAACAGCTCTAGCCATTAAAGAGCTGTAGATACGGAGAGGAATATATCTCTAGGTGATACTACATTACTTGTGATACATGGAATAGTTCAGATTTATCTGTTTCTGGTTACATTTATATATTAATCAAGATGCTGGCTTAGAGTCTAATTTTGAGCCTTACAGCCTTTATGAACAACAATCTTCTATCATCTACCCTGACTATACATATGTATCAGGTTTAGTAAGGCAATTTATGATACAGGCTGTATATTTGAAATAGAAAGCCAGGAGCTAACTATTATTTTAACAAGCTGTCAAGATATGCCCAGTTTTGCCAAAGAAGTATTGTTTATAACTGATCTTTTGAAAGAAGATGAAACTTAGAATTCCCTAAGCAAACCAGTGGTACACAAAAGAGTCATAAAATTCTATGAAGAATGTGGCTCAAATGCTACCAAAATCCTTCATAAGTAAGATTTATCTTACTTATATAATACCTCTGTTTTGAAACACTGATAATTTGCTACCCATTTTCCTGTAACATAGTTTATTATTCTCTATTCCTGAATAGGAAGAAAATAAAGAACAAAAAAAAGAACACTACAGGTAAAATATCTGAATTTGACTTCAATCTTGAAAAATACGTATGTGTTCACTTCCTTTTATTCTGTCACTGATTCCCCTAGGCAGGCCCCACTTCTAATTTTCAGTTATAAGGGAAGGGAAAGAAATCTAAACACAAGGTTGCTATGACGCTAATTCAAAGCCAAAGTGTCGCTCCACTTTAAACAGCAATCTGCCATGTCTTCTCCTGCAATACTCCTGATCCCTTTACACACTTCTGTGTAGCACTTACATCCTTAATAGATTATGTAATTTACACGTATATTTATTATCTGTCTCTAGTTGTAAAGTAAGCTTCAAAGGGCCAGGGACCTATATCATTTTTTTCACTGGCCTATTTTTCACTTTCCAAGGTTTCAATTACCATTAGTCAACCAAGGTCCAAAACTACTGAATGGAAAATTCCAGCAATAAATAACCCATAAATTTTAAATGGATACCATTATGAGTAGCATGATAAAATTTCGTGAATCATTACTTTTTCCAACATTTCCACATTTTATATGCTACCTGCCTGGTAGACACTTCCTAGCAATCTGGACTGTCAGATCAACTGTCAGAGCAACACTATGCTTTGTATTCAAGTAACTCTTATTTTACTAAATATAGGCCTCAAACTATAAGAGTAGTGCTGTTGGCAATTTGTATATGCCATAAAGAAGCCATAGGGCACTTCCTTTAACTCAAAGTTCTTGGCTGAATAAGGAAACCCAAAAAAGGTGCATGCTGAAATTACTGAAAACTACAATAAGAAGAAAGTATCTATTCACAAAATTATAAAGAAGGAAAGACGTGTGCTAGTTTTGCTGTTGTACATCAAACTGGAGAAGTTACAACATCCTAGGGTTTAAAGAATCCACTGGGAGTCTTGAAACACATCCCCAAAGGATAAGAGGGTGGGCTACTCTCAGCACAGTTCAGCCTTTATTAACATCTTTCCATGCTTCTATTCCTGGTTAACCTCATTTTCATGGCCACAAAATAAAGCATCCCATTGTTCAGCTCCTTGTCTCTCCTTTTTGCTTTTTGCTTTTAGCAATGTCTCCTACCCTGAATACTTCTCCTATGAATTTACTGCCTGTGTACATTAACCCTGATGTTTTCTCCCTATGTCTACAGATTTACTCTTCTGATGTCCAGGTATCAAAACTGTTGCTAAATAATTCCCACAAAAGCATATCAGATTCATAAACACATCTGTGAACCTATTAAACATGATCCATTATAAAAATATTCATCTGAAATTGTTGCATCATTTGACATCAATGACTAACATTAAACCAAGTCGGTACATGTGGAGGTAAATGCAGCTGGACCAGATCAAACAGAGAAGTCACTGTTAGTGTTAATGGGAAACAGCTCCAAGGCTCAACTATCTACTCTAGAATCAGCAAAGGGAAAGAAAGAACTGAAGGAGACTGCCAATAATGCACATCACAATTTTGAACACTCTGTAAATATTACCCAGATGGCTATCCCCATTAATGTCTCAAGGTAAGCCCAAAATCCAGTTGTCCCTATTCTTTTAGCTGTTCTAAGAGGAACTCCCCTAAAATAACACAGATTTATAAAATGTTACAAAGTAGACACTAAATAAATATTTGCTAAATAAATTAATAAATCAACGAGTATGGTTGAGGAACGTTCAGCCCAAAGTTAAATGCCAGACTCAACTGTAAAAGGTTATATCTCAAAACTGTATTTTACAAGCTGATAAATCACAGCTAAATAAATGCATCTGAATGCTCAAAAAGAACTTTATGCATTCAAATATTCACCACATCATAAAACCTTGTGAGAAATTTTATAACAGTGAATTGAAGCCATATAAACACCTTTCATTTGAATCAGGAAATTCTCAAGTGGCATTTCATTCTCCGGTACTGAAAAAGAGAGTAAATACCTCTCTCTAATGGGTAGAAAAATAGGACATTAATTTTAACTTACTCTCAATTTTGAAATAAAAAATATTTTGTTCTAATAGCTTTGATTCAGGTGTCCATCAAATACATTTCTCTATTTTTAATAAAAACAGCTTGAGATATAATTCATAGACACAATTCACCCATGTAAAGTGTGCATTTCAATGGGTAATCATAGAGTTGTGAAACCATAACCACAATCAATTTTAGGATATTATCACCACATAAAAAGAAATCCCTATGCTTATTAGTATTCACTCCCTATTTCTTCCCACACTTCTCTATCTATTCCACACATCCCACCTCCAATCCCCCTACACACACGTAAGCAATCACTTACCTACTTTCTCTCCACACATAACTTACCTATGCTCTGTGCTTTTGCAATATATTTCTTCTATTTAATTCTAATTATATATTCTAAAACCAGCATCACCTCCCTACTAACCATCCAGTCCTCTGGTGACCATCATTCCACTTTTCACTTTTACGACACCAATATTTTACATTCCACAAATGATGGAGATTGTGTGGTATTTGTCTCTCTGTGCCTGGTTTATTTCATTTAACATAATTTCTCCAGGTTCACCACATTGTCACAAATAATCAAATTTTTGTTCTTTTTTAAGGAGGAATAGTATTCTAGATACTGAATAATGCATATACCATATTCTTAATCCACTCATCTGTTGATGGATATTTAGGTTGATTTCACATGTTGACATTTCTGAGTAAACATGAGCATGCAGACATTCCTTCAACATACTGATTTTGTTTCTTTTGGATAAAGGCCTAGGTGTGGGATGGCTGGGTCATATTATAGTTCTACTTTTATGATTTTGAGTCACTTTCAAACTGCCTTCCATCATGGCTGTAATAATTTATATTCTCACCAATCTAAAATTCACATGAAACTACAAGATACCAAACAGCCAAAGCAACAGTGAGCAAAGAGAATAAAGCTGGGGACATCACACTATCAGACTTCAAAATACATTACAAACGTATAGTAACAAAAACAGCACCATACTGGCATAAAAACAGACACACATGCTAAGAGAAAAGAATACAGGGCCCAGAAATAAACCCATGCATTTACGGCCAATCCATTTTAAACAAAGGTGCCAACTCCTCACTGCAGAAAAAATAGTCCTTTCCATAAATGGTGATTTAAAAAAAAAAACCTGGATATCCACATAAAGAGGAATGAAATCAGGCCTTTAGCTATCATTACATACAAAAAAAACCCAACTCCAAATAGATTAAAGAATTAAATGTAAGGGTCAGGGATATACCTCAGCGGTTTGGTGGCCTGCCTTGCAAGTGCAAGGACCCAAGTTCAATCCCTGGTACCAAAAAAAAAAAAAACAAAAAAAAAAGAATTAAATGTAAGACCCAAAAGTATAAAACTATAAGAAAAAACACAGGGATAATACTCCAAATACATTTTGTTTTCCAATGTTCACATGTTTAAGCAAATAACCACATTTTTTAAAAGTGGGAAATATTTCATTCTCACCAAGGCAAGTACAAAATGTAATAAATCCAGACACTCTTTTTCAAATATAGCTATTTTTATTAAGAATATCTATTACTATGCCAATACAATATACAGGAATCTACGGGACACAATGAAAGCAGTTCTACATGGAAAATTCATAGCACTGAATGCCCACACAAGGAAAACAGAGCAAGCTCAAATAAACAACCTATGATAAATCTTAGACTCCTAGAAAAACAAGAACAAGAAAAACCCAAAGCTCGAACAAGAGAAAAAGTTATAAAGATTTGAGCAGAAATCGATGCAATGGAAACTAAGAAAACAATACAAAAAATAAATGAAACACAGAGTTGGTTTTTTGAAAGAATAAATAAGATTGGCAAACCTTTAGCTAATCTTACCAAAAAAAGGAAAGAAAAGGCTCAGATCCATGCAATCAGGAATGAAAAAGGCAAAGTCACAACAGATCCAATAGAAATGCAGAGGATCATGAATACCTACTTTGAGAACCTGTACTCCAATAAAATGGAAAACATAGAAGAAATGGACAGATTTTTGGATACTTATGAATTACCAAAGTTGAACAAAGAAGATAAAAATATTTTAAACACTCCAATTACAGTCAGTGAAATTGAAAATGTAATTAAAAATTTACCAACAAAGAAAAGCCCAGGCCCTGATGGATTCACTGCTGAATTTTACAAGACATTTAGAGAAGAACTACCGCCATTACTCTTCAAACTTTTCAATGAAATTGAAAGGGAAGCTATACTTCCAAATTCATTCCTGGAAGCAAGTATCACTTTGATTCCCAAACCAGGGAAAGATGCAACTAAAAAAGAGAACTACAGGCCAATCTCCTCAATGAATATAGATGCAAAAATCCTTAATAAGATACTAGCAAATAGAATAGAGAGGATTGTCAAGAAGATCATACATCCTGACCAAGTTGGATTTATTCCAGGGATTCACGGTTGGTTCAATATACATAAGTCAATAAATGTAATACACTATATTAACAAAGTCAAGGACAAAAACCATATGATCCTCTCAATAGATGCAGAAAAAGCATTTGACAAAATTCAACACCCATTCATTATAAAAAAGAATCCTGCAAAAAAAATGGAATAGATGGTCTATATCTCAACTTAATAAAGGCTATCTATGAAAAACCAATTGCCAACATCATATTAAACGGCCAAAAACTGAAAAACTTCACATTAAAATCAAGAACAAGGCAAGGATGCCCACTATCACCACTCCTCTTTGATATAGTCTGGAAACATTAGCCACAGCAATTAGACAAGAGAAATAAATTAAAGCAATAAAGATAGGAAAGGAAGAAGTTCAACTGTCATTATTTGCTGATGATATGA
>NW_022900916.1:15057730-15058826 GCF_012274545.1 Fukomys damarensis
CACAGTTTGTAATAGCTACAACTTGGAAACAGCCCATTTGCCCATCCATTGGAAACTGGATAAAGAAGATGTGGTTTTTCTATAAAATGGAATATTACTCAGCCATAAAAAACAAGAAAATAGATTCATTCATAGAAACATGGATACATATTGAAGATATACTCCTAAGTGAAATAAATAAGTCACACATGTGTAAATACCGAATAGTTTCTCTGGTGTGAATAAACTGCAATAATACAGAAGATCCGAATAGGATTACTGACATTGTGAAATGGGAAGAAAGGGGCCAAAGGTGTAGGGAAGGTGGGATGGGTAGGGGAAGGGTAATAAGGGAAAAGAAAAAAAAATGTGATAATGAAAAGATGGAAATAAAGTGTTTGTAGATGGGAAGGGGAGGAGGGGGTGAAGGGAGGGCAGGGACAAGGGGAAAAAATGAGAACCAAGACCTGTCATGTAGAGGTACAAGATTCCAACAATGAATGTAACTGTACTGTATCCCTAAAATGTACCAATAAACTCAAAGCTAAAAAAAAGAATTTCTATTACTTATGCAATTTCAAAAGAATATTGCTGTAAAATGTTAAAAATTCTTTTCGATTTGTAGTTACATTTTTAAGAATTCTTACAAGGTATCTGACCAGGATGTTTTTATAGATTCCTGATTTTTAAAGTGTTTTTCCTCTACCATAAACATAGTCTGGTTTTCATCCTATTTCTGGCCCAAAAGATATACATGAGATTCAAAACCACTGACACTGTAAGACAGGTAGGTAGAATGATGAAAGCTGAAGGACAAAGTCATAAGGCAAGATAAGGCAATGAACTTTCAAGTAAAGTTTGAACACAATCCTTCTTGTGTAATTAAAGTCTGATGCAAGTCTGCTGGGAAACCTAAACCCTAACCTTGCCAAGGAAATATGTGAAACGCTGAATATTAAGAAAAAATTAACCGATGCTATGTCTAATAAGTACAATTCTCCAAAATATCTGATTGAATAAGGGATTAAGCCTTTCATTGTCTTTCAACTACTTTACAATTGTGTAGCTGTAAGATGCTATACAAATGATGCTTTTCTGGAGGAGGGGGTGAAAGGAG
>NW_022900916.1:15058869-15103642 GCF_012274545.1 Fukomys damarensis
GAGAGATGCAGATGAAAACAACACTGAGATTCCACCTCACCCCACAAAAAATGGCTGCTATCAAGAAATCACACAGTAACAAATGTTGATGGGGTTGTGGGGAGAAAGCAACCCTTCTCCATTGTTGGTGGGAGTGCAGACTGGTGCAACCACTATGGAAATCAATATGGAGATACCTCAAAGAGCTTGGACTGGAGGTTCCATTTGACCCAGCCATCCCTCTGCTGGGTATCTTTCCAAGAGAACTAAAAGAATCATATCATAGAGAAGTATGCGCACCCATGTTTATAGCAGCACAGTTTGTAATAGCTACAACTTGGAAACAGCCCATTTGCCCATCCATTGGAAACTGGATAAAGAAGATGTGGTTTTTCTATAAAATGGAATATTACTCAGCCATAAAAAACAAGAAAATAGATTCATTCATAGAAACATGGATACATATTGAAGATATACTCCTAAGTGAAATAAATAAGTCACACATGTGTAAATACCGAATAGTTTCTCTGGTGTGAATAAACTGCAATAATACAGAAGATCCGAATAGGATTACTGACATTGTGAAATGGGAAGAAAGGGGCCAAAGGTGTAGGGAAGGTGGGATGGGTAGGGGAAGGGTAATAAGGGAAAAGAAAAAAAAATGTGATAATGAAAAGATGGAAATAAAGTGTTTGTAGATGGGAAGGGGAGGAGGGGGTGAAGGGAGGGCAGGGACAAGGGGAAAAAATGAGAACCAAGACCTGTCATGTAGAGGTACAAGATTCCAACAATGAATGTAACTGTACTGTATCCCTAAAATGTACCAATAAACTCAAAGCTAAAAAAAAGAATTTCTATTACTTATGCAATTTCAAAAGAATATTGCTGTAAAATGTTAAAAATTCTTTTCGATTTGTAGTTACATTTTTAAGAATTCTTACAAGGTATCTGACCAGGATGTTTTTATAGATTCCTGATTTTTAAAGTGTTTTTCCTCTACCATAAACATAGTCTGGTTTTCATCCTATTTCTGGCCCAAAAGATATACATGAGATTCAAAACCACTGACACTGTAAGACAGGTAGGTAGAATGATGAAAGCTGAAGGACAAAGTCATAAGGCAAGATAAGGCAATGAACTTTCAAGTAAAGTTTGAACACAATCCTTCTTGTGTAATTAAAGTCTGATGCAAGTCTGCTGGGAAACCTAAACCCTAACCTTGCCAAGGAAATATGTGAAACGCTGAATATTAAGAAAAAATTAACCGATGCTATGTCTAATAAGTACAATTCTCCAAAATATCTGATTGAATAAGGGATTAAGCCTTTCATTGTCTTTCAACTACTTTACAATTGTGTAGCTGTAAGATGCTATACAAATGATGCTTTTCTGGAGGAGGGGGTGAAAGGAGCGCAAGGGAATGGGGAAAAAAATGAAAATCAATACCTGTCATGTAAAGGTAAAAGATCCCAATGATGAATGTAACTACTGTGTACTTAAAAAGTACCAATAAACTCAATGAGAAAAAAAATTATGCTTTTCTAGCAGAAATGCTAATAAATTTCATGCAGTGTAATAGAACTGATAATTGCCCTGTGAAAACAGACCAGTTCTGCATCCTGTTACACATTCATTGCAGCATCCCTTACTGCCTATATAAGTGTGCTTGTACAATTCTCCTTTGAATAATTTGCAATATTTTACTGGTTCCCTCATTAACAAGGAGCTAAATAAAGTCTTTTATTCTAGTTAATTTTATATTTGAATAAAATTCATTAGTTAACCTTCCTTTATAAGTATCCCTAACTGAATCTATAATTAAAAAAGACTTTTGAAATTATATCCACCTTTTCATGAACACATGTTCTTTAAATTTCCACAAGGTATTAAATCATTCAATGCAAATTAAGCTAAAAATGTATAGCATGCTTCAAAGAACCGAAACTACTATCATATAGTGAGATGTTTATGTCATTTATCTACCACTCTAAAAGAAAATAGCTGCCAAATAAACTATTACATAATGCTTTTTCATTCCTTAGATTTCTATTTTTGTCTTTTATTATATATTCCATAGTTCTGCTCCCATACATTTGTGTACATACAACTTTTCTTTCCAAGGTCAAGTTGACCACATAATTATATTCACACATAGACAGTAACAAACTACATCAAAACCACCACCTGAGGGGCCAGGAATATATACTAGTGGTAGAGCATTTGCTTAGCACACAAGAACCCTACGTTCAAATCCCTAGAACACACACTAACCACCAGCTACTCCACAAGGATTTTAAGGGACCATCAATTTAAAGATGCATTCTACTTCTAATTTCAGATATGTTAGAATGTGGGGGAAAATGTACTTCTCAGGATCTAGAAAATACCAATATCATAAATGTAAAAATATATAGCAGGTTTACACATGGCAATTAGTTTATGACCAGAAATCTCACCATGAGATGGTCATCATTTATTTAAAGAGTGGAGCTAGAATAATGCACATACATTGGTAGAATTTCATGAATTTTAAAAGCCAAAATCTCAGTAAAACTAACTAACCCCTTAGGATAACAAAAAGTGAGGTCCTTGCCTGAACCAAAGTCATTCAATTTCTTGTTGACTAAAAGAGCAGTAATGATGGTATGGTGTCTTGGAGGGTAAGAAAGATGGAACGGCATGAGAGGAGTGGCTTAAAGCAAAGTAATACACAGGAAGAAACAATTACCCAAACCTCTAAGAAAATTATCTCCATCCTTTGTCACCACAAATGCTGACATTCCTTTCCTCTTTCCACCTAGATTAGTTAACAGCTTGTAAAACTGCTGTTATTAGAACAACAGTCTTCCCGGCATGGTGTCACATGCCTGTAATCCCAGCGCTCAGGAGGCTGAGGCAGGAGGATCACTGTGAGTTCGAGACCAGCCTGGGCTACATAGCAAGTTCCAGGTCAGTCTCAACTACATAGTGAGACCTTGTCTCAAAAAAAAGAAAGAACAACAGTCTCAGTGAATAAATCACAAGGCATTAGCCTAAGGATTGGCTCTCCAACCAGTTATAATATGTTTAAAAATAAAACAAAGGTCTGTCCTGAAGACTAAGGTCTTTTCCAAATTTAAATATATATATATATATTCTAAGACTTTGGCAGTGATATCAAACATATTCCCTGCTAAATATTACTACTGAAGTTTTGACTTTTGGATGTATTATAAAATTGTTAATTGTTTTGTTATCACCAGAGTTTGCAATATTGACAAGCACACAGTAAACTAGAACATGACTTTTTCTCATAATACAGTATTCTTGGTTCTCACAATTAAGAAGTCAGACAACATTCATTATTCTCATTTTACACATGAAGAAACTGAAACGTGAAGAATTTAGGACTTTTGACCAATAGTCACACAACTAATGAGTGGCACTGTCAAAACTGAATCTTAGGCCTTCTGATTTTAAATCCTGAACCCTCCTAACAGGAAGACTAGACCTCAAATTACTAAATTTTTCATTCATGCTCTCTTCCCTTGCCTACCAAATAGTACTTGCCCCAAGAACTTGCTTGCTGAGTTCTAAACCCACTTCAATAGTAAGTTAATCGTTATGAATGAGACAGTTCTCGCATGGTTCCATTTGTACTTTGGCACCAATATGGTGGTTAGGTACAGTGGAGATTACTGAAAATATACAAAATTAACAGTCAGGTAGGCAGGTTCTAGTAAAACCAGAACATTTAATTTTCCTGTGCCTCAAATTCTTCATCTCCAAAAGCAAGCTGAAATGTAGATGATCTCTGCGGTCTTTACCTAATTACAAACATCTTATTCTAATGGATTAAGAATACAGAATGCACGAACAGAAATTTAAATATAGTCCAACCATTCAGTCTGACTGAAAATACTATCTCTACCAATGTAGAGAAGGTTCTGAGAATAAAGGAGATCTATACAGACACAACTGCAACAGCAGCCCTTCCAGGTACACAAGATACTTACATTTTACCGGGCTGTAACATACTTCTTTTGTACCTGGCAAAACTATACTTCTCTCGTTATAAATGTCCCAGTTCTTCCCATGAAGTTATTGTAAAGTCTCCCAACATCACTAATTTGTCCCTTAAAGCAAACATATAAAATACTCTGTGACATATGAGAAATGTTCACTAGGTTCTTTACTTGCTTCAAGATATAGCATATAAATCATTGAGATTCTAAACACAAACACACAACCTATTTTTGTCTAAAAGATTTAAAACTTTAAATTGCTTCTTTGTTTTTCTTTTTTTCTACTTTGCAGCTTTTAGGACATTTAACCTGCTTCAATCTTCAAGACATAAATTATTTTTTCAATAAGTAAGTAAATAAAATTGATTTTTTGACTATTTTGTTAGTATAAATCTTTTTATATGTGCAATCTTTATATGTACACATTTTTCGTATGAGTCAACTTCTATTAAATGTGTAAATTATTTCCATTTACTCTATCAACTGAGCCTCTGACTAAAAGTGGTTTTAAATAGTCAAAAACTTTGATCAATTTTTCGGAGTGTTATTACTCCATCCATAATATCCATGGTAGACCTCTCGTTACCTTTGCTGCCTTGTGTGTGCCATGTTTTTTCTGCTCTGCCTTGGAATTGCCTGATTATGTATTGAAACCTCTACAAACTGTAAGCCAAATAAACCCTTCCCTCTTTAACCTTGGGTGTCTGGTATTTTGCCTCAGCACGAGAGAAAAGAAACTGGCACAGAAATTTAGTACCAGAGAAGTATGGTCATTGCTGTGACGTTACCTGGCCATGCAGAAAGGGGAAGCCTTAGGGAGGATCCAAGGACTGTACTAGCTGTTGGAGTCCAGATGATGTGTCTTATGGCTTGACAGAAAGTTTGTCTGCATTTTGTTCATGTCCAGAGACTTTGCCTGAGACTGAAGTTAAGGGTGGTAGAATAATTAATCTTGCAGAAGAAATTTCAAGGCAGTTGAATATTGAGACAGTGGCATGGCTACTAGTGGGGGCTTTTAGCAAGATCTATATGGACAATCAAGAACAAAGAACCAAAAAGAATGATTTAAAACATTTTTTAATTGGGCCAGAAAGGAATCTCCATTAAAGCTGTGGACTGCAAAGACAGAGCAAAGCAGATCTTCATCACTGAGGATCAGGAAAATAGAAAAGATGGTTTGAGAGCATCACAGGAAGCTGCAGGATCCACACTTTGCAGCCTCAGAGTAATAAAGGTGAAGAAATGTGCTTTGAGGAAAAAGACCTAGAGAACCATGTTACAAAATGGTGACAGCCACAATATGTTACAGAATGGCGGCAGCCTAGGGAAGCTGTTCCAAAATGGCAGCAGCCTAGAGAATTTGTTCCTCAGGATTGTGTTCAGAGTGCTCAGCAATCCAGGCACTCTACCCCAACAGCCAAGAGAGAGGGAAGACTGCTACTGCTCCAGCTGGCAGCAGACCTTGGCATCATCCATGTGGCACTGGTTTTAGGCACATGCAGAATGCAAAAGTTGGGGGGTCAGGAAGGCTTCCACAGAGATTTCAGAAAAAGGCCTGGGAGCCCAGGCAGGGTGCTTCTGAGAGGGCAGTGTATGAAGCTGTGAGTGTGAAGCCAAAGGTGCATTGGAGATCCCAGAAGTTTGGAGAAGCCAGGAGCATGGATAGTCTGAGGAAAGCTGCAAGGAGAGAGCACAGCCAGCCCAAGAGAAAAGCCTTGGGAGCTACAACCACCAGAAGTGCCATAGGGGCAGAGCCACCCAAATCCTTTGGAGTTCACAACTTGCCACGGTTTTCTGGGAAAGGCGGAAATGGAACTGTGAGATTTAATGTTTCCCCTACTGGACTTTGTACTTACTTTGGAAACTTTCCTTTGTATCCTCCTGTTTGTACCTTTTCTAATGGAAATATTTATCTTGTTCCACTGGATGTTGGAAGTGTTTCACTTTCTTTTCATTTGTACAAGGGCCTGCAGTTAAAAGTTTGCCTTAAATATCAGAGGAGACTTTGGACTTGGGCTTTTCAGCAATGCTGAAAACTGTTGGGACTTTGGCAAATCTTAGAGATGGACTAAATGCCTTTTGTGTAAAGGAATGTACATGATCATGTCTTTGGGGGGGGTCAGGGGCAGAATGTTATGGTTTGGGTCTAGATGTCCTCCCAAAGCTTTATGGATCATAGGCTTGATCTACAATGTGTGAAGCTGGAATTGATTCATGATGCAAGCTAGGCTCAAGGGCACTGGGATTAAGGGAGTGCTGCCTGCCCTAAGTAGTCTGAAGAAGATAAAAGGGGCCCAGAGACTCTGTTAACTCTCTTGCTACCTTTGCTGCCTTGTGTGTGCCATGTTGTTTCTGCTCTGCCTTGGAGTCGGCTGATTGTGGTCTGAAACCTCTATGTTCAAACTGTAAGCCAAACTCCCCTTTTAAAAAACAAAATAATAATAATAATAATATCCATGATGTACTTTCCATTTTGACAAATGAACAACAATCTGACACTGAAGTTCCCTAACTTATTGGGAAAACTATCACAAATTACAAATAAAATCATTCCTCTAATCTAATTTTTTGCTTTTCTGATCTATTTTGCTTGAAAATATTCTTTCTTCCACAATTTTTCAAAACAGCTGATTTTCCTGAGTCTCCTATTCCTCTAATATTTCGATCACTTTCTTCAAGATCCTTTTCCTCCTTCATCCATCCCACCACCACATTCCTTTGGTTGTCTATATTCACCTTCATCTTGATTCATCCCTATAGCTCCAGTTGTCTTCAGGATACACCTACTTGAAGGACTTAATAGTTTTTTAGAATTTAAATTTTCCAATTTCTTTAATTCTTCCTAATCTCCCTGTACATAAGTTTATATTTGGGAACAGCTAATTCTTCTGCATAATCCTAGTAATCTAAAATCTTCATTTTACCAGGCTTCTGGCTCAGAATGAACTATGTATGTTACTACAAGATGCTAAAACATTGCTGAAAAAAATAAAAAATGATGGTAACTTTTCCAATGCAAACTGATGAGTTATAATATTATATAAGTAAATTCAGTTCACTTTATTTCTCTGCTGGATATTTGTTATTCATTTCTTAATATTATAAAGAAAAATGAAATCTGTAACATACTTAATTTTTTCATACTCAATCACATCCTTAGTGTAGTAGCCCACAAACAGAATCAGTGGACCAGAGGCATAAGATTTGTTAAGCTTGTTGATTAGTACTTACCAGGTGATTACCAAAACAATGCAGAACACTGGAATCTTGTCTATTCTGTGCCTATTGCGGGCACTGGTAATACAACAATAAAAGTAAACAATAAGTGCTCAATAAATTTTAGTTTTATGAATAGATAAATTAATCAACCAACCAGACCTACGAAACATTTCTTTCTCTGTTATGCTTTTGTGCTCCGCTTCCCTTCTTACCTTTAAGAGTAGAGTGTCATTTACTCTGACCAATGAAATATAAGCCAAAGTGACTAAGCAAAAGTTTTAGGAGTCTTTTATCATAGCCGTTTTCCTCTATTCACAGCAACAAAATTAAAAGGCAAATGTTTCTGGTGCTGTTATTTATCACCATTAATATCCTCTGGTAAAAATGGAGATTTTCCTTTCAAATACATCTTTTTATCTGCAGAAAATGATATGGATCTCCCTTACAAAGAACCCAGTGCAGAGGGGTCCTTTGGTAGGAGAATTACATGTGCACAGTACCATTTCTAAGAAAGAATATAGAGCAAAAAAAAGAAATTGTTCCTGGTGCTCTATTTTGAGATCAAGGTAACTTTGAAATCAGACAATCCTTTAATTCAGAAAATTCTAATAAAAACTTGTTAGATTTCCGTGAAATAAAATGCTTCATTGGACAGCTCTAAGATATTTTTATAACAACACTAGAGACCCCAAAGTACAAGCAGAAACCAGGCAATATGTTTTATTTTGAAATATAGCAATGTGGTTGAACTGTTGCCCTAGCATTAGAGGGTTACAAGCAGAAAAGGTAACCAGAAACTGAAACCATGATGTTAAGTAAAATAAATAAGACACACAAACATGATTTATCGTATGTGAAAAACTCAATATATAAATGAAGTACAAAGTAAAAGCAGGTAAGAGTAAAAAGAGAGAGAAAAGTTATTATAATCCAGCATGGACAATGTATCTGAAAGTACGCCCTGATTTAGTACAATGGTCCTAAGTGCTTTACATATTTTTGGCCTATTATGCTGGTTGTTATTTTGTATATATGGTAATTCACTTTATAAGGCTCAAAAGATAAATAAATGAATCTGATACTCGCAAAATAAAATGGAGGGAAGGGGAAAAAAAGAATTGAGATGTGTTACAGATATGTACAAATTCTCTACAAATTCTCTAGTATATGCAAACATGTACTAATGAAAAATTTTTAAATGTTTTGAATAGTAAAAAAGAAAATATATAACTCAAATCCAACTCGACATATTTGTAATGCAATAAACAAACCAAACAGAATAAATATTCAAAGATGTGGGGATACAAATCAAGTTTAAAAAAATTTAACTATAACCTCAATCCTTATTAGAAAAGCATTCTTTCTTCTCCAAATATAGGTAAACACATCATGTTTAAGAGTTTTAGTGCAAATTTCAAGAACTAAAATTAAACAGGGCTGGGGATGTTTATTAATAGAATAGAAAGTAGATCTGGAGGCAAGATGTGCCACTTTGAGTCTTGTCTCCATCACTTTGTAGACTGTACAAACTGAGCAAACTGCTTTACATCTCTAAACAGCAATAAAATGGGCATAAATATAAAAGTAAACAAGTCAGAGGATTGCTATGTGAGGCATGTGTCAAATTATATTCATTTATGATTTTTTTTGTTGTTTTTTTGTTTTCTTTGGTACCAGGGATCGAACTTAAGACCTTATGCTTGAGAGGCAGGCTGTGGAACTACTGAGCTAAATCCCCAGCTTATATTAATTTATGATAATTAAATCAGCTATTACATAAAGTGCTTATAATAACTGGCTTACTGTATTTCATGAATATTAGCTGTTGTTATTAATTTTTCCTCTGACATTTTCCCCTATCTCAGTCACTCTATGCAGATCACACCTGCACAATCAAGTGTGTCTTCATTTGAATATACAAGTATACAGCCAACTCTTTAACTGTTAGCATCCAAACCACGTGTGGTTAGAACTATCAGCAAGATCCATCACTCCTGCTATCCCTGATTCTCTGACCCCCATTTGGAAGTACATTTTAAATGCTCAGGAGATCTATTTGTTTATAACCCATTTTTGATGGTTTTGCTGTCAGACAAGATTCCAATATTTGTGGATCCCCTACCTGAGGTATTCTTGGCTGTAAGTGAGACACTGCACTCCCAACTGCATCCCCAGGGTCTCCTCGAGCTTTGCATGGACAGTGCTTAGCCCCCTCCTTTAGCCAAAGAAATAGCCTTTCACTAGTGATTCCTCCCAAAATGTGTATGCTTGGTTTCATTTAAATGTCAGGAGGGAAAAGATGGTTTTTGAGTCCAGCAAATTCAAAAGGCCATTAAAATCCACCAGATTTAGTAGATTTTTTTTTAGGGTGACGAGTTGAGGAGAGAATCAGAAAGAAAATTCCCTCTGATCTTTGCAAAATGTCTTTTTAAATTAAAAAAATTTGTTTGCTTGACTTAGCAGAAACACGGCTCAGTAAGCAAGAAGTGATTGTTGTTAGGTATAAAATAGCTTTGTGATACAGTTATATTTACTACATCTATGTGTTTATATGAGCACGTATTTTACTGATACATCCAAAATATCCAAACTTTACAAGAGGTTTGACTTAGAAATGAAACTAGTTAATAGCTAGCTGTGAACTCATAGGAGAAGCTTCTAGAATTCATTAGTATAAAACCAGACTGACTGTTGGGCAAACTAAATCACTGATGCAAAGGACCAAAGAGGTCCAGGGGCCTCAGAGGTGAGACTGTCTCAGTCTGAAGCCTCACTGTGGCAGCTGGAGCTGATCTAGAGCACCTTACACAAATACCTACATGCCTCAGTTTTGTGAGGGGGTAACAATTCTTACCTTCAAAGGTTAGTGGGATGATTAGACACAGTAACAGATGTGCAAAGTGTCTGAAACAATTCCTGACACATAGCAAGTCATCCAAATCCCCATTCTAAAGTTTCCAACTGTATAGATACAGCTCGGGAAAATACACAGTTTTTAAAAGATGATATTCATTGTAAAAGGACTATTTCCCTGAAGTTGCAGTTTTGACTGTTTTCACATACTCTAATGAGTCACACTACTCATACTTAAAAACAGTACAAATGAATTTACATAATAAATGTTCAAAGATGGCTGATGTTTACACTGAAAATAATGTGTCAGATCTTGACTTCGTGTCCACACTTCCTCGGAATTACAGAGATAGTAAGGTTAATTATCATTTTAAACCTGATGATCAGTTATTATCTTGTTTTCTTTTTGATAAAAGGGCAAAACATTCTTACGATATGCAAAAATATTTCTGTTGACAATTTATTCACTGCTATTTACGACCGCTAGTTTCCTTTCAAATTAAGCAATTAGATTTGAAACGAACGCTCAGGAAGTAGAAGCAAAAATCATTTCCTCAGCATATTTAGTACTTCTTAAAGGTCTCCGAGAAGTAACATACTCCAATTAATATTTATCCTCTTCCATATAGCACTGATGACTATGCTGCCTAAGGGAAGCCTGTTGCCAGCTAAGGCATAAGAGGTTCATAATAACAGGATTTGGCTGGGAGAAAAAATACATAACACTATAAAGAGCTAACTTCTCATCCAACTGAAATATGCTAGAATGAAGACAGCAGGAGGCAACTATATAAAAATATTAAGAAACAGGTAACAAAGTCATTCCTTTTCACCCTAACTAGATCTACTAACTGTCAGAATTATTTTCTACACACATTAGTGTTACCTGAGAGAATCTACTGTTTTCCTACAAAAGTCAGCAGAGCTGCAGACTTTTATCAAGTCAGTTCTCTACATTAGCTTCCAAGGATAGAATGCATATCTGTAAATAAAGTATATATCATTTGTTGTCACTAGGATGTTACTAAATTTTGCTTCTCAGAAACTGGAACATCTATACAGGGGTTCATTTACAGAGAAACAAAAGAACTTTGCTCACTAACCTCATTATGGGTAACTCATAAGTATAGCATTTAATACTGACACAGGAGTTCTCTATAGACCATTTGAGAGCTGATAGCCAGTTTCCTCCAGCAGCCATCAGAAAGCCTAGTATTTCACATCTGAATTTTTTTATGTCTTTTGAAGACAGAGAAATATAAAAGAGAGTACCTGGAGTTAAAACAGTGGTCTCGGAATTAATATGCAATATAAAGAGAAAATAGAATCACAGAAGTTTTAAGCAAGAAAGTGACAGTAACCAAATTATGCTGGAAATAATGCTGATAGAAATTTGGAAACATTCATTAGAGGAAACAATCAATAAAAGATAGGTCAGTGTGATATCTGAACTATAGAACTGCAAAAGTAGAAAAATATTCAATAGATACTTTGTAAGTAAAACCAAAAGGACTGTGTACTTGGATGCAGATAGTAAGAAAATCCAAGAAGTTATAGTCTCTAACTTTGACTTCTGGCTAAATATGATGATGCTGAGACTCATAATAATAACTAGAAAAAGAAAACAACTTCTTTATGAGATAGAATTCTAGGGTGAGTTTGAGGGTCTATAGAATATCACTGTACAGATCAATCTAGCACATAGCTAACAAATACAGGTGTTCTGCTTCCCAAATTAATCAAAAGCAGTAAGCAAAGAAAAAAAATAGCGATAAGAAAGAACTAGCAAAATAGAGCTGAAAGAGGCATGGAAGAAGAGTGTGAAATATAACAAGGAACAAAAAAGTATCCAGTTCACAATGTTCATGTCTTTTGAAAGATCAAATATCATTTATATTGTGGCCCCTGGATTTAGCAATGAGAAAGTTTAGAAATATTTCCAAGTAATTTCTGTAGAATATTACAGACAGAAGTCTGATTTCAGTGGGATAAAAAGTAAATAACTTAAGAAATTGAAGAGAATGTACTGATTATTCTTTCCAGACTTTAAAGAGTACTCTAAAGTCTGTAAGCTTGATCGCTTCTGAACCTTTTGGCTAAGATCAAGTGAAGCCTGTAAGCTTAATTCATAGCAGAGCTGTGAGGATGCATTGACTTCAGTAGCCAGGTAAAATGTAGAAGCCAAAACCATATATGGCTACTGAACACCTGAAATAAGACCTGTTCAAATCAAAATTTGCAGTATAAAGCCCATACCACATATTCAAGTCAAAAATGTATTAATATTTTATTAAATTTTAATATGAATTGCTTATGAAAATAGTGTTTTTGGTATCTTGGGGTAAATAAAATGTTATTAAAATTAATTTTATTTCTTTTTTACTTTTTAATATGTGACACTAGAAAATTCAAAATCTCATTAGATGACTCACAGTATATTTCTATTGGCCATCCCTGAGGTAGGAAATAAATACTGGACAAGAAGAACAGGATTCAAGAAGATTTCATCAGAGGCAGCTTTATGCAATACTCACAGTAGGGTAGACAGTTATGAAGAGCTCACCCAGGAACATTTTAGGATTTCAGTTTGAGACAAAAAGTTCCGGACTGATTCAGGGGCTCACTCAAGTTACCTACGTAGCTGTCTGCCATGATGAGCAGGTGTTCTCTTCCAAACCTGTGATGCGCTGTCCTCCTTGAGGCCAGCTGGTCACCTAAGGATCAAAACTACTGAAATATGAACCAAAATAAACCTGCCAGTAGTTGTGTTGGGTTTTGTGTCTCAGCGACAAGTGACTAAGAAGACAATGTTCAATTCATGGCCAATGGACTGAAGGCTTTGTCTAAGATGACAAAGGTCAGAACCAGGGATGTGGGGAGGGCACTTATATTGTCCCCACTGTTGAGGTTTTGAACTCTGGGTAAAGAGGCCATTTATCTCTATAAACAAAAATCATTTTTGCTTTCTCCAGTTTGCTGGGGCAAAAGAGTGGAAGCAAATAAAGTTTTACTGGTTTTTGAGGTACTAAAAACTTAACATAAAAAACATAACCTCCAAACACCTTAAAACTATGTCCTTGGAAACACAATGTCACTTTTTATATAACTAAATAATTTAAGGTACATCAACCTATAATTTATTTTCCTTTACTCTGTCTGGGCATAAGTATACTCTGTATTTATTTCAAACCAATTTCACACTAATTTTAAAGAAAATAATTATCTATTAACTACATACTTCTTAAAAAATAGCTGTGAAAAAATATTAATATAAATAATTTATTTCTCAACTTTTGTGTTATTATCTGGCATTTGAGAGTGATAATGACCTTATGGTGCTCACTAGTTTAATATTCAAGGAAAGTTAGAAGCACAAGTCTACATCATATGAAAATATACCTTATTTCAAACTGTGCCAAGATTTAAAGTTCTACTTTGTCCAGTGAAAGTATCATCCTACCATTATTTGGATGTCAATAAGTTTCAGGGTCACCCACAGTCATAACTAATCAAAATCCTTGGCTATTTTTTAACACCCTAAACTACTGTAAATTGATTTTTCCTATGTAAAAAAAAAATCTTGAAATTTTAAAAATTATTTTATGCAAATTTTCCATGTAAAATCAAAAAATAAACATCACTATATTTATCTGAGATTCCTATTTTTTTCTGAGTAGCATAATGAACTGTTATTATTAGTGCCTATTAATTTTACAAAATATTGGGTTTCACAGCTTCTATTTTGATCTCCTCCATCACCCATTGGCAGCCCTTATACCACATCTCCCCCTCACTCTCGTTCTGTCTCAGCTACTTATCCTCAGTTACTTCTCACTCCATCGTGTATAGCCCACATTTTCTTTATCTGTTCCTCTGTTCATGGGCACTGTCATTGCTACTATGAATTTTGCCTCAATAAACATGGGCATGCAGGCATCCCTACAGGATGCTGCTTCTAAATCCTTCGGGTATACGGCAAGGAGGGATGTAGCTGCATCAAATGGTACCTCTACTTTCAGTTTTTCAAGGAACTGCCATACTTATTTCCATAGTAGCTGTACGAATTTATATTCCCACCAGCAGTGGAGGAGGGTTCCTTTTTCCCAGCATTCTCACCAAAACATCATTTTAAATTGTATAAAGTATTTAATTTTACAAGGTACATTAATAAGCTAATAACTGCCAAAAACATGATACTTACTTTCTTTGTAGAGCTATTGCTTTAAATTACAGCACTGATAAGAAATAAAGAGTATTTGATTGAATAGCATTTAATTTTAGATATATACCCTATATGTTCTTTAACAAATAAACCTGTTATTGGTATTCCAAAATGACATTATTGAGAGTAAAAAAAAAAATCAGCTTCCACTTCTTGAATCATGTATCACACAGATAAAAAGCGTGTGCAAGTCTAGCTAATAGAGTAATATATGCACAGGTGAGTGTGTTAACCAAAGAGCATTTTCAGGATATTTGGTTTGGCTTGGTTTGGTTCTATTTTATTTGTAGCACTGGCAATTGAACCCAGGACCCTATGCAAGGGAGAGTCTACCACTGTGTTACATCCTCAGTCAAAGTTTTCAGTTTTGATTTCCACATTTTCTTGAGATTTGTGGTCTCTCTTGACAAAACTGGACTGCATGTATTCATGGGCTCCATATTGGGTTCCACTACACCAGCCAAAAGGCCAGAGCCAGATATCCTTTACAGTTGAGCCTTGGCATAGCCTTGAAGAGTTTTTTCAGTTTCCTCTGCTTGTCTCTGTCACTTTTGTGCTTATCTTGCTATGTGTCACAATGCCCTCTCTTCTTAGGAAAGAATAATCCAGACTGGAGCTACTGAGAATCACTGTTCCTTCTATGCTGGCTGAATCACATCACTGGTTTCTGCAGCAGCCTACTTCATTTTAAGATAATGAAACTGCGTATTCCAGTATACTAGATTCAGTATAACATTCTAGCAAATATGTAACATGAGCAACATTTAACAGGCCTTTAACAAGATATAAAGCCTATCATTTTGTATAAAAATTTCAAATTTTGCTTAAATCTCAAAGCATTACGAAGAGAAAAGGCTACAAATGCTACAAAAAAAAGTTAGTCTTCAATTCTGTACTACCTGCAAAAATCTAGCAGTGTTTAGATTTCTCTGTTACTAGCTAATATGTGAGTAAGACATTGTAAAGCTGAGTTCAGATGCTGTGTTCAAGGCCAACAAAACTATTTACCACTTCTACCATACAGTTGCTCGCCCTTCCCTCAAAGACTTCATATATGCCGTTCTCTAAAACTCTCCTGCTTCTTCTCTGGTCGAGTATATACTACCCGACTTTAAATCTAGTTTCAATTCACACTTATTTTTCTTCCGGCCTTTCGACCTTCATTAACTCATTTATTTCAGTATCACAGCAATAACTTCTCAAGTAGCTCACTGTGTATCGTGTGTCTGCCTCATGGCTCTGTGGATCATGATACACCTGGATAAAAGAAACTGTCTCCACCATTTCTGTTGGGCCACCTGACAACGTCAGCCACAGTATGCTAAGAATTGATAAGCTAACTCATAGGGGTCCAGGGCGTATACTTGCCTAACATGGGCAAAGCCCTGGACTCAAGCCCCAGCACTAAAATGAAAGGGGGAAAAAAAACCCTTGATGTGTATTGACCGCCCATTTTCCTCTTATTGATATCCATACCATGGCTGATTTCATGTTAGCAAGATAAGGTCACTGAATGTGGTATTGAAAAGAGGTTTTTCTACTTACTGCTGGGAATCATTACTAACTACTAAGCCATGCTTGACACAACTACTGACCTACTGAATATCACACTTCTCTACCAAAATGCCCACATGCCTCACTTCTGACAAGCTTCAAAAATATCTATTTTCAGTTTTGTCTTCTACAACATACATCTATATAGCAGAATACAAAGTTCCATGAAGAGAGATACTTTGCCTCTCTGTGTTCTTTACTGTTGTATCATCAGGTGTCAGTTCTGAGCACAAAGGTGGTACTTAGGAAATACTTGCCAAAAGAATAAATTGTCAATATTTTAAATATAGCTGGGGATTTAGCTCAGTGGTTCCACTGCCTGCCTCGTAAGCACAAGGACCTGAGTTCGATCCCTGGTACAAAAAAAATATTCTCTTTAAATACAAAATTGTAGCGTTATGATATGCCTCACATCATAAAATAAATTTGACTTATGCATGGGGAGAATAAAATAATCAGAAAGATAAGAACTTTCAAATTAAAGGATATTTTAGAAGGTATCAGATAACAATCCATTCATTTTATTAAGAGAGAGAGAGAGACAAGTGATCCACAAATGTTAATTGACAAGTAACAGTCAATTAGTTACCTGTAGTCCTTTGTTTCTACAATGAGCCTAGAACTCAGACCTCTTGGTATTTGCCCCAAATCTTTTTTGACTGCAAAATCATGATCATGACTGCTCCGTGAGTTATTGACTATTTGAGTCAACTTGCAGCAACACTGTTAACACTGTGAAAAAGAGATTTTCTCATGGGCTTTCAGCATTAATATACAATGCAGAACTACATTTGATATAATATCTAATGAAAGACAAGACAAGCTAATTATAAGAATATCAGTGACAAAAAAAGGCCATAATTATAAGAATATTTCTGTATATATCAGATGACCTTTTCCTCAGCATAGCATAAGGACAGAACCCAAACTCTTATTCATGCCATCTTTAAATTAGGAATCATCTTTGAACTCAATTATCTTGGTTACTATTCTGTCTATCTGATCATTAGTATAGAGGTTATATAAAATTAGATTTCATATTGATTCTAGAAACAATTACCAAAATCTTTCCGTAATGCAAGGTCCACAGGGATATAAATACAAATTGTCAAAATGGGTAAGAATCTATTAACATAATTATAATATTTTAATAACTACAAATATAAATTATTTAAATGACCAGAGAGAAGAAAAATCTTTCTTTAGAAAATATTTTGGATTTTTACCTATATATTTTGAATAAGGATAAACTGAGATAACTAAAAAATCATAATTTCCTACATTGAATCTTTTATTGGTTTAATTCAGCTGACTGCCTCTAAAGGAGATTATTTAGAAATAGTTGAGTAAAATAAACCCAAAGAACTGAACAACTCTAAAAAATTGTAGCTGATTTTATAGTACTATATATTTCTCACAAGAAAAATTTTACTAACTCATTATTTATTACAATTTAAAGATCAGTAATATGATAAATTGTGCCAGATAATCATATTTTCCTAAAAATAAGCCAAAACACCACTTATCCTAATTCTAAAACAAAAGTGAATATTCCAAGATAATTATAGGAAGTTAAGTTCATTAGCCAATATTCCCCTAACACCTAAGGCAGTTTTCTGATTTTTTTCAATGATTTTATTACTGCCTAATTATCCATATTGCTTTTCCTCCTTTTTGTTAAACTGAAATTCACCCAAGCAGTTTAACCTTTCATTTAGAATCATTAAATACACCCCCTTCCTTCACTGATAATTGGCCTCTTTCTTTATTAACTGATTTACCCCCTTGATTTATCACAAATCTCTTTTGCCAAATTTGGATCCATTCTATTAATACATCCTTTACCTTCTTTCGACTCAATTAACACACTGTCACTGTAACCAAAGCTTTCCTATTATTTCTTCAAGTTCTTATTGCTCTTTAAAGATCCTCTAGTAGAATAATGAATTTTTAATAAACCTGAATATTGTAATGATTCTTATTTAATTATATGATGAAATTTGTGTGAGACACACTAGTCACAATGAAATGCTTCCCACCACCTTGTCACACTACTCTATAGTAACTCTTTCAGCAATACAAATATACAAATCTTTGCTACATAACTGTGTCCTTTAAAAGCACAGAAAGACATAATTATCCTAACCACAGCCAATCAAACTAAGCCAGCTCCTCTGTCAGCAATTTCAACATCCATATGACTTTTAATAAAGTAAAACCTACACTTGTGTCATCAGTAAATATTAATGTGGCCTCTGAGGGTGAGGAAGTCTATTACCAGGTTATGAAGAAAGAGTAGCCTTTCATAACATGGGTCATCAAGATTTCTTAGTAAGGGAAATATGTGTCAGCTGTGTGTGTGCACGCACACGTGTGTGTGTGCACATGTGTGTGTGTGATAGTTTTTGGTTGTTGCCTTTAGCTTGTCCCTTTTCTCATCAGCCACAGTCACATTTTCCAACAACTGCCACTTCCACTCCACAAACACAGTGCCTTTTTTCCTAAAAGAAAAAGGAAACTGGGGAGGAAACTACAGACCTTGCATCAAATAAGATTATGTATGAGTTTAGTTTTGAGATTTCATCCACACTTCTAAGACCTAAACTATGAAATAGAATATAGAATTCACCATCTCTTAGTCTGTCTACTAAGATGACAAGAAATGCAGAAATAACTAGAACAAAATTAACCATTAAAATCTATAAAACCAGAATAAATTATAAGGAATAAGAAATGTTGAGATTTCTACAACCTCTTATATTAAATAATTTTAAACAAATAGGAAAGAATTTTCTCTTCATCTGTTTGTAAAATATAGAGCTGCCAATTTCTAAGTTTTCAATTTTCAATAATTTTAACCAAAGATACAATCCTAATAAGCATATATTCATTTTGTGCCTTTGACTATTAAAGACCTGGTGTTCAAAGCCTTCTTATCTGCTCCAGAATTTGTTTAATATGCCAATGTACTCCTCTTTCTCAAAAAAACTTCAAATCAGTTTTTACTCCAGCTTCAAAAGCATGCATCATTTTTCTAGAGGGACTGATTCTTATGTTCATCTTGTTACTAATTCTGCCTTCATTCCTAAACTGTCAGTTACTTTCCCCTAATATTTATCTACTCCCTTCCCTAAAGGGCTGACATCGGCTTTGCATTCTGGTGGCCACAGCCACACCAGTCACCTACACAGCTGCCTGGGGATGTGACAGCAAGGTTAGGTCAGGACTCAGAAGGGCCTTCCACTGTCCATTTATACCCTAAGTTACCATCTTGAAATTCTAGAACCTGAATTTTTATGTAAATGAAACCTAAAGGGACAATGGAGCATGTGTCATGGCTTGTGTGTACAAAAAAAAATTTTAATTCTCTTTCATTTTTCAAGAATATGTGCAATAAGCACAAAATTTTAGTTTGATTTGTTTCTTTTACCACTTTAAAGATGTCATTCAGTTCGTTCCTGTCCTTCATTAGATAAAGTACCGTTTTGCTTCTTTGAAGGCAACATGTCTTTTTTCTTTTGACATTTTTCTACTTACCTCCTCTTTTCAGTGGTTTGACTGCTATGTGCCCTAAGTCATGTTTATCCTGGTAGGTAGGTTATCCTGACAGTGCTCCTTTCATTTATGCTTCATACTCTGTTTTTGTTTGTTTGTTTGTTTGTTTGTTTTGTTTTTTGGTACCAGGGATTGAACTCAGGACCTTGGGCTTGCAAGGCAGGCGGCAGAACCACTGAGCTAAATCCCCAGCCCTTCCCTTCATCTATGGTTGATGTCCGTCATTCGTTTTGGGAAATGTTCCCCCTTAATCTATTCAAGTACTGCTGCACCTTCATTCTTTCCCTCCTCTTCTGGGACTTCATCAGATGAAAGCGAGCCCTATATATTATTATACTACTTACACTGTTTCCTGGGTGTTCTATGTCTTATTCCTCCATTAACTGAACTATTACCCATTAACACTTGTCAGTGTGTCTAATAACTATTAAATTCTTCTTTTAAGTACTTCATTTGAGTTATAGTGTTCATTTCTAGAATTCAAACGAATTCCAGACTCTAATTCCATGGTAAAATCATACATCTTTTTAGGGATGGGGATTTCACTCAGTGGCACTGTGCCTGCCTTGTAAAGTGCAAAGTCCTCAGTTTGAACCCTGGTACAAAAACAAAAATCTTTTCATCAATTTTTTTTCTTGTGCTGGGGGGGAAAGTGTTCTACTTCCACCATCCTGATCAATTTTTTATATTACTGATTTATAATTATTTTATAGCACACATCTGATCATTCCACTTTTTGGATCCCTATGCAATTTTCTATAATTTATAGTTTCATATTATTTATTTTTCTTGGTCCTGGCTCTAACATACATGGTATAGTTTTTTAATGTGCTCTTTTTTTTCCAGTACCAAGGATCAAACTGAGGACCTCCAAGCACTGTGCCTCTGAGATACATCCACAGCCCTACACAATATAATTTTTAATAAATGCCAGGTATTTGTACAAAAACATCATAGACACTCGCATGATGTCTGATTTCTGGCAATGGCAGACAGGAAAAGTAAAAGCATATCACCTAAAACTTAGGATTAGGTTTATCAGAGGTTCTTTCCATTTTTGTAAGATATAATCTCTTTCTAGTTTCTCTACCTCCTAGGATACAGCCCTGCAGGGGTCCCAATTAAAACTTTAGTGTTTTACCAAGGTCCCTCCATCTCCTCCCTGAATTCTAGTTTGTGACTCTTTAGCACCATAAAACTTGCAAAAATTCTTCTCAGCAGCTTATCATTTTAGCTAGCGCTGCCTGGTTTCTTAGCCTAATGGCTGGCACCACTTACAGAACCCAAAGTAAAAAGGGCACCAAAATCAGGGCTCACTTCAATGGGTTTCCCTTACTTTTAGAACTTTACCCCTTGGTAGTGCTCAAATATCTTAACATATTTTGATAATGCACTTTCATTTTTCTCAGTATAGGCTTTGTTTTGAAATAAACTAGTTCATGGTAGCTGGAAGTAGAACTCTGCTCTTGCCTGAGCTTGGTGGTCTATGTCTACGTATGACTGTATCTGATATGTTCCAAAAGTATGTGAGTTGACATACGCACAGGGTAGTTTATTTGACTCCTATTATACTTTCTGCTTGACACCTAAGCTATTTACTGCTCTAGCATCTCAATTAATTCTTTGCTAGAATTATTATTTAAGCCCATATTCAAAATAGTTCTCTCCCACGGCTTGTTCTGATTCCTTCCCTATAAGACGGGGTGTATAGTTTGGTGCTCCGACTTTATAATGCTACCTTGCACTTGGGCTTTTTTTTTCTTTTTTAATATATGTAACAGTGTTCATGTAGAAATCATTTTATTCACAGTGAAAATAAAAATAGTGCTAAGTACCCAGTTGTAATGGTTTGTATCTAGATGTCTTCCCAAAGCCTCCTGCAGTCACAGGTGGGGCTTTTTTCAGAGGTGGCTGAATCTAGAGTGTGTAACACTGGGATTAAGGATGTGTGATTACTAACTCAGCCCACTGATTGGTCTGGCACCTACCTGATCCCTGCAGTCTGGATATGATAAAAGGGGAAGAAAGACATGAGCTGTTATTCCTCTGTGACACTCCTTTGCCGTGTGCCACTCTGCCTTGCAGCCAGCTGGTTGATTATGGACTGAAACCTCCACATGCTGGGAGCTAAATAAACTCTTTCCCCTTTAACTTTGGGTATTTTGTCTCAGTGATGAGAGAAAAGTAACTGAGACACCAATATTTCATATAGTATTGCTTGCACAACTTTGTTATCTGACAACTAGTACCTCTCCAACAATGTAGGACTTATAACATGAGATGAACAGAAACTATGGTTATCTCCTATAGTCACAGTAGCACAAAATCTCAGGCATTCAGACTCGAAATTTATGATCACTAAAATATTTTAAGATATAATTTGTCTCTGAAATAATAAAATGTTTTATCGCATATCAAATGTATAGACATTATAAAGGCAGTATATACTACTCAGGAAAACAAATGGCCATTAAAGCCTGCCTTAAGGATACCAATCTTTTATATTCCTCTGAAGAGCATTTTAAAGGTCAGTTTACTCTGCATCAAAAAATAACAGTAATATTTATACTGCCTCATTTTGTTTTCAAAAAAGTAGTATTTGTAAACATATTTGGTAATTACCATGGATGATTGAAAGCGCCACAAACTAAATTTCTCTTCAAAATAAACTGCAACACAGGATTTCATACACCAGCATTTTATTGTCAATTAGTAATAAAAACAAAAATTGGGAACCTAGTCATTTTATCCAACTTACAAAATCTTTCTTTAAAAGTTATGGTCTTAGGGCCAGGGATTTAGCTCAGCGGTTCGGTGGCCAGCCTTGCAAGCACAAAGACCCGAGTTCAATCCCTGGTACCAAAAAAAAAAAAAAAAGTTATGGTCTTTCTTTCCATTTCTAAAGTGTACAATATTAATTACAAACTCAGAAAAATATTTGGTGGCATACCAAAAAAATCAATAAGTAGGTAGAACAGATAAGTACACACAATTATATGCTGGGAGCTCTACTGAACTGGCTTTTAATACAATTATAGTTGTTATTCAGTTATTACCACTGCTCTAGAGATGTAGCCACCACAATGGCCATCTGTCAAAATGTGGCAATGAGTTTAGCATGTCACAAACAAGATGCTGAAATTGTTTGCACACATTACATTCATGATAATCTCCTGCTGCTACTAATGAAGAAACTACGTTTAGGAACCACTATATCAAGAATTTGGCTGCAGAAATAGGAATATAATGAGAGACACAGCATCTCAGAGCCTACAATGATATGTTTGCCAAGAATAGGCAAGCTGCTCAGCCATCACACAGCACATAGAGAAGATGATGGTTAACAATACTGCTTTTGTGTGAGGCCCTTTAAACCCTTCCTGTACTATTTACCTACCCTGTCCTTCAGTAAATTGCTTCACTTCTCTATGACTCAGTGTCCTCTTCTATAAAATGGAGATAACAACAGTGTCTACGTTTGGAGGGGCTTAAATAAAGATTAAAATGACTACAGAAATCTTAACCCGATGACTCAAAAATGATAAGCAGGTAACAAAAAACAGATGATGTGGCTATCTTTATTATGCATGTCTCTCCCCTTTTATCTTTGAACCTGATCACCCTAACACTCTCACCAACACCCAGTGTTTTCCTGTTTTACTTAACTTTACCTATCTGATGTGTACAGGGAGCCTTCCTTTACTGCATAGGAGTCACCTTAATGCCTTCCATCTCAGACTTTGAGACTGCATCTTAATTCACCTGAGACATATTCCTTGGAAACAACAATGCATAACAGGAAAAGGTTTAGACATAGCATTGTCCAACACAATATAATGAATGGCATGCATGATTTTTAACAAGTGTCAGAGTCAGACTAAGTGCTCAGCAACCACATGCCTACTGTATGAGACAACAGAGGTTAGGGTCAAAGAAACTAGATTCAAATTCCAGCTGCTAAGTATTTGCCACTCACTTGCTCTCCGTTTCACATTGTTAAAAATAACTATCTCAGAGGTAGGCATGATGGCACATGCCTATAACCCAATCACTTTGGAAGGCTGATGGGGCTGGGGATTTAGCTCAGTGGCACCACTGCCTGTCTCACAAGAGCAAGAACCCAAGTTCGATCTCTGGTACCAAAAAAAACAAACAAGATTCTTGGAAGGCTGAGACAGGAGAATACCAAGTTCATGTCCCATCGGGACAATTTAATGAGACCCTATCTCAAAATAAAGAGCTTTTTCAAAGGAGGCTAAGGGTACAGTTCAGTGGCTGAGCACCCATGGGTTTGATATCCAATACCATAAAAGAAAAACTATTGGGCCAGGGATTTAGCTCAGCAGTTTGGTGGCCTGTCTTGCAAGCACAAGGACCTGAGTTCAATCCCCGGTACCAAAAAAAAAATAAATTAAACTATTTCTAAATACTATCATGAGAAGTAAACAAAATGGCATATTGAAAGCACTTAGTACAATCTCTATATTTAGGGATGCTCATTAAAAGAGAATTCCTTCATCTTAATCTTCCACTCCAGAATTTGTTCAAGTCCTTCTACTTTCTCTTCTAGCACTGGTATAAACTTTAGCCTTTTCCCTTACCTTCACGATGGCTCTGCCCCTTTTGTCCTAGCAGCCACAGATTTTACAAGATAGCCTTATTTCTGGAAGCCACAGACACTTTCAGTCATGATCTAAGTATGTGGTCCCAAGAAACTAAAACCACCTTCTAGTCTCCTTCTCCTCCACCCACCTTCCCAGTCCTCCCTGCTGCCTACTCAGCCTGTATCTCCCTCTCACTCAGCTGCTCCCAGGGCTGTGGCTACCTCAGCATCCACTGTTGACAATGCTTCTCAACTTAAGAGAGATTGGCCTCAAAAAGTAAAAGGTTGAACATTAGTCTGAAAAGAATTGGCTAATGTCCTTCAAAAGTGGCAAGGTTATACAAAAGAAAGAACAAGAACGGTCACAGACTCAAAAACTAAAAACTAACTATAAGATCTTGAGTAGACCTGTGGCCCAGAAAAAAGACATTAGTCAAAAAAACTACAGAGTAAATTAAATCTACAGATTGGTTAATACTGTATCAATGTCAATTTTGTAGTTTTAATAATTATATTACACTGAATATACTGTTAATATGAATGGATGGGTAGATGGGAACCCTCCAACTCTCTATGCTATTTTTGTAATTTTTCGTTAAGTCTAATATTATTTCAAAAAAAAGTTAAAATGCTTATAATGTGATTATTTGGAACTACATTATAAAAGAGCTTCTGCCCCAGTGGACTTCTTAAATGATATATTATTGTGAAAGAGTGCTACTTACATTAAGCCTATTGCAGTAAGGCCATCACACAGGTTAATGAAAAGTCAATTCCAAGGTATAGAAAATCCACCTTAATCACTACTATTAGTTTGCAAATCCACTAAGACAGTATGAGGCCACCTACATACACTCAGGAATACTGAGGACTTAATTACAGCAAATCATATTTTGTATGAGCTGTAATTTTATTAAATAAACATAGCTTTTGAATTAACATTATTGAATAACACACTTAAACAATACCTCCCTTGGAACCAACTTTTTACAGAAGGAAAGAGGAAAAGACATGCAAAGAACCCTATTCCAATAGGTACCGGCTTCCCTCCCTCGACCCGCAACGCCTTAAGTAACAGCATTAATCAACAAGCTACAAACAAAATCCCAGCAATAGAAGAGATAATCTCTGCTGCTACAACATGTATTTTATAATCAATTGAGTCATAGATAATTGGTAAATGGAGAACAGATTTCAGTATGACATGGAACGTGCATTGTTTCATATGCGATTTTTCCTCTACATTATTAATGTTTTTCCTAACAGCAACTGAAAGCCCAGGACACAAGGAGCAGCAAGCCACAAAGAAATTCACATTATACATTCAATCCTTCTTTTAGAAGTAACTATTACAAGGGCAGGGGATTTAGCTCCGTTGTTCTGCCACCTGCTTCGCAAGCACAAGGTCAAGTTCAATCCCCGGTACCAAAAAAAAAAAGTAACTACTACAAGGTTAATACTGATCTTTCTTTTCCTATATTACTTATCTTTGTGTAAAAAAAATCATACATAGTATTAAAAATAAATAAATTGTATATATTCAGTAAAAAATAAATAAATAAAAGCAACATAAAACAATAAAGAGAACATATACTTCTACTATCAATGTATTTTGTTCAAAGCCTACATCCTTTTCTGTACTTGCAACTCACTGCTAGTATCCATCCCCCTACCCTTGTATCCACAGACAGCCTCACCTGACCTGTGTCACCAATCATCAGGCTACCTGTACCCTTTTCAGTATCTTTGTCCTAAATACCTAACACAAAAAAGGTGACTGTAGTTCACCTACTGCAATTTATTCATTAGAAATTGTATGTCTTCCATGTTATGTATTTTTCCTGTGATTATTAATGTTCTAGTTACAAAGTTGCATCAACTCTACTAATTTAAGTATGAATTTGCAAACTGAAATTTTTCCAGAAATGTATACATAATGTTACCATAAAGATGCTATATTTCTGCCCATTTTGAAGACATAAAATTCTGTCCTGCAATGTTATTAAATATTAAATTATACTTCCAAAGATTACTTATACACCAATAAAATGTTTTATTAATATCAATTTATAAAGACAAATATTTTATGTTATCTTTAAATTGAACATTCAGATAAGTATTTCTATATTCATCCCAGATTTCTTAAATAGGTAGGATGTTCAAAATTAGCATTAACCAGACTTATGCTTTTTGTAAGAAAATAAAACATTCAGTTTTGTTTGACACAGAGAAAATGTGTGCATAAGAATTTATCAAACAAATATCAATCTTTTAATATGATGTAGTCTAAGGGTTGGGGATTTAGCTCAGTAGCACAGTGACTGCCTTGCAAGCACAAGGTCCTGAGTTCAGTCCCCAGTACCAGGGGCGGGGGACACTCTAGAAGAGTATATAAAGCAAAAATGGTAATAAAATTTGTCTATGGACATAAAATGATGTAATCTACAGTTTGTATAAAACCATAAATATGTCCAGAAAGCACTCTCATCCTAAAATCACATATGTACTCTCAAGATTATATATATATGGACTTTATAGCATTATTTTAGGGTAACAAAGAATTTGTCAGATCTTCTAAAAGAAACAATATTGTTTAGTGATTACTTGTTAAATGTTGTACCAACACTAAAGCATTCTTTTATGTAAACAAATCCTGCTAGTAACAGCACTATGAAAGAAAGTATCTACTTTTTGTACATGACAACACAACATATAATTGACTTATTAAAAATATGGTTCACCTGGGGTAGTTATCAGCTGTTACAACTCTGAGTGCGTTTTAAAAATTAATTCCTGTAATAAACATAAATTGCTTTATTATTCACCCATAAAAATAGTGTTCTCTTTTCAACATAGTCCATGATATGCTAGGATATTTTTATAGACCTTTGTAGCACCAAGTTTCAAAGAGCCTTTTCATACTTTCCAATTACCTATTCAAATGCACTTGCTTAGAGACAGTCATCGTGTTTGCCATGGGGGAAAAAAATACTGCACAATTGTCTGCATGTAGTGTGACCTCTTTCACATGGGTGGGCATCTGCTCCATCACCGACTAAGTGAAGATATAACCTTGTCAAACCAAAGGCAAAAGAATAATAAGCACACAACAGGATTACCTAGAATGGGAAAGGGTTTTAAGGAGGTTGCGCAAATAGTACTCTGAATGACAAAATAAAAGAACACTCCAAAGAGTAGGTTAACATTGAGGAAAGCACTCAAAAGCTGAGAAGCATTTAATCCCTATCCCTGGAAGTCTGCCACACAAAACTCCACTCAAATATATTTAATTCAGTAGCTACTAACCAGATTTGGTTAATATGTTTTCAAATGATTCCTGGTAGAACAGTCTTGAAGGAGATACACTTAAAAAGCATCCACTTCTTCAAAGTGTTAGCCAAAGGTGAACAAAAAGTAGATACTGCCTTGTTTCCACCAATTATAAATCAGCACCCAACAAGAAAAAATCACTGACATTCAACAATAAGAAATACAAATTGAAAAAGTCTTCAATCAATAGTAGGCTTTCCTACCACTACAACAAACAACAGTAATACTGCTACGTTAGCTGCTACCCCAGTCCACTGACTGCCACAGCAGGGCACTTTTATTAACAGTTGAAACTAGAAAAAAAATTAAGCAAGTTCTGTTTCAGTCTTCTCAGTGTAAATTCACTTTTAAAACAAACTAAATCTCAAATCTAAACCATTCAAGCATGTACTAGGCCTGTGTATTTTATCATCGTGTCAATTATGCACACTTTGACATTCTTTTTTTACAAAAGACAAGAATTAAATTTTTGTTCCTGACCAGTAACAATATTTTAACAGAGAAACAGCGCCACCTTTTGGTCCCCAAAAAAATCCTCCAGTACCAATCTCCCAAACTTCCTCTCATAAACTTCTGAGATACATAAATGCTACTGAATTTAGTATCATAATTATCTAAAAATGTTGGCTTCAAAACTAAGAAAACATTAAGGTGAAATGAAAGTTGCTTACTAAGATGCAACACTTGAAACTATTACAAAGTAATACCAAACACATGCATTTTAGATCATCAGTATAATGATTACTAATCAATATTTTAATAAGCGTATTTTACCAGAACCAAGTATGTCAATCAACTGTTATATCTTAACTGCACAAGAAGGGCTTTTTATAGGTTGTCACAGTTCAAAACTGATTTTTTTAAAACAAACGTTATATTTAATTTGTATTCCTTAATTTCATAATTTGCCATAAAATATTACCAGTGGATTAACAGTTAAATCAGCAAAGATGCAACCCAAATATGGTATGACTTTAATTACTTACACCAATGATACAATGTCACCACGTTGAACTTGAAAATTCCTTGCTTTCCAGTGGTTCAAAAGTACCACATCTGACGATTGGCTTCCCCCAGGATTCAAAGAAGGCTGAAAAACAAGAATAGACACATTTATCATTTGTATTTTTCAATCTTCATGGTTCCTTGCACTTCATAGCTTGAGTGGAGTGCAATAAAACATTTCTAATATAGAACCTTTCAATAAATTGCTGTTCTAAAATAACTGCAAATGATGAGTTTTCAAAAAGGCTCACTAGGATTCCTCATACATGAACCAGAAAAAAACAAGTTACCAATACTTATTTGAAAGGAAAGTGTGATGGATATTAAATCTTTATAAAACTTTAGTAAAGAAGTATGGAAAGCTTTCTAAAGGATTAAACACATGTGGCAAAAAAAGACTCAACCCTCCCAAAAGAATATCCAGAAAGGATCTACCTCCACAGCAGAACACACCATTGTTTCATTCAGGGAAAATAGGCAATCATTTCTAATCAGCCAGTAAAACACTAAAAAAAATAATAATAACTAGAGAGAACAGATACAGGGAAAGGATAATCATTAAAAGTGCAGAGATTCCCCCACCTTTTTTCCCAGTTTAAGCCTAAAAGTAGCATTCATTCTAAGAATCATATGAGTTTAGCTGAGTTTATCAATGGATGGTGGAAGAATTGAGAAGCATTAGGCATAAGAATTCATCCAAAAGAAATGAGAGACCTCTACAATGCAAAGTACAGCACCGTGAAAATGGAGATCAAAAACACCAGAAAATGGAAAGTCATCCCATTTTTGGCTAGAGAGAACCAATGTAGTCAAAGTGACCATACTTTGAAAATCCATGCATAGTTTTCATATAATTCTAATCAAAACAGCAAAAGCATTCTTCACAAATTTAGAGAAAACTATCCTAAAATTCATATGGAACCAGAAGATATCAAGAATAGCAAAAGCAATCCTGGGTAACAAGACCAAAGTAGGAGGCATCACAATGTCAGATTTGAAGTTATATTACAAAACTACAGTGATAAAAACAGCACAGCACTACAGTAGCACAAAAACAGACAGGAAAAAAAGGAACCAGGAAAAAAAAAAAAACAGAAACAGTCATCAATTTGATCTCTGACAATAGGGCCAAAAAACATGCAGTGAAAAAATAAAGCCTCTTTAATAAATGATGCAGGGAAAACTGAATATCCACATGCAGAAGAATGAGGCTAGACATATTTTTCTCACCATGTACCAAACTAATATCAACATGGATGTAAACGTTAAAATAGAAATAATCTGTTGGAGGATAAAATAGGTAAAATTCTTGAAGAAACAGGTATAGGCAAGGACCTTCTAAACCAAACTCTAATGGCACAAGAAATAGTACCAAGAATCAACAAACGGGACTACATCAAATTAAAACACATCAGCATAGTAAAAGAAACAAACAACAGAGTAAGGAGACAACCCACAAAATGGAAAAAAAATCTTGCCATCTACTCCTTAGAGGACTAAGATCTAAAATATATAAAGAACTAAAAAAGTAAAGAATGAGAAAATAGATTCATTCATAGGAAAATGGATACATTTTGAGGATATATGCCTAAGTGAAATAAATAAGTCACACATGCATAAATACTGAACAGTTTCTCTGGTGTGAAAATCTATAATAGTACACAAGATCCTAATGAGATAATTATCAACGTGAAATAGGAAGGGGCTAAAGGTGTAGGGAAAGTGGGAAGGGTAAGGGAAAGGCAATAAGGGAAAAGGAAAAAGTATGGAAAAATGAAAAAATGGAAATAAAGTGTTTGTAAATGGGGAAGGGAGAAGGGGGTGAAGGGAGGGCAGGGACAAGGGGAAAACATGAGAACCAAGACCTGTCATGTAAAGGTACAAGATCCCAATAATGAATGTAACTGTACTGTATGCCTAAAATGTACCAATAAACTCAATAAAAAGAAAATAAATTTTTTAAAAGAACTAAAAAAAAAGGGCTCCTCAAAATAAATAAAAGACCCAATCAAAAACTAGCAAGTGAAATGAATAGACACTTCTCAGGAGAATTAAAAACAGCCAATGAATACATGAAAACATATTCAATATCACTGACCATTAAAAACTGAAAATTTAGAAAACACTGACTTTCCATCCTACTTAAGAAAGAATGTCTAGGGCCGGGGATTTAGCTCAGCAGTTTGGTGGCCTGCCTTGCAAGCACAAGGACCCGAGTTCAATCCCCGGTACCAAAAAAAAGAAAGAAAGAATGTCTATCAATACGAAATCAAATGGTAACAAATGCTGGTGAAGTTGAAAGGAAAAGGAACATTTCTGCATTGCTGGTGGAAATGTAAACTAGTATAACCACTATGAAAATCAGTATTCCTCAAAAACACTATAACTGCATTTGAAAATGCATTTGACCTAGCTAATCCCTTTATAAGTATCTTCCCAAAAGACTTAAAGACATGATATTACAGAAATACATACATACCCATGTTTATAGAAGCATAATTCATACTATCTAAATCTTGGAAACAGCCCAAATTCCCATCAAAAGATAAATGGATAAGGAAAGTGTGGTATTTAAACACAGTAAGAGTACTACAGTACTACCCTCCCATAAAGAATGATAAGCTTAAAAAAAAAGAAGGAAAAAAGAGAAGGATGAGCTTGAGTCATTCATAAGAAAATGGACGCACCTTGAGACTATAATGTTAAATAAATCAGATACACAAGCTTAAATGTCACATGATTTCTCTTATATGAAAAACCCAAAATATAAATAAAAGGAGAAAAATAAAAGATAGATAATAGGAAGTAGGGTAATAGGAAGGGGATCCAGAGATGATTTTTTTACCCATGAAAAAAATCAGTGAAAACTAAAATGGAAAGGAGAGATGAAAGGAGTAGGGAAAGAAAGGAAAGGGAGAGAATGTAAAAAGAACTAAGACACAGTACTTTTTTTATATACTTTTCCTGTTAAGTGCTCATTGTTTAATATAATAAAACTGATAAAATTAAAATTAATAATAATCAATAGAAAATTCTAAAGAATAAACATGGGTATTATACACCCACCACAATGCATCTTTAACACCAAATTTGCTTTATGCCCCGGGGGCTGCAGTTTGTCTTCAACATAACAATCAAGACGACACAATTACAGGACCCTCTTAATCCCCACTGGTTTCCACCAGTTGAACTCAACCACGAGTAATACCACACACTCACAGTGTATTTTCTCAAGGAGTCGTATAAGCAAATGTTTCTGCCTGCAATGTTTCCCCCTCTTTCTACCTTCGTTTCACGTGGTTAGCTCACTTTAAAACAAAACTTGAACTCCATGGAGCAATTTCATATGAATTCTTCCCTAATATTCATCTTCTCTCTTCCTATGCCTACCTTTAGTAACAGATGATCAAAAATTCCCAAGTTCCCCATATGCTCTGGTTCAATCATAACATATTCAAATGTGCATTATAATTACCCCTGTCTCTTTTACCCAGAGTCTATAAGCACCTAGGAAGATTTTTTCTTATGTCTGTATTTTTGAGACCTGGTCACTTTGAAGGTGATTCATAGATTTTAGTAGAAAGAATCAGAAAATCAAAGCATGACGGTTTCTCCAAAGTACAAATAAAGATCAAAATTAAAGATGATAGGAAATAGGGAGGTACACTTTTTACAGGAAGAGGACCTAGGACTAGAAGAGAGGGAAGGGAGGCAAAGAGGAAGCAAACAGTGTATATAGCGTTAGGTATATGTAAGTACTCCCCACGATGAATGTATTCACTACATACTACAAATACATATTAATAAAAAATCTGAAAAAATTAATACATGAAACTCCCAAGGACTCCCCAAATTCACCTTCTTAGAACAGATCTTACTCCACCTGCCCCCAGGCCCAAATATGCTTCTATTTTCCCATCCTTAGCTAACATTAACTAGTATCCTGTACACTGGAATACACTGGATCCAGCTTCATTTTCTAACTTTCTCTTTTGTGTCTCTCACATCAGACTTCTCTGTCTGCCCAGGATGCCTCTTTCCCACTTGGAAAGCCACTTATCTTTCAGACCCCAGCTCAGACTGTAACTCTTCTATGAAGGCTTTCAAAAAAAAAAACATTATGACGACGATGACGATAACAAAAAGTGTAAAAGTAACCATCGTTTCCTTGTGAAAATTAGGAAATTGCATCCCAGTGCTCCAAGACTGGGAAGAGAAGAAATTCCACAGACCCAAATCTTGCTGTTTAGAACTACCTTTCCCTATCTAATCATTCTTCTTTTTAATTTTCCCAAACCTAAGAGTTAAAAACAAAAGGTAAGGCAATGTAAACAACAGATTTATGCAGGGAGGAGATGCCAGAAGGAAGCCTGTCTAACCTTAAATAGTAAAGTACTAAAATCATCAGTTAATACGCAGAAGACCTTTTTGATTTTACAAAGGAGGCCAAAGAGTTTTCTTTTACCTTTCTTCTCCTCCACAAGGTAATTAATTATATTTCATCTGTACTCCCATAGCAATTTTGCTGAACTTCAATGATAGCACATAATAGGTATCTGCCTACAGATACTACTGTTTCACTCAAGCGTAAGCTTCCTATGACCTACCCATTTTTGTATGCTTAATCCCAACAGAGTTTCTATAAAATATTATTTCTTTATTTGAAAATTTAAAAGGTTAAAGGACCTTAGAAGAATGTCTAAGTAATATACTTTCTAAACAATGTTCATTATCTAAACAATGAATACATTTCTTTCACTGAAAATATATCCTAGATAACTAAGCATGACAAGAAACGTTCTGTATCAAGTTAAATAACATAAGCATTAGGAAAAAGTTTAACAGTGCTTTAGTATTACCCATAATAAAATAATGCTAATCACAACAAAATAATCATATCATACCTATATTATTCATTTATGAGTATACCACTTATGAAGATGAAAAACACATCATAAAGAAAAACCTTGAATTGGGAAACCATTTCTACAGCATAATAAAAACCAGAGTTCTTCGTATTCCAATATTAAGTTTTATTAAAAGAAAAAAAATATTTTCTTTCTGATTTTAGTAAAACTACTTTTAAGAAGAAAATAATTCACAGACTAAAAATGACTCTACATGGGAAATTAAGCACACCTAAATTGGATGATGTTGTTTTAGAAAACTTAGCCAGGTTAGTGCTTCACAATTTTACATCTTGCTCCTCTGTGTGGGAATGACAGTGCATGCTTCAGACAGAGCAAGCTATCACGCCAATTCAAAGAATTAATAAACTGCAAAGCTGTACTAAAAGTCATGATTTGATAATCTGATATGAACAAGCTACATTTCCTTGTACAGTATTGCTGTTAATATTTAAATCCAACTATAGTCCAAACTATAGCAAAATCATAAATTACTTAAAGTATTTTTGAAGTGAAAAATCTCACAAAATCACTGAGTTCCTACCTGTATCTCAAAGTGTATGACGGTATGTCCCTGCCAGCAGTCCAGGAGATTTCCAGCAGTCAGGACAAAAATGTAATCATTGGAATTAGTAACAGAACAAAAGAAAGTCGTTGGCTACTCTGCACATCTTTTCTTCCAAAACCTGCATTCTCACTCTCAATCATTCTGCTTCTACCATGAACCACTAAGGCCGGAGTCAAACTTGAAGGGGCAGGGGCCTAGCTCAGTGGTACAGCATAGACGACAACAAGGTCTCCTAGGCATGTACACAGCCTTGTGTACAATCTCCAGCACCGTGAAAAAAATAAATCAACAAACCTTGAGGAAGTCTTTGGAACAGGTACTGCTCCAAAGACAAAACTCCGTGTCCAAGTCTTGGCTCCATTTCCTTTCTAGCCATCTTACCTTAAGCACATTATAACCATTCTAAATCTCATTTCTTCATTTATAAAATGGCAACTGTAAAACCTTATAAGGTTGCTTTGACAATTACATGACACAATCCACAAAACCTTATCACAGCACATGCTACAAAGTAGCAGTCAACAGATATGATGATAGCAATAACAATAGATTAAAAGGAAACAAAATCAACAAGATTTAAGAAAAAATTTAAGCATTTATATATTATTCTGCATATTTCTCATTTTAAATACTAAGGTGTATGTCTCCAGGCAGAAATTCTACCCCTTGTTTCTAAATTATGAGTGAACTAATTCTTTAATTCTTTAGAGCAGATACAGTCAGTGTGGTTTTGGATCAATTGTTCCTCCTCTGGGAATTAACCAAAGATAATGTGCACAAACATTGTTACAGTTATATATAGAAGTGTTTTACTCACTATGTTTCCACCTTGCATTTTCAAAATATGCATACATATACAAAAAGACATACATTAAAATCTAAGAGTCACATCTGGTTGATGAGATTATGATCTTTCCCTGTATTTTGATGCTTGTGTTTCATACTGTTTTCAACATTATAAATAACAAGTATGTGCTCTGGAAAATTTTTAAGTTACATCAAAAAGAGCTTATTATATGCTTTGCTCTGACCTAGGCCCTATACAGGGCCTAAGGTATATACAGGTACTCTAAGAAAGACAATGTGAGTCAGCAAAACCCAACAGATGTTAATAAACTATCCTAAAACTAGAAGGAGCAGTAAGGGAGAGGAAAGAGACGAGAAAAAAAAAAGAAGACAAAAGAATTAAGATTTATTATACATGCACCAACTCCCCACAACATTATAATCATTATGTACTGGGAACAAGTACTAATAAAAAAATAAAAAACTAGAAATAGCCAATTGGAAACTGCTTTTCAAACCAGTACAGCACAAAAATTGGGCTTTAATGTTTATCTCTGATCAAGGGTTATGTGGAAGGATTTTTATTCCTACTACAAACAAATATCAGTATCAAGATATCCTAAATCCTCAGCTTGTGTCCAAATTCAAATGGCAAGATGCAAGATAGTTTTGAAAAAATTTATGTTTTGGTTTAGGAAAATAAAACTCCCCTAAGAAATTAAACAGAGCCAGGATAGACCTCTTGCCTTGTAAGATTTAACTAAGCTATCAATCAATAAATGATAGAATTCAGGTTTTTATCTTTTCTATAATTTTTTTCTTTGTTTTAAAAAACTCACAGCCTATTATTCATTGCCAACAATCTACCAGCAAAGCCTGCTTTTAACCAGGGAGCAATGCTTTTAACTTTTTCAGGTCTATAAAGAGAATCACCCACACTATACCTAAGCAATCTATAAAATTTAAATATTAAATGTCTCACATTTAAACAAGATGACTCCCAGAGGCGGACATGAAAAACTAACAGTAACAATGCAACTTTTTTCTACCTTTCTGGCTTCTACTAACAGTTATCTGTCATTTACTCAGTCAACAATCCTCTCACTACTTCTCTAGTCCCTAGCTGCCACCAACCAGAACCTCACTGACAATACCAATTTTTGTTTTAGTTATCTATTGCTTTTTAAAAAAATAAACAGTGCAAACTATGTAGGATAACTAAAGTTTTTCTGCTCATGATCCTGAGTTTGGGTTCCAGTCAGCAGGGTAGACTGTGCTGGTATCTCTTGAGGTTACTCATGTAGCTGTGATCATGTGAGGTTAAATAGGGCTTAGCAGTCCAAGCTGGCCTAACTGACGGGTCACACACTTAACTGGGGCTGGCTGGCCAGGAGGCCTCAATTATCCTCCAACATCTCCTCCAGGGAGAGAGCCTTTAGCACGCTTCTTCTGGAGCAAAGTTTGCTGATGGTCAAAGCTACTCACACAACCAGAGGCAGTGTGGGAGGAAACTGCAAATCAGGGAGGGAGGCCTGATTTTTGAGGAACCAATACTATAAAATCTACAGACCCCTTCTGCTAATGAATGGGCCATAGGTTGGTCATTTTTCAAATTACAAAAATAAAAGAGAGTTTACATTTTTTAAAGAAAAAAATTGCTGGCAAAGATAATGGCTAATATTAAGCTAGCAAGTACAAAATATTCATTTTTAAAATAAAAGTAAAGTGAAATAAGAGAAAATGAAAATTAGGAAGTAAGAAGAAAACCAAAGTTCATGAAATAATAAAAATTTTAAATGACCTGTATTATAAATTGGCATAATCATTGGGAGGAAAGTTGAAATATAATCTAAAATGACACAAACATGATGAAAAACAAACAAAAAAATAAGGAAGAAAACATACCGTTTTTGAAAGGTACAAGAGTAAGAACTGAAAAGTTTAACACCAAGGCATTCGGGATTCTTCCCGTAAAAGTAACTACCAAGGCTAGCAAACCCCACAATAATTTGCTCTCATCCAAAACTTGGGGCTCTCATTAAGTAAATGATGCTCAAACTTCTCAACATTTTCACAGGAATTGTTACGTTGTAGATTCCAAGATCCTTAGAAAAATTATCCAAATTGCACATGCCTGAAATACAACTCTGAATCTTAATAAGCACCCCACGTGTTGTTAACAAAAAATGTCCAAAGACCAAATTGACTACAAAAGGGATTTTTCAGACAAGAAACGGACAATGGGCCTGCTTACTCTTCACATGATCCTTATTACTTGAAGTTCTTATGACAAGCCCACATTTAAAATTTCATAATCAAAAGTTAACATGCTCCATTCCCCTAGTTAAAGCTCAATTTTAGCTGCTTCCTTTTCAAGCCTCCCTCCAGCAATAAAGTAGAATTTTTTCAAACTATGGGTCATGACCAATAAGTGAGTCACAGAATCAATTTAACGGGGTTCAAACAGAACTGAAAATATCAGAGGGCACTGCACATAATGATGGTAATTATGGTTTAAGTACTGTTACATGAAATTTTTGTTTCAGTTGCACGTCTGTGTGAATAATGCAAAATTTAATATGACTCATGAGGAAAAGAGGATTGGAAATCTCTGCCAAAAAGAATATGCAGGGTTCATCAAGGAGCAAAAATGTTTTCAGGAGAATAGTGCAGCAACACCCTCAAAGTGTAAGAAAAAAAATTAATGATGATAATTTTATCGCATCTCTGAAGAGTTTAATTATTCAGGCACTTCAATGCTTCAAAGCACAAATTTAATATGCATTTATTCAGCGTCCTCTGAACAGGTAGGTAAGAGGAATATGTCCCTTTCTTTTAGAAGCTTACAAGTTAGGGTAGTATTAACCTATGAAATAACTAGAAATAACAGAAAGAAATTTTTAATCATGGCTTAAACTTACAATGCTGTAGGCATTCAAATAAGTGAATGGCAGAATTTAGGAAAGCTGTAAGAAGACAGAACTTGAGGTTAGTGAAGGCGCATAACATAAAACAAAAGCAGAGAAGTATAGTAACAAAACTTATGATAGAGTCAAAGCAAGCTAAATGCTTGCAAAAGGAAAAGCAGAAGCCAGAGCCTAATACAACAGCGAGTATATTTATTCTGTACAGTCATCCAGAAATGCAGGTCATTTTGGTCGTATGCATCTAACATCCCCTGTGGGCTGAGCATACTCAACGGGGTCCTCCACTGGGGTGCATCGATCGACACATACGCAAGGGTCCCCAACTTACAACAGCCCAACTTCCAACCTCAGGATAGTGTAAAAGCTCTAAGTGTTAAGTAGAAATCATGCTTCAGATATTAAATTTGTATTTTTCCCTGTGTAAGACGCAGATGATGTCCTCTTGGGATGCTAGGCAGTGAGCCTTAGCCCTCAGGAAGCCATGTGATCAGGGTCACAAGGGTGAAAAAAGCCATCCCCACAATGTGTTGTGCTTCTGAGCTAGGATGTAGAGCAGGGAGGTGTGGTAAATTTTCAACTTCTATGTTCAGAGGACTTAGCAAGACATACTGATAAGGTGAGGAGATGTGTGTGTGTGTGTGCGTGTGTGTGTAGGTGTATATTTTTCTGTATACTGTATTATAATATTACCACATCTTAAAAACAAAAAGAACTCTAGAGCTAGAGACCTTCCCTTTCCAGGACAGCCAGAAACACATCTTGTATGTGCAAACCAAATGATCCAGAGTCTGCTTCCTCTGACTCTGGGTCAGGAGACAATGGTCCTTTCCCTTAACCAATCCAGGCCCACGGCCCAGGGAACTAGCAGCCACTTGTTAGAAATTTTTCAAGGAAGCCAATCTGAGGCTGTCCCGCTGCTCTGCTTCACCTGGCCTGCACCAAGTCCAATAGAGGTCCTGGCTCAAAGCTTTCCCCTTGCTCCCTTCTTCTGCCTCCCAACTTATAAGGTAACTTTCACACATGCCCTGTGTATGCCTTTCTACCCATCTCCAGACCTGTGAGTATGATAAAATCAGCTTTCTTGAGTCTGTCTCCTCTTGGGCCACAGCTGACTATCCAGCTCCTGAAACAATATGAAACATCTCATCCATCCAGCAGACAGAAAGAGAGCAGAGGGCGTAACAAAAATATTTTTGCAAACTTCCCTGAGAAGTGGTGCCTCAATTCCACTCATTTTCCATTGGCCAGAACTCAGTCACATCTGACTACTAGGGATGGTTAAAAATTTTATATATCATACATACACACAAACACACACACACACAGCACTGAGGCAAAATAGAATACTTATACTCATCATGAGTTCTTTTTTCTTACAACAAAGAAGAATACCCCAAGCATAGCACAACAAATACAGGAAGACTACAAGGTGGAAGCAAAGCAAACTAGAAGCAAGGGCTTTAAGACTTGAGCAATGACACCATGGGACATCCCTGGGTCTCCCTGTTACTTGCCATATATTCTAGATGAGGTACTGCAGAAGTCACAACCCAGAACCACTAAAGGGGAGGGTGAAAAAGAGCCTCATCTCTCTAAGGAAAAGCATGACTAGCAACCTAGCAGGACAGAAAAAAAGTTTGATAATAACCACCCTAGCCCAGTCAAACGAGCCCCAACACCAGTGTCAGCAGAGACGAGCAGGCAGCCGCCAGATGGGGTGAGCAGGCCCTTCGTTCGCTACCACCCCACCACCCTGCCACCAAGCAGCAGCGGGCAGACTGAGAGGAGAAGTGGTGCTGATCAGTTGCCCACTTACTGGCTGAGAAGAGACTGCTCCTCCCAAGACTAACAAATTTGGCGTTACCATGGCAATTTCTTAAAAAGGAAACACAAATGTACCATGCCACTACTAGGTATGTTCTTGGAAAGAGTGAAGATGCCTGACGTACGCAATGTACTCTTCGACAGTTCTAGAACAAAAACAGTAAGAATGTTTGTGAATACATATGTACACACATGTGTGTGTACACATATTCCTGACGTACGCAATGTACTCTTCGACAGTTCTAGAACAAAAACAGTAAGAATGTTTGTGAATAAATACATATGTACACACATGTGTGTGTACACATACAGAATAGACCTAGCCTCTCTAAGTTGCCCAAGCTGGGTTCAAACTTGAGATCCTCCTGCCTCAGCCTCGAAGTACAGGCATGTGCCACTATACTCAGCATAACAAAAAAATTTTTTAAATGTAATAAAATCAGCACTTAACAGAACTCTAGCTACATAAAACACAAATCAATCCCTGGTACCACAAAAAAATTAAAAAATTAAAAAATTAAACAGAAGCATACAGGCATTATCTCATGGAAGGTGAAAAAATCCATAAAGGAACATCATGAAGGTATTCCTCCCCACCTACTCTTTCAGGATCTCATATGTTTCTTGCAATAAATACAAACTATTTGAATTCTCCGCTTAATAATAGGTTACAGAACTGTATGAAAGCTCGTAACATTCTATGGAATAAAAATCTCAGATGATATTTCTGTGTCAAGGGTAGTCTGGGACGCGAGGCCCTGCAGCCTTCCAACATGGAATCCCAGCCTCTTTCCACATCAGCCCCAGCAGACCAAGGGGAGCCAGAGCAGAGGGGAGTCGGCGCCGGAGGACACCTGGGCCAGCCACCTGTAGCACTTGGAAGTACAAATTCAGTGGTGACATAAAATCCCCTAACCCTTCCTTAAACACAGGGCTATAAATCACTCTGTGTCTCCTTCCCCTGAGAGTCTATACCAGACTCCCAGAATGCCAAAACAACAGTGACAGCCAAGGATGGCTACCGGGCACTACGAAACCCAGTGTAAGTTAAAAAAATTTTTTTAATAAAATAAAAATAGAGATTGAGAGAAAGAGGCTTTTTGCTTGCTGTTTGGATGGGACTTTTAATTTTACACTCGGGAGGAAATGACATAATGACTACAGAGTTAGGCAGAGTGAGAGAAATTACAAAAGTCTCTTCAGGCTCAGACACAGGTTGCTGAAAATCAAGACAATTTCAAGCCAATGTATGTATGCTCCTGGCCAATAACGATCTCAATGTTGGATAAATTCTATTTTCTCTCAAATCATCTGATTTTTCCCAATGTATCTTGCATAACTATATCTCTGAAGCCTGAGCACGAGGCAGTACCGTGTAATGGTGCGTTCAAATACCCCTCTCTCTTGTCAGGCACCATGAACAAAGGAAAGCCGTACGTATATTATATAAAAACCGTGTAGCAATGGCAACAAAAATAAGATAATGACACTCAAAACTGTTGTCTTCACTTTTTAGTCTTTGATCTTAATTTTAAATATGGAAAGCACGCACCTCCTATCAGAACCAGTGGCCATACTGCAGGTGTTCTCAGTCAGACAAAACCTAAAGCTTTGGTGTGAGGTCATTAAACTTCCAAGGGCCCCCTCTTACTCTAAAAACCTTTGTAAGCCACTAAAGTTCTAATTTGAATAAATGCATTCCACCCACATAAATTCCCTCTGTAGTTTCAACTGTAGGTAATATCAGTCTTCATTTCCTGAATTAAATTAATGTCGTGTAATATGGTACTTCTTCACAAAAAAAGTCATCTTCTTTCATAGGTAACCTTTCCACAACCAGCAGAAGTGATTCATGCACGACAGAGGGGAAGAGGCCAGTATGAGTAATCATTAACCAGCAATTGTGCCATTTTTCATTGTGTGCCAAGCATTGCAAAAGGTACCTCTCATCCCATAAAACAGATGCATCTACACAACTTTATGAAAAACCAAATGTTTCATAAACTGAATCCTATTTTCCATTGATGTAACATTAAAAACTTTAGTTTTGGGCCAGAGATTTAGCTCAGTGGTTCCGGTGCCTGCTTCGCAAGCACAAGGGCCTGAGTTCAATCCCTGATACAAAAACAAAACAAACAAACAAACAAAAACACTTTAGGGGCTGAGGATTTGGTTCAGTGGTTCTGCTGCCTGCCTCACAAGTGCAAAGACCCGAGTTCGATCCCTAGTGCCAAAACAAAAACACTTTAGTTTCATGTATGTCTCAGTTTCCACTAGCATCCTTCTAGTCAGATACTTAATTGTAAATTACTATTGGAAAACCTAACCAAAAAAGAACCACTGAATAGTGTTTAAAAAGTCTTATTTTTACCTGGGTGTGGTGGCGCACACCTCTAATACCAGCACTCAGGAGGCTGACGCAGGAGGATCACCGTGAGTTCGAGACCAACCTGGGCTACACAGTGAGTTCCAGGTCAGTCTCAACTACATAGTGAGACCCTGTCTCAAAAAAACAAAAAAAAAAAAGTCTAATTTTTGCCAGGGATTTAGCTCAATGGTTCCACCACCTGCCTCACAAGCGCAACGACCCAAGTTTGATTCCTGGTACCAAAAAAAAAGTCTTATTTTTTTGTTTTGTTTTGTTTTGTTTTTTGGTACCGGGGATCCAACTCAGGAACTTGCACTTGTGAGGCAGGCAGTGGAACCACTGAGCTAAATCCCCGGCCCTAAAAAAAGTCTTATTTTTCATCAGATGAAATCCTAAAACAAGTTTCACCTAGTAAATCACAAGCCAGTAGAATTTTTAAAGGCTTAGTGTTCTTAAAGCAAAATTTGTATCACTTCTCAGCCTTTTGGCTAAGATCAAAGTGTAAAGCAAAATTTGTTACTCACAATGAATTTCCAGTGTGGCCATACAATATTTATTCAATAGCACAAATGACTGGGATTACATGTCCCTTTAATAAGACTGGATCATTTAACTCATTGGATTTTCTTCAATGACATGTCTACAAGTTGCAGAGTGACCTTTAAGAAAGTCATTCTAATCAGGAATAGTGGCACGCACCTATTATCCCAACACGTAGGGAGGCTGAGGAAGGAAGATCAAAAGTTTCGGCCCAGCCTGAGCAACTTAGTGAGACGCTGTTTCAAAACCAGGCTAGAGCAAAGCAGCTCAGTGCAAAGACCCTTAATTCAATCTCCAGTACAAACAAGGAAGGAGAAAAGGGAAGAGAAGGGAAGAGAAGGGGAAGGGAAAAGGAAGGGGGAGGGGAAGGGAAGAGGGAGGGGGAGGGAGGAGAAGGGAAGGGAGAGGGCAGGGGTGGAGGGAGGGGAGGGGAAGGGAAAGCCAAGTCTTGCTAAAGTGACAGTCCAACTGGCCCTGGCCTATTTCAAACCTAAATACATCTAACACAGATCAACCCATTTCAGATTTCAGTGACTCACAGTATCAGCCAATCCCAAATTTGTCAGTCTTGGATTATAAAAATAAGGCTCTTTCTTGGTAGATGCAAAAGTAAATACAACTTTTTAGATGACTTGTAAAATCAACCAGATTTTCTGTGGAGTCACACAGGCTGTGCCAGACGAACTCAAAACCCTCTCTTCCCTCTCCACCTTTGCCAGACTTTCCTGAAGGTAGAAGTACACTTCCGCTCACAACTCTCGGTTTGACACTGACTTACTTTGAATAATGGGGCACAAACAGAAGAATTAAAGTTTTGAGCTAAGACATTATTAAGCTCTGAGTGTTTTTCTTCACTCTCTTATGTCTTCTATCCGCCGTTCCATGGAGCAGACTGGATCAAACCAACAGCCTAGAGTGATGACAGCCAACGCAATAGACCCATGAGTAAGAAAGATAGATCTGAATCTTGGAGTTCTTTGCTTCCATAGAAAAAGTTGATATACTAGCTAACAATAAAAGGAATTCAGATGTGACTTTCTGGTACCATTCTGTTTTAATTCAAATTTCCAAGTTAATTCTCCAAAATAGTGTGCTATACCAGTCAAATCTTCATTTCTGAACACAGCAGGAGTTGACAAAACATTTCTCTGAGAGCTTGACAGCTTCCATATTAATTTCACTTGAAGATGTATCCATTACCCAGGATTAATAATTCTTGAACTTCCTCTATTAAAGTAAGAGCACCTTGAAAGCAGAGTCTCTGATCCATCACCCTCATACCACCTAACATAATGTTTTATACTTAATACCCATTTGGTAAATGACTCTGTGTTCTAATATACTTATCAGTGCTTTTCAATATTACGTACCCCAAAATTATTATTTTCAAATATGCTGAAATTTCTTGATTCCTAAATGTTATTACTGTAATTTCTCCTCCTAATTAAATTTAAGCACAATATAGTGATGTCGAATGAAACTATTCTATTATGCCTCAAATTGGGCTCAAAATACAGAAATAAACATGCACTTTTCCTCTTTTTCCACAAGAACATCCGTTCAACTTGTATTTTGAAAATTGCATCAGCTTTTCTGGGAAGCACCTGTACTCCATGCCCAGTTCCCACAGAACAAGGCAGTTTAAACAGACACTCTAGTTTTCTGACAGAGCCTGCTGTCCAGCCACAATTGGACCAATCATGATTGGTCCACCTGGCTGGCCAACACTGATTTGTGTGATCCAGGCTGAATGGATCACAGTCATTTCCCCAGGTTTTTCAGAGTGAAATTAAGACAAAAAGAGTGATCTCTATCAGGTGGTGAGGAAACTGGGCATCTTAAGGCACAAGAGCTGTCATCAACCATGTGTCCTGCCATGTAGAGAAAGCTGGTCTGAGAGAACTAAGCCAAAATGCACACAGAGCAGTACTGACAGAGAAGACAGAACACTCTGACAGCACTCAAGTCCTGCTCCAGTGGACCCTGACAACTGCCACACTCCTGACCTTCTGAAGAGGACATAATAAGCACTCCAACCAGTTCTCGCTTAATACCTGTGGAAGTTCAAGTTACTATAACCAGAGGCCAAGTGTTAAGGCTTGTGTTTAGATGTAACCCCAAAAGCTGCATGCAGATGACGTAGGGCTTTCCTTTCAGAAGTGGCTGAAACTAGAGTGTATGATGCTGGGGTTAAGGAAGTGTGATTAGTTAACCACTATGCGTGAGTGTAGTGATTGGTTTGACACCTCCCTAATCCCAGTAGTCTGAATAAGGTAAAAGGGCAGAGGAACACTGTTAAAGTCTCTCTTGTTGCTTTTGCTGCCTTCTGGCCACCATGAACTGTTTCTCCTCTGCAAGGCCTGTCTGCCATGTTACCCTACCTTACAGCCAGTTGTTTATGGACTGAAACCTCTACAAATTGTGAGCTAAATAAACCCTGGCCCCTTTAACTTTGGGGTCTCCAGTATTATGTCTCAGCCACAGGAGAAAAGTAGCACACCAAGGAAATTCTACATACTATAACAGAAA